>NC_132839.1:30743750-31080625 GCF_048164855.1 Canis lupus baileyi
CCGTAGGACCCAACAATTCTACTTTTAGGTATATATTGAGAGTAATGAAAACATACACTCAAAAACTTGTATGTGAACGTTCATAACAGCATTATTCTTCGTAGCCGAAGAGTAGAAACAATTCAAATGACAACCGATTGATAAACAAAATGTAGTATATCCATATGCTGGTGTTATTATTTGACAATAAAAAGAAATGAATGAACCTTGAAGACATATTAGGTGAAAAAGCGAAGTAAAAACAAATACATTTTATGCGATTCCATTTCCATGACATGCAGAACAAGCAAATCCACAGAAGTAGAAAGGATACTGTGGTCACCTAGGGCTATGGAAGTTGAAAGGAAAAGGGGAGTGACTATTACTATGTTTCTTCTAACTGTGATGAATATGTTCTGAAATGGATTGTGATAATGGCTACACAATTCTAAATACACGAAAAACCTTTGAATTATACACTTTCTTTTTTTTTTTTTGAATTATACACTTTCAATGCATAAATTGTATATGGGATGTGGACTATATCTCAATAAAGTTGTTCTTAAAATTTTTCATAAATAAACTTATTTTAAAGTGTTCCAAACACACAAAAGAATATACTGAACTGGTCTACCCATAACCCAGTGTTAGTAAATTTTGCTGTATTTGCCTCAGATATTTATTTATTTGATTTATTTATTTGACAGAGTTTAAACAGGTGAAGGGCAAAAGGAGAGGGAGAGAGAATCCCCAGCAAATTCCATGCTGAATGTGGAGTCCAACATGGGGCCCAACCTCAGGACCCTGAGATCATGACCTAAGCTGAAATCAAGAGTCAGACACTTAACCAACTGAGCCATCCAGGCTCCCTTGTGTCAAATATTTGAAAGAAAAATTATTCATGCATGTTTAATTCATGCTATCCATACCACACCCTTTTCAAAGGGTTGATATTTAATTATGATGCATCTCTTTATTACTTTCAGCCCATATGTATGCATCCATAAACAATTCACGTTTATTTTACTTGGTTTAGAACTTGACATAAATGGGAATTACAATATATGAATATTTTCTTGAGATGTAATTTATATACAGAAAATTCACAGGACTTAAATTTATAGTTTGATAAGTTCTGACAATCATGTGCTACTGTATGTATTTCTTTTATTTAGCTTCTTTGGCTTAATATTAATATTGTGAGGTATATCCAGTTGTGTACAGTTTTGCCATTCTACTGAATGGTAAATCCACTGTACAGATTCTTCTACATATTTTTCTTCTGATGAACATTCAGAAAACCAAAAAGACAACCTTTTTTTTTTTTTTTAAGATTTTATTTGTTTATTCATGAGAGACAGAGAGAGGCAGAGACACAGGCACATGGAGAAGCAGGCTCTCCACAGATAGCCAGATGTAGGAGTCAATCCCAGGACCACAAACTGAGCCAAAGGTAGACACTCAACCACTGAGCCACCTTTTAAGATGTTTCTTTCAACATTCTTATACATTCAACCTTCTTGTAGACAATGCAAGGGTTCTTTGGGGGTATATTCTTAAGAATGAAAGTGCTAACTCATAGTATGTGCAAATCTTAAACTTTATTAGATAGTGTTGTATTGTTTTCCAAAGTGGTTGTACCAATTTATATTCCCAAAAGCAATCTATAAGAATTCTTGTTGCTCTATATAGCCTTAAACAACATTCGGTATTATCAGGATCTTCAGTTTTTGTAAGCATAACTTGTGTGAAATTAAATCTCATTATCGTGATTTTAATTGGCATTTCCCCAATTACTACAAAGACTGAAACCTTTCCTTATATTTATTAGCCACATGGATTTCCTCTTCTGTAAATTCTCTTTATGTTCTTTGTACATTTCTTTCAATTGGGTTCTTTAGAATAACAATATCAAAGCATTTTATTTAAATGAAACGATTTGTTTCAAGTCTTTTGACTTGAAACCTTATTCCATAGAACTGTTCTAAATTATGCTCTTAACAGTGATATTTAATAAATATGACAAATGAAAACTGACATCTTGACTTCATTTGTATTTCTTAAAATTTTTAGAAAGACTGAATGGTTTTCATATAGTAATGATATCCTCTGCATTGTGAATTATTTGTCCTTTGCTTACTTACCTCTCAGTGTCACAGTGAAGTCTGAAAAAATGAATTTGTATGAGATTTTAGAACTTAAAAGATATATATTTTGTCATATTTGTCTTACTGTCATAGTCTGCCTTTTTTTTTTATTAAGTAAACTCTACCTCCAACATGGAACTCAAACTCACATCAAGATTAAGGGTTCCATATTCTACTGACTGAGCCAGCAGGTGTCCCACATAGTTTTCCTTTTAAATTTGTTTAACATAACAAGAACTTTAAACTTAAATTATTCAAAATTATCTTGTCTTCTGTTATTTTTTTCCATTTTTTTTTAAACTTAGAAGGTATTTCCCTATCCAGGGATAGGAGATTCTATTTTCCCTTAATAGTAATATAAAGTATCTGGGATTTTTTTATTTAATTTTTTTCATCTACCTGAATATGTGATATATTATCAAACTGATATCACACAGTAACAAACCATTTACCCCAGCACTGAATACCTTAGTCTAAAAGAAAGATCAGTGGCAGCCCTGGTGGCTTTGCGGTTTGGCGCCACCTTCGGCCCAGGGCATGATCCTGGAGACCCAGGATCGAGTCCCACATCGGGCTCCCTGCATGGAGCCTGCTTCTCCCTCTGCCTGTGTGTCTCTGCCTCTCTCTCTCTCTATGTCTCTCATGAATAAATAAAATCTTAAAAAAAAAAAACAAAAAACAAAAGATCAAGCAGAAATGCCACCACAAAACTACCTATATTTTAGACGGAACTGCTATTTAAATAATAGCTGGGATCGGGGGGTGGGGGTGGCGAGACACCTGAGTGTTTCAGTCGGTTAAGCATCTGCCTTTGGCTCAGGTCATGATTCCAGGGTCCTGGGATGGAGCCCCATGTCTGGAAACATGCGCAGCAGGGAATCTCCTTCTTCTTCTCCCTCTATCCTTTTCCCCTGCTCATGTGTGCACTCTCTAGCTCTCTCTCAAACACATAAATAAAATCTTAAATAAATAAATCACAGAGTGGATTTTCTTTGGAGGCAGAAGAATCAAAGGTCATAGTAAAGTAAAAAAGCAAGATAATTTGGTCCATTAGGATTATGAAAAGTTCCTCCCTTCTGAATGAGTTGAGACAAAGTAAAAATAAGTGGACTTTCAAACTATAATGGAAAACAAATTTCATCCCCAAAAGACAAAAATCACATAAAATATATACTTTAGATCCATATTAGTCTATTAAATAGAAACAAAATGTGGATGATGAAAGGTCAGAAAAAGAGAAAGATAGCCACCGAAAAGAGAGATAGAAAAGTACAGAAAATACAGTAAAAAAAAGATAAATAGCAAGTATAAAGAATCTCAGTAGCAAAATCTTGTTTTCTACTGGTAACTAAAGTTGCAACTCTGCTCTTACGGTTTGTTTTAAAAACCCAAGTATTCTTTTCCCTGAAACCATTAGAGAAGCAATTAAGAAAAGCTATAAATGGAGATTCTTGGGTGGTGGACACATGGTTTTTGAGTTGTAAAATACTCTGGACTCAACAGTAACCATCTAATAAAATAGCCTGAACCCCGGTGTTGATTCATTTTTGAACTGCCACATCAAGCACATTTGTTTTACTCAATAAATATTTGTTAAATGGGTATTACTTTAATACTTAATCCACATTTCCATTCCTGCTCCAGACTGTTAAAAATTAAATATCATTTCGTTTACTCAAATTTTGATAAAGAATTATTCTCCCAAGCAATGGAATAAACAAATCTGAATTGTTTTCATTTCCTTACTACCTGGACTATTAAACTTTGTAATAAATGAAAAAGTCCCTAAGCTTTCTGTTATAATATGAGTTTATAAAATCCTATCTAGGGTGTTATATTTGAGGAATCAAAGATCTTACCTTACTAACACCAACTTCAGGGATTCGGAGAGTATGCTCCATATCTTTTTCTCTGCAGAGTTAAGTAAATTGTCTTTAATAATTTTTGAACCATATATAGATTAAGCACTCACAGTTAACACAGAAATGATATTAAGATTTTGTCATTGTTTTAAAAGATAATGTTAAAATGCAAGTCCCTCTATCACCCTAAGTCGTTTCCTTAATCCTACTCTAAATGTCCTGTTTGAAAGAAGTCCCAGGATTACTTTTAATTTTGTATACATTTACTCGAGGTTAATAATAAACATCCAAGGGTGCCTGGGTAACTCAGGCAGTTAAGAGTCCAACTCTTGGTTTCCATGATCTCAGGGTCATGAGATTAAGCCCTGAGTCAGGCTCCACACTCAATAAAGAGTCTGCTTGAGATTCTCTCCCTCTGCCCCTCCCCCTACTCATATGCTGTCTCTCTCTCTCTAAATAAAAACCTTTATTAAAAAAAATAACATTAAACATCCAGTGAGATAGCATATCCTTTGTACTAACATCTATCATTTATTCCAGATCTGTTGACTACATTCCCACTTCCATTACTACATGTAAAAGGACCATACTATTCTCCAAGAATTTAAAGCTAAGATATTAAATAGAATATGATTTAAGGATAAATTTTCTTTCCCATTGGGAAGTAATGAAATTATCCTACTCATGATTAAAACCTACCTTTCTACCAAGCTGGTTATGAGTTACAAAGGGGTAAAAGAAACAGAGGATGGGGATTAAATACTCGACAAACACTAGATTTAACTAATTTAAACCTTCAAAGGGCAATTCAAAAAGTAAGAAAATGACAAAATCTCTGTGACAAAGACAAGCCTCAACAATATTTTCTGAGTAGGAGAAAGAAGAACATGGATGTCATTCAGTGTCTGCCTATTCAACAAATATCATGCACATTTTATGATAACTGCTTGAAGAATATATAATCCACTGGAATAAGATAAATACACATAGTAATACTAAACATTTTTACCTTCCAATTGTAGCAGGGTTTACAGCTGTAATGATAAAGAGTGATCCTGTCTGCAACACTGGTGATCTAATAACAATTACTCTAATACATGGGGGCCAAATTTTTTCCTCATCTGCTAAAGAAAAAAACGGGTAAGTATTAATTCAAAAGCTACAGAAAAAATTTCTAGACAGGAATAAAAAGCATCCATAAAATAAAATGTATTGAGGGGTGCCTAGGTGGCTCAATCGGTTTAGCACTTGACTCTTGATTTCACCTCAGGTTGTGATGTTAGGTTTGTGAGATCAAGCCCTGCATAGGGCTCCACACTCAGCACGGAATCTGTTTGTCTCTCTTCCCCTGCTCCTCACCCATCTCCCACCGACTCTCATGCTCGCTCTCTTGCTCGCTCAAATAAAAGTCTTTAAAAAAAATTATGTATCAAAAATCTTAAATTCTTTTTGAAACAACCTTCTAAAATTCTGCTAGATGACATACATAATAAGTAAGGTTTTGGCACTTACCAATTTAGAGTGATCAAACTAAAGATATTCAGCATCTACAATTACATAATAATCAATTCTTTTTTAAGATGTTGGAATTTGAAAAGAATTCAAAGAATTTTTATATTAACTTAGAAAAACTGAGTCGCCCTTAAAAAAAAATGTGAGTGAAACGCATCACTGCATCAAGAACAAAATAAGCTCACTCAGGAGGATCCCTGGGTGGCTTAGCGGTTTGGTGCCTGCCTTTGGCCCAAGGCGCGATCCTGGAGTCCTGGGATCGAGTCCTGCGTCAGGATCCCGACATGGAGCCTGCTTCTTCCCCCTCCTGTGTCTCTGCCTCTCCCTCTCTCTCCCTTTCTGTGTCTATCATAAATAAATAAATACATAAATAAATACATAAATACATAAATAAATAAATAATAAATCTTTAAAAAAAATAAGCTCACTCATATAACCTAATATGAAAGTATGTCTTTATGACCTCAAGCTAAAAAAAATGTAAGATATGGAGCACCTGACCAGCATAGTCGGGTGAACATCCAACTCGGTTTCACCTCAGGTTGCAATCTCAGGGTTGGGATATCAAGCCCTGCATCAGGCTCGACAATCAGTGAAGAATCTGCTCCAGATTTTCTCTCTCCCTTCTCCTCTGCCCCTTCCCCTACTCTTTCTTTCTCTAAAATAAATATTTTTTAAAAAATATAAGATTTACCATAATATCTATGTAGCTGAATTCATGGACTACACTTTTTATTTCTTTTAAAGATTTTATTTATTTGAGAGAGAGAGCAAGCAAGGGCAAGGTAAGTGGTAGAGAGAGATGGAAGCTCCCCTCTAAGCAAGGAGCCTGATGCAGGGCTCTCCAGGATCATGACCTGAGCCAAAGGCAGATGCTTAACCAACTGAGCCACCCAAGCACCCTCAGACTACACTTTTTATTTATTTATTTTTTTTGTTTGTTTGTTTGTTTTTTTTAGACTACACTTTTTAAAGGCAATTTACTTTTTCACCTCAATTACAAAAGTGGACTACAAATATCTAATCTACGAAAATAGCCTTAATAGATACTTAAGAATGTATGTAACTTGTTTTTGTTCCATTGACTAGGCCAGGCCATTCAATGCAACAGAACTTTAAGATCCAAGTACTGTTTATTCAAATCCTTCCTTCTAAAAATAACCAGAGTGATACTGGTGACCACTTTGCTGGTACTTACATAATTTTCAACAATGTCATTAAAATAATCAGTTTAAAAGTCAGTTTATTTTTAGCAGATACATTATATGAGTAAGTAACATTTTAAACTCTGTTGCTCTTTTACAATGAACAGACTGGGTTATTTACAGAAAATTAAACAATAGTTATTTACTCACCTTCATCCTCAGAATCTTCCGCAGTTACATTGTCTTCACTGGTAATGTCTTCATCGAAACTGTCCTCCGTCTGAGAGTCTGTAATTTCACCTTCTTCTGGCTCACTATCAGTCTCCATGATTTTCTCATCTTTAAATGACGTTGAATTATAAATGCTTTCATTAAGAGAAGATTCTGTAGTCTTTCCACTAACTGAAACAGTAAATTTGGGGGGACTGTTTTTGTAATGAACGTCTATTTTAGCCTTCTTCTTCATATTTGCAAAATCTTCTCCCTCATTGCAGCTTATATGTTCAACACTGGATGCTTTTTGATCCTCTGAATTCAAATCCTGGAATGATAAAGATGTAGAGGGGGGAACAGGGGAAAATATCTTAAACATGACCATCTGCTAACATTTAATGCTAAATGTTTCAACGAATTAGTGAAGACATATATACAACATTATATATGAAATATCAATAGCTATTACCTATATCTCTTCTTCTGTTCCCTTTCTTGATGACATTACCATCCACTTATCACTCAAATCAAAAATCTTTTAGTTATGTTTGACATTCCCTTAACTACCACATGGAATCCGTCACCAAGTGATACAGACTATTTTTATAGTTTATCCCAATTCTCCTTATCTATTCCCTAACTGTCCCAGTACAGGCCCTTATCACATATTGCTTGGAACATGTGATAGCCTAGATCATTTCTGTCCAATGAAAATATAATGCAAGTCATATACATATACTCCAAAATTTCCTAGTAATCATTAAAAAGGTAAAAGTAGGGATCCCTGGGTGGCGCAGCGGTTTGGCACCTGCCTTTGGCCCAGGGCGCGATCCTGGAGACCCGGGATCGAATCCCACATCAGGCTCCCAGTGCATGGAGCCTGCTTCTCCCTCTGTGTCTCTGCCTCTCTCTCTCTCTCTCTCTCTCTCTCTCTGTGACTATCATAAATAAATAAATAAATAAATAAATTAAAAAGGTAAAAGTAGGTGAAATTCATTTTATCTACCCAGTATTTATAAATTATCATGTATTATATACAAATAAGTTAATCACTCTAAAATTATTAATGAAATACTTTATGTGGATTTTCTATACTAAGTCTTCAAAATTGAGTTTACTAGTTTATACTTACAAAACACCATATTTAGGACAAGCCTCATTTCAAGTGCTCAAGAGCCATGTGTAACTAGTAGCTGGCTACCTTACTGGATAGTGAATGCCTAGAAAATATATTTATCCTAAATTTTTTTTTTAACTTTTAACCAATAATCAAGTCAAAACACATAAAATACAAAATCAGCTTTAATTACAACAGTGATTTAAAGATCCAGATGTGGAAAAAAAATAAAAAAATAAAGATCCAGATGTGGGGCACTTGGTGGCTCAGATGACTAAGCGTCTAACTCTTGGTTTTGGCTCAGGTCATGATCTCATTGATTGTGGGATCGCGCCCCAAAGTCTGGTCCACACTCAGCACACCCTTGGCCCTCCTCCAACTTGCACTTACATGTGAGTGCGCTCTCTTAAAATAAAAAAAATAAATCTTTAAAAAAGAATAAAGATCCAGATGTACCTAATGTAGCAGACCTACAATTTCACTAAAATTTAGTACTTTGATAGAATTGGTCTGATTATACAACAGAAGGTATAGATGAATCAGTTACATCTCTTTTATTCTAAAACTCCAAATTAGGGGGCATAAGTCTTTTATTATTAATGATACATGTGTGCGGTGGCATATAGGACAAATAAATCTATTATTTTGAACTTAAAAGAATCAAGAGTTATTTTCCTTTTTCCTACGGTTTGTAACATACTCTGAATTTTCTTTCTACCTAAAGCAACACAATGAAGTGAATTAGTATGGTCTTGTCACTTTATAAAACATGAGAGCATCTTAAGCACATATTTTTAACAGCAGCATAAATTCAGTTTGGAGACCGGCTAAATACTCACAGTGTGATATATACACTCTCACCAATACAAACTCATCAAGGGCCAGAACAAGGACAATAAGCTGAAAAAATATGAGGAGCTTTAAAGTCCATTGTGAATTACAGCTAAAAATTTCCCTATCTATATATTCTTTAAAAAAAAAAAAAAAAAAAAAAGTGTGGGGGGAATACCTGGGTGGCTCAGTGGTTGAGCATCTGCCTTTGGCTCACATCGTGATCCTGGGGTCCTGGAATCAAGTTCCACATCAGGCTCCCCAAAGGGAGCCTGCTTCTCCTCTGCCTATCCTATGTCTCTGCCTCTCTATGTGTCTCTCATGAATAAATAGAAACTTAAAAAAAAAAAGGCAGTTTCCAATCTCATATATTTTATTATAATTACTGATTATAAGACAACATATGTAGGCGGGGGGAGGGTAAAGGAGTGAAAATGCCAGAGGTGGTACTTAAAAACCATCTACCAGAATGTTAGATAAATATTAAGAGAGAAGAAAGGGGTTTATTTGTGGGCATTGAGGCATATATGCATATTTCAAGTTATTTACACCAATCTCTTTCCACATGTCTCCACTTGCAAAGACTGAGGTTCAAGAGTATCTTTAAAAAAAAAGATAAGGAAGTCTTAAATGGTCTCCCATTTCTTCACAGCTACCTTTTAGAATTTTGGGGAATTCTCAAAATTCCATCAGGATTTTTAAGTCCCTATCCTAGAGTTTGCATATTTTTGAAGAGGGATGGTAAAGATCAGCAGTCATGAGAACCTGGACTAAAATCTCACAAAACACTTTCAAATTTCATTCTCTAGTTTGTCAGAAAAAGTCATTTAAGGTCCCTATATGTTCTTTTCTATTGCTAGACAGTACTTTACAACCTATCCTTTCAAATAGTTCAACTACCAGAAACAGAAAGAAGTCATTAAAACAGAGGTCTCGAAAGCACACTGAAAAATCATTTTTAGTGTTTAATTACACTCTTTTCTATTCCAATGAAAATGAGAAATACAAACAAATCAAATACAGTAAATTCAGAAGAAACCTAATTCCATATGTGAACTTTAGTATTATACATTTTAAAAACTCTCTGACTAAGAGAAACACAGGACATGAAAATTTAAGAGTGAAGTATAAAGTACCTACAATTCACAAAATGCCAGTGTAACAAATAAGCGTCCTCTCCTGCATATAAACCACCAACCTTATCTGTTTAGGGACTACACATAAGAACAGCGGTAACATTTTTTTATATTTTCCTTCTTTATTTTTTTTAATTTTTTTTTTAATTTATTTATGATAGTCACAGAGAGAGAGAGAGAGAGAGAGGCAGAGACAAAGGCAGGCGCTAAACCGCTGTGCCACCCAGGGGACCCTATTTTCCTTCTTTAAATTTAACCCTATATCATAAGCATTTTTAAAATTCTCCCAAATCTTTATAAACTACCATTTTAAGGCCTAAAGAATGCTTTTTCGATTATATATACTATCCTTCTCTTAACCAATATCTTGTAGGCCATTTGAATTCTTAATCTTATTCTGTTCTTAAAAATATTGCTATAGGGACGCCTGGGTGGCTCAGTGGTTGAGTGTCTGCCTTTGGCTCAGGGCGTGATCCTGGAGACCTGGGATCGAGTCCCACATCGGGCTCCCTGCATGGAGCTGCTTCTCCCTCTGCCTGCATCTCTGCTTCTCTCTCTCTCTGTGTCTCTGATGAGTAAATAAATAAAATCTTTAAAAAAAAAATTGCTATATAACTACACACGGGCATTTTTCTTTCTTTGGATTTTTTTAAGAGATTTTATTTATTTATTTTAGAGACAGGGCATGTATGCACACACAAGCAAGGGAAGGGGCAGAGGGAGAGGATCTCAAGTAGACTCCATGCTGAGTGCAGAGTCAACATGGGGCTCGATCTCACAACCCCAAGATCATGACCTGAGCTGAAATCAAGTTGGATGCTCAACTAAGCCACCAGATGCCCCTTTCCTTGGATTTTTAAAAAAATTACCTGAAATGAGATTTTTCAGTTAAAGAAGATGAACATGTTTACGATTATTGATACAAAGGGCCAATCTATTTTCCCGAAAGACACCAAGGGTAAGCAATGGGCTCTTGGTTTCAGATGGCGTTGTGATCTCAGGGTCATGGAATCAAGCCCTGCATCGGGCTTCCCGCTATGCAGGGAGTCTGTTTGAGGATTCACTCTTCTCCTTCTGCCTCTCCCCCTGCTCGCTCTCTCTAAAATAAATTAATAAATTATTAAAAGGCAGTGGGGGGGGACAATCTGGGTGGCTCAGGAGTTGAGTGTCTGCTTTTGGCTCAGGTTTGTGATCCTGGGATTGAATCCCACATTTGGTTCTCCACAAGGAGCCTGCTTTTCCCTCTGCCGATGTCTCTGCCTCTCTGTCTCATGAATAAATAAATAAAATCTTAAAAAAAAAAAAAAAAACACCAATTTCCACCTTTTTTTTTTTTTTTGAGATTTTATTTATTTGATAGGGAGGGAGAGCACAAGCAGAGGGAGCAGCAAAAAGAGGGAAATAGAGAAGTAGGCTCCCCACAAAGCAAGAAGCCCGACGTGGGGCTTGACCCCAGGATCATGATCCAAGCCAAAGGCAGGTGTTTAACTGAGCCACCCAGGTACCCTGACATCAACGTATTGATTGAGGGTCTGACTGCTCTTCTTCCAAATTATGTAACACATGAGTATTTTATCTGCCCTAAAACTACCTCCTTCAAATGTTAAGAAACTCTTTCTACTTCTACTAAGAATTTGTGAAAAAGTCCATCTTTGCCACATCTGAACGTTCCTTGGTTGACAGGTTCTGGTATCTTAACTTAATGGGTATGTCTGAAATACAGCTACTCAATGATAATTTTTGGTTTCATCAAAAACTTTGACAAATTATGGTATCATTATTAGGTATATTTTTTAAATTATGAAGACATTACCTTTTCCTCGTTTGCTAAAGAAGAATCTGGATCCTTTCTTTTCTTCTTCAATTTTTTATCCTTACTTTGTTTTGTGCCACAAGTCTGATAAGGTTGCAAATCGACTCGAGAATGAAATTGGTATCGACCACTTTCCACATCACAGTAGTAATATATTCCAGTGGAAGGATCATAATATAGTTGATTTTCCTTTCAAAGTCAAGAAAAAAGTTAAGTTCCAGTCAGATATGATAAAATAAAATTTAAAAATAAATAGAAATGTCAAATATATTCAAAAATAGTAAATGTTTCTTTCTTTTAAGAACTCTATTTTCTGAAGATAATGAGTAAAGACAGAATGAAAAATGCTTCTAAGTTTCCAAAATACTTACCATTCAATATTTGCTCTAATTTTCCTAGTATAAAAAATGAATACATTCAAATATTAACTTGAATCTCATGAAAATGCCAATATTTTGCCATTTTCATACTTAAGAGAAACAGCAATTTCATATGGTTCAACTTGATACATTAATGAAAATGGTAACAGAATACCTTTTAGAAGTCATGAAAACTAAGGCATGCATCAGAAAAAGCTGACTATATAAAAGTAATTCCAGACTCATTATCCTTATGATTACACAATAATGATTTGGTAGTATAAACACCGCCCCCCTAAACTCTCCTCTCCATGTATAAAACAAATATTTGCCTTTTAGTGCTCATGACTAAAAGCCCTGAAGAAAAATTCAAAAATAAAATTAAGTTCATAAATACATTGTATATAAAGAAATTGATAAACAACTGTCTTCATTAATTCTACTCTAAGGGGATCCCTGGGTGGCTCAGCGGTTTGGTGCCTGCCTTTGGCCCAGGGCACGATCCTGGAGTCCCGGGATCGAGTCCCGCGTCAGGGCTCCCGGCATGGAGCCTGCTTCTCCCTCTGCCTGTGTCTCTGCCTCTCTCTCTCTCTCTCTGTGACTATCATAAAAAAATAAAAAATAAAAAAAAGATAATAATAATAATAATTCTACTCTAAGTAATGAAATAAGTGAAAGAACCATGCAAAAATGAATTTTAGCAAATTATGGATTAAAAACTAGAAAAAAGATATCTGCATTTATTTGATAATGGCCTATACTGTATAACCAAGATTTAATTCAACAGTCTTTATTTTTATTTACTTCATAAATCCATGCAGACCAGACCTGGAAAAGTTTTATGTTATACTAAGGTTAAGCAACTAAAACTGCCTGGAAAAGAGTATTTTTATGTTGATATTACTGGAATTTATTGTCTTGAATTCACTTTGCAGGTCTCTTACAAAAATATTTAGAATTCAATCTCTTCTATAACTAAAAAATTGAATGGAAGCTTTCTAATCTTTACTATTAGTGATACTAAAACTTTACAACTCAAACATGTTTAATCTCTTACCTCTTTCAGTCCAAAATACACTTTCAAAAATATAAGAAAATGATTTAATTACAATAAAATGAAAACTAGTTAAATAAGGGCAAAACAATGAAGTACCTAATTTACTGAAACATATAATCAGCAAAATATAACTAACCATTTACAGAAAAAATGTCAGGAGGAAAGCTACAGAAAGGAAGGTAGGAGAATGATGAAGACTAACATCATACACTTGTATAAACTCTGTATTTTCCTCAAAACCAATTAATAATAGCTATTCTTTGTTTTGTTTTTAAAGATTTTATTTATTTATTCATCAGAGAGAGAGAGAGAGGGGCAGAGACACAGGCAGAGGGAGAAGCAGGCTCCACAAAGGGAGCCCGACGTGGGACTCAATCCCAGGTCTCCAGGATCACACCCTGGGCTGAAGGCAGCACTAAACCGCTGAGCCACCAGGGCTGCCCGCTAATCTCTTTGGTAACAGGAGTTTAAACATTAATTTTCTGGGTATTAATTAGCATTGTCAATTAGCATACTCCTGTGAAAGAAAGTCCTCTCCTTACAAGATATTTAGAGAGTATACCAAGTATAAACCAACAAGCTAATGAAATCCTTTCTCTAACTAAGGTATTTAGGATCATCATTATGTTCCCTAGATAAGTTAACAATAGTTTCAGGGACTGGAATGGTGAACATCTGCTTCACTTTTGGGTACTACATTCTGTAATTTCTGAGGACCAGATCACCTGCCTAGACCACTGAGGCTGAGGTATATAGGTATGTAAGTTCCATCATCATTGTCATCAAATCCTGAATGAAATCCAATTAAGTACCAAAAGTCAACAGTCATAACATTGGATTATATATAAATCAATAACTTTATTTTCTAGTTCTGTCCTAATCAGTGGTCCATTACATATCTTATTCCACACAAATTCCCTCGTTCTCACTGTTTTATTTTTGTTTTGTTTTTTTTTGTTTTTTTTAGTTCTCACTGTTAATATTTTTTAAAAGTGAAATGCTTAAAAGCCATAGAACTTTTAAACTAATAATAAACATACTATTGAGAACTCAAGAAAAAAGACTTTCTCTAGGGCTCAAATGGATTCCTAAGTACTTGAAACAATTTTTAAAAATTTCACATCAGGCCTAGAATTAACAGTGTCACTTCCTTACAAATTCTATGAAAAAACATTAGGTTCTTAAACACTTTACAACAATGCAGTTAACTGTCTGCTTTTATTAATAAATGCTCTAACATTTTTGTGTGTTACTTTACATATAAAAGGTTGATTTTTCTGAAGTACTAATCTAACAATCACAATTAACTTATTAAAAATTTAGAAGTGCAGCATCAAAAGCAATTTTATAACTCTCTACTCATGTCAAATAGCTTTGAATCAAATATAATTTTTCAATCCAGTTTCTTGCTTTTCTTACTTCAGCTTAGGGTTTAATACTTGGTATCAAGCAGCAAGTATACAACCATACAACATTAAACGGTCCAAGATACTTACAGAATCATAATAGAAACCAGTGCTGTGATCAAAATACAGTCCAGTGTTCTCATCATAACTAAATCCAGTCTGAGACACAGCAGCTTCTGCTGCAGCTCTCAAACTTTCAGCTAATGAAGAACCTTCTAAGGATGTATCTTCTGCTGCTAATACAGATGCTGACTCCTAGGTATGATACATTCATATCAAGTAAGTCAAAAACTTCATTTTATCACTTTAAAAGTTAAAAGAAGTAAAAACAATGAATAGACTGAAAGCATTTTAAATAATAAGACTTTAATTTTTGCAATGGAAAGAGATGGCTATCAATTACAGTTTGGTCCCCTTTAAAAAATAGTTAACTAGAGTTTTAGTTAATTCAACTTTAACCCAGTTTGTTTTTTTTCTTAAACTGTAATATTCACTGCATCATTATACATAGAATGTTTATAATCTTTGTATATATCGTGATAGATTAAAGAAGAAGTCTATTTTTCTATATAACAACAACAAAAGACACGTTTTTGGGCATCAACAATTTCAGGTTAAGCATTTTATTACCTGGGAATTTGAGGCAAAATGGTCCTCTTCTGCACATTTAGCATGTTCTGTTATATCAGTACCAGTGTAAGCATCATTATCTATTTGTGACTGGTCTTCAGAGTTTAAAGTAGAAGCTTTGATATCCTGATCTTGCTGAACTGAGAGTTCAGTCACTTTATTTGGAAGACTAACATCCTTATAGTATGTCTGATAATAATAATCTGGAGCAAAAACAATTAGGGGATATCATATTAGAAAAATATATATGAAGAGGAGTTAATTCCCAACCACCAACACTGAACATAATACAGGACACGATGCAAACATATGGTATTTTTAAACTGTATACAATTTAACAGATTAAATGGACCGTGCAGATAAATCAGCAGAAGTATCTATCTTTGATTCTAATGTCACCTTCAATACCCTAGCTGTCAAACTAAAAAGTTTTTTAAAAGGTGGATTTGGGGGACACCTGGGTGACTTAGTTGGTTAAGTGTCTGCTTTCGGCTCAGGTCATAATCTCAGGGTCCTGAGATCAAGCCCCAAGTTGGGCTCCCTGCTCAGTGGGGAGTCTGCTTCTCCCTCTGCCTGCCGCAGTCCCTGCTTGTGCTCGCTCTCTTTGACAAATAAAATATTTTAAAAAGTAAATAAAAATAAAAAAGGTAGATTTGGATTTCCCCTAGCAAAAACAAAAAAAGAAAACAGGTGAATAGGTTGTGTGCTATCAATAAAAGAGTAACTCTTAACTTCTAATCATATACCATACTGTTGCATATGGAATGGAGTGGAAATGGAATGACAAATGGAAATAAAGATCAAGAGCTGATTTTTCTGTCAAATTTCTCTCATGATGCTGGCTTTAAAAAAATCATACAAATATGTAACGTTAATACTATTGCTGTGTTTAACAAATTAGTTAAATCACATACTAAATATAAGAAGGCAAAACTTAACGTAAAGATCATTTCCTGTGATCCCTATTTATTAGAACCCAGTTGCTCAATTACTTTGCCTCACAAGGCTACTGATGAGGTCATGGTTGTGAGCTCATCACTCCCGTAAGAGCCTAAGACACCGGCACTGAATGCAATGCTAAGTGGAACGCATCAACCAGAAAACACAGATGCCTGGTTACAAGGAAGGCAGATTCAAGTAGACGATTCACAGCATGGCAAACATTACTCAGTTATGTGCCACTGAAAACACATGAGCAATATAATATATTTACAGAATGACATTTCTGTCTTCCCACCAGAAGAGCATAGAGATTATCTGAAAATACCAAATCATATGAGAAGTCAACATTACAGTTCTCAGCTTTATCTACATGTATGTCTATTTTAAGTTTAAAGTAAATTTACGTTCACATCATCTCAACATGATGTGAACGTAATAGCAGTAAGGTATCTTCGCTATAAGCTGAATACCTGAGATTGACCAAGGAGGGTGGTTCTCTGTTTGTACTTCTACATCAGACTTCTTACTGTCTTCATTTCTCCCACAATGGAGTATTTTACTGAGCTCCTCTACCTAAAAGAAAACAAAGCTTTAGAAAAATATATCATATAGCTATCTAATAATATACACACCGTTCTCCTGAAATTATGACATTTTTCTTGGAGAAGTTTTAGAGAAGCACAAAAGGTGCTAGTTTCCTTTTCAGAAAAAATAAAAACACTATAATTAACTTTCTTTCATCTTTCATATTTGCAGAGGGAAATGTTTCTATTTTTATACTCTTGCTAAACCTCAAAATATTCCTTCCAAAAATCAGATGAACTAAAATAGGGCTCTGTGAACAGGATCCCTTATTTCTAACAGTAAGAATGTTTTTATACTAAAATTTTAATCAGCAGTTCTTCCTAAAGAATTAGTTTAAAAACCATTAATACCCATTCACCAGATTAAATTATCTAGCATCATTCAGTGTCCTCCACCTAGAATTATTCACTTAAATATATTAATATTCACTTGTATGTTTTAATGCACTCTTTTTTCTTTAAACAGCAGATAGCAGTCTTATGACTAAACAACTGCAGCAGAAGGGAAGATAGGTCACTGTCTCAGAGGGGCATCTGTCCTCCCTGGGCCTCACTGAATGCCAGGGCCAGAGCAACACTGTGAAAACGCCCATAGCAGATGAGGAGCAATCCCATAAACACACACTTCACATTCAGAAAGAATCTCCGTGTGAGACGTCTACGATAGGCATGAAATTAACTAAAAAACAAGCTTTTAAATACTTAATGACACACAAAGCTTAAAAGGAGAAAGGTGATAAGACTGATTATACACACATTATCTAGCACGTCATTAGTTATCAGATCCTATTAGCACCACTGCTGGAACTAGAGTGAAGCAAGCAAGGCATCCAGAGCAGAAAATTTATTTATTCATTTTTTAAAGATTTTATTTATTTATTCATGAGACACAACACAGAGAGAGGCAGAGACATAGGCAGAGGGAGAAGCAGGCTCCTCGAGGGGAGCCTGATGTGGACCCTGGGGTCATGACCTGAGCTCAAGGCAGACTCTCAACCACTGAGCTACCCGGGTGCCCCAGAGCACAAAATTTAAAGAGGACTCATTCTCAGCTCCATACAAGTACAGAGTCTGTACCAGAGAACGAGTACCCCTTACATTTTTTGCCCTGAGTTACTGACTGCCCTGCTCCAGTCCTGGCTCTAGCTACTACCACTATTACTATAAACTTGATAATTTATTTAGTATCTGCTACATGCTTGGCTCCAAACTCAGTACTCTGGATAACCTCTCGTTAATTCTTCCAAACATGTTGCAGAATAGAGGCCCTAATCACTATTTTACATGAGAAACCCAAAGAGACAAAGTAATCTGCCCAAGGTTCAGAGTCTGAAACCTATACTACATTTTTCCATCGGCTCACCTTCAATTCTCAAGCCGACTTTACCACTTCAGATAAAACATTATTTAGTAATTTGAGATGACAGTTAACCAACCTCTACCCACCATCAGGAGAAGCTCACTAAGAGGGTAAAGAAGAGTCATTACTGTCACCAGTAGAGTCAAAGCTTTTTGTGCATTTCAATTTCCCATTAGACTACTATCAAATTCACACTAACAAAATGCTGGCTCTTCGAAGGCTAACAAAAATGTTCTTTTTTTAGATCTTGAGATTAAAAATTGAGAATCATAAAAGGGCTTTTTAAAAGGAATCTTACAGGAATCTTTTGCTCCCCTTCCGTCATGATAGTTTAACCCTCCGTGCGGTCTCCAGGGCAGTTCTCACGCATTTCTCTGCAAGAGCTCACAGTGTCTTCCGAAACGCCACATTAACAAGCTATCCAACAGACACCCTTCACTGCATCTCAGCAGTTATTTTCATAGATCGTTTGATAACCAGAAATAACAAAGGCTACCACTGTTTTAGCGCACAGTCTTCATGTGCAAATTTTAGCAAATATACCAACTATTACAATGGACTAGACAACAGTTTGCCACTAATAATTACATAGACACAACTTGTTGGGAGAGTGTAACTGTCCAACAAACGAAGCTGGAAAAATATATTATGTTCCTGGTTAGTGTCTCTAACAAAGACAATTCTGGCCTCCCAGTTTTCAGCAGAAAACTCAAGCTGGTGAACGCCCAGAAAAACCACCTCTGACACATGCACAGCGCTCAACAGTTTGTAAAACTAGACTGCTCGTTCGTGCCTAATCTGATTTAACCTCCGCGCGCGCGCGCGGTGCTAACATTGTCATTTTACGGCCAACTGAGGTTCTGGCTTCAAGTCCAGAGCTTTGACACACTCCAAAGGGATGGAGAAAAAAATAATATCCATGTTCCTAGAGCCACGGGAACGTCACCAGCGAGAGTGAAAACTAAGGTGACTCGGGTCGCGCCCCGCGGCAGCTCCTGCACTCCCCAAACCCAGGGCCCGGCCTCGGGCTGGCTGCAGAGGCACCTGCATCTCCTTGCAGGGCTCTCCAGAGCGGCTCGGGGCCCGCCCGGGAGCCCGCCCGGGAGCCCGCCGGCGCCGCGCACCTGGCTGCGGAGCTCCTGGTTGCTGCTCTCCGCGCTCTGGTACAGCCGCTCCGTGTGATGCAGCAGCTTCTCGATCTCCCGCACCTGCCGCTTGCAGCTCCGCAGCTCGCCTTCCAACTTCTCCACCTTCCGCCTCAGCTGGGCCAGCTCGGGCTCCGGGGACGGCGGGGACGGCGGCGACGGCGGGGCCTCGGAGGCCATGGGCCCGGCGCGGGCGGGGGCGCGGGCTGGGGCGGGGCCGGGGGCGCTCACTCGGAGCCGGCCGCCGGCGGGGCCTCAGGCCGCGAGAGCGCGCGGACGCGGAGGGTGGTCCTCGGGCCGGCCGGGCCGCAGCGGCCGCTGGCCATGACGCCTGGCGCTCCCCGCCCGCAGCGAGCGAGGGAAGAGGATGGGCGCAGCGCACCCCGCCAGATGCGGAAACGCGGAGATTTCCTGTCGGTACCTTCCCCCGGCGACCGACAGAGCTGGGGAAACGCCGCAGAAATGGTCGGCGCCGGGCAGCTGGGGCCAGACGCACTCGGAGGACCCCGGGCTGAGCCGGAAGCGGGCGCGCGGGCGGTGGGCGGGGCCGAGCCTGGAGGAAGCTACGGGTCCTGCGAAGGGCCCTGCGGCGCACGCGCGGCCTCCACCTGGGCGGGGCGCCTGCGCCCTGGAGTCCTTTCCGAAGCGGCTGCAAAGCGCTGTGGGCACCTGGAGGGTCGCTGCCTCTGGTCCCAGGTTTTTAACACTTGCCGACGTCGGGGAGCGCGAGTTTCCTCCTCCTCTAAGGTCCTTCCAGCTGCACTAAGAATCGAATTCGCATGAGACAGGCTAATAAGAAAAATTTAATTAAAAAAAAAAAAAGAAAAATTTAATTTAATAGGCATAGATATGAGGAAATCCACATAGACATGAAAATGTAGATAGGTACGATGAGCTCCGCGGGAGTAAAAACGAGGGAGGAGTCAGACTTCAGATGGGGGTGCACTTGCACGGAGCCTAGATGAGCGGTTAGGTGTTTGCCCCACCGCACAGATAAAACTCCTCTCTGTCAGTAAGCCTTATTCGGGAAGACCCCAGTTTGGATTATTCTGTGCGGTTAATGGAGGACAAAGGTGGCCCCGCGGGCTCCTGCCTGCCCGGCACCGGCGAGCAGGAAGCTTCCGCGCTCCGTGCACACCGTCCACTTGGCAGCTCTTCATTCTGCAGCACTTTTCAGGTGTCAACGCAAACTCCAAAAATAATTTGTCAGGGTTTACAGAGATAACGCTCGGCCAGGGCACAACATAGTTCTCTGAGGCTCTGCTTACTTAATCACTTCTGCTGATGCTGTGAACGTAGGCCCCCCGCAAACGCAAGCAGATTCAGTAGGTCTGAGTTGCAGGAAGGAGCATCCCTGGTAGGAAAATAAGCATCTAAATTCTGTGAAAACGGGGGAGAAAAATGCTCTGGTTCACCGGATCTATTTGGTGTTTCACCCGTGTGAAACTGACCTTGTGGAGGCGAGAAAATTAAGGCCATTCAAGGCCATTCCACTTTAAGCGTTAGCACAAGTACAGCCATCCCAGGCCCCTGTGCATAAGAGCTGAAATTTACATTACTTCAGTTACAGGAAAAAAAAAAAAAAAAAAACAGTTTACAGCTTAAAGTCCTAAAAAGCCCCATATTAGAATGAGAACGGAGCCCAAGCCAGTGGGGGGGAAGCCCCATATCAGAATGAGAACAGAGCTCAATGCCCTTGAAAGCCCCATATCAGAATGTCAACAGAACTTGAGCGATTCCTCCCCCCCCCCCCTTCTGGAGGTCCCCTAGACCAGCCCATAAAACTTAGCTGAAACCCACCTCGGGGTCCAAGTCCCTGCTGCTCCGCTGGGTCGGGTGCACTTGGACCCAAGCTCGAGCTTGTAAATAAACCCTCGTGTGTTTGCATGGGGGTCCGCTCCTTGGTGGTTTCTTGGATTCGCAATCTTGGGCACAACAGCCTTTGTTCACCGGCCTTTAACTGATGAGGGCCCTCCTGAAACATCCTTCCTTCAGCAAGGTGGATCAGAACCATGGTCTGAGCCCAGAGTGCTGTGCCTGAGGCCTACGGAGGTCAGCACCCACCTCTTGCCAGTCCTTTCCCAGGGTCCCTCATAGTGCCTGTCGCATAGCAGGTATCCTTAAAATGTTTGCTGAACACGGCCAAACAAAAGCAACAAAATAAAGGTATGTGGTCAAGCCCCATGTTGGGTGTAGAGATTACTAAAAAATAAAATAAAAAGACTTTTCCAAAGCCCCACTCAATGATTTCTGTTTATATCCCGACACCCACCCTTGCTACAAGTGTGGCTGGCAATTGTGTGTGTATGTGTGTCTTTCTAAACTGCACACATAAAAAATAAAAAACTGCACACATTATTCCCAATAGTAAGAGGTTCTATAAATATGAAAGAGAGGGAAATTACATGGTGAGTAGGTGAACAACAGTTTTTGCCATAGCTAGTTTTCAGATCAAAAGTTACTTACTGGGGCACCTGGGTGACTCAGTGGGTTAAGCGTCTGCCTTTGGCTCAGGTCGTGATTTCAGAGTCCTGGGATCCAGCCCTGCATCAGGCTCTGCTCAGTAGGGAACCTGCTGCACTCCCTCTGCCTCCACTGTGCCTACTTGTGTGCACATGCTCTCTCCGTCTCTCTGTCTCTCCCTCTCAGTCAAATAAACAAATAAAATCTTAAAAAAAAAAAGTTGCTTACTATAGTGGGCAAGGCCAATGCCCTAGAGAATCATATTACTTGACACTCTTCACAATTTGATTTTGTTTCTGTAATATTTTTTCTTAGCTATTATTTTGTACGTAAGATTATAGTCATAGTTCTTAGTTTACAACACATTATCAACATTGGCCCATGGATGGCTCCTCTTTTTGTTTTAGTTTTAGTGTCACTCTATATCCCCAGTTGCCATTACCACCTTTCTGCCAATGGGCACCCACTCTTATGTGTCTGCTGTACATCTTTAAATATAAATCTATCCTTATATGTTTTGTGTGTGTATGCATTTTACCTGAATACTGTTTGGTTTTATTTTTTTTAATACTATTTGGTTTTAAGTCTTACACTGTTTCTTATTTTTTCCACAGTAAAAGATGTTTTAAAAATTCATATATATTGCTATATATACATCAAACTGCTGCATAATATTCCAAAGTATAAGTATACCACATTTAATTTACCCATTAGTGTCAACATCTAAGTTATCTCTAATTGAGATATCAATTAGTCTCCATTGGTACCACAATGAAAACCCTTATTCATTCCACTTTATTGGCCCGTGAATTCATTTCTTTGGAATACGCAGCAAGGCATGTGATCTCTGGTTCCTAGGGCGAACATGTAATTTGATTCTGTTCCACTAGGTTGCTTTCCAGAATGGCTGTATGTTCTCTTCCCTACAGAAGCAGAATTCCCCGCCCCACCTTTGAATCCGGGTTTGGCTGTGTGACTTGTTTTGGCCGCTTGAATGAAGTGACTTCCAGAACAGTGGACCAGTTCTGATGCTACCTTCTCAAGAGGCCCTAGTAGTTCTGCTTGCTTTCTTGAATTTCTTCTACTGCCATGAGAAGAACATGCTCAGGTGTCTGCTGGTCTTAATGGGGGATAAATGACACATGGAACAGATCTGTCCCAGCTAAGCCAGCCTACAGCAGAGGTCCTTGGAAACCCTCAGACACTGGGCAATCCCGGCTAGAGATCAGCCCACCACCACCTCACCCCAGGCTTGTGGGAAATAATAAGTGATGCTTAGTGGAAGCCACTGAGTTTGGGGTTGTTTTGTACGTAGCAATAACTGATACTCAACTGATCTAAAGCCATGCCAGGGTCCTGTGGGTTTCAGCAGGCTGGAGTCCAAATACCAGAGACCTTTTTATATTCTGCAACGGAGGAATATTGTTTATTAAATAAAACCTGATTTATGTCCAATTTCTTTTGAATGTCATCAATTCTATATTTAATGAAATTTACCCATCATAATTTATGTTGGATCCAATGAGTAGCCAACATTCTCCTATCTGATCCTACTGTTTGATGTCACACAAGGATATCTGGGGAGCCATAGCATTTCAATAGTTCTGATTTATTGCTCCACATTACTTTCAGTCAATTGACCATTACCTGTTTCCTTCCCCTGGAGACCTAAGGAAAGAATGGGTAGGTGTAACACTAAAATTCTGAAGGAAGGGTGAAAGAAGGAAGACAGAGGAAATGAGGCAAGCCCCTCTTCTCCACCCCCAGCTGAAATACTAACATTTTGTATTTTCATTTTGATGTATAATGAATTTTCAAATTACTATCTTGTAAATTTTCTGATGCTTCCCTTCCCCCACCATTCCCTCCCTTACACACATCCGTGATATTGAGAAAGCTGACTCTTTAAGGAGAATCCATCTCCGCTGAACTGATTCTAGGTCTTCAAGATGCAAAATCAATGCTTTAGACTAGAACAGTATTTTCTCAAACTCTATGTTGAAGGACCATTTTTAAAAGTTCCAATTCAAAAAAAAGTTCCAAATCATTACTTTTGTAAAATACAACAAAATATAGGAGAGAATAAAGGATGCAACAGGTGTTGCTGGATAGTATGAAATGATTTCCCTTAAATATTTCATTTTTAAGAGATGCAAGTTAAAGATTGAGCATTTTGTTACCTGGCTACTTACGTAGTACTTCTTTGAATGCCACTGGTTATCAGGTCAGGAATTCATTAGTATTAAAATTGGATAAAGAATGTAGAAACTAGCAACCATGCATCATTGCTCATTTCTTTTGAAGCTGTTCGTCACTTGGTGGTGCCTCTTAGGCATCCTATAGCATAAATGGGAAGGCCTTGGCTTTTCTTTAAAAATCACTCAAACCAGCCAATGCTGAACTATATCTAATTGTCCAAAGCTGGGAACATAGATAATCTCTTTGTCCTGAGACTTAACTTGTAAATTTTCTCACTTCATTTCATTTTCTCACTACCTCCAAAGATCCTGGAACTTAATTTAAAATGTGTTTTTGTGGCAGATTCTGCTAGTTGTCAACCCAATAGCCATTCTCTTTTCTTCTTACAAGAGAACCTGAATTTTGTTTAGGATAACAACACACATCAACTGGGTGACCATGTAACATAGTTATACCCAATGAGGTGTAATTAGAAGTCTAGAGGGATGCCTGCGTGGCTGAGCAGTTGAGCATCTGCCTTTGGCTCAGGGGTTGATCCCCAAGTCTCAGGATCAAGTCCCACGTAGGGCTCCCTGCATGGAGCCTGCTTCTCCCTCTGCCTGTGTCTCTGCCTCTCTCTCTGTGTGTGTCAATCATGAATAAATAAATAAAATCTTAAAAAAAAAAAGAAGTCTAGAGGCAAGGTTCCTGGCAAAGCTATTGCTTTCCAATAAAAAAAGGACAGATTCAGCCTTTTGCTTTTGCCCTTCTCTTTCTTTTTATTCTCCTTACCTGGAAAGTGAATAAATATTATGCTGGAGGTAGAGCAGCTTCATTGTGACCATGAGGCAATCATGAACATGAACACCACGTCTTAAGGAAAGCAAACCAGAAGGATAGAAGGATCCTGAGATACTGATGATACTGTGAACTGCTTGTCTCCACCCCTCCTCTTAGGTGAGAAAAATAATTCCCTTCTAGTTAAGCCATCATGGTTGGATTTCTAGTGCATTCAGCCAAATATAAGGCCTAAATGACATAGTCCTTTTTATGTAGAATAGTTCATCTACTGGTTATATGTCTTCATAATTTTTAATAACCTTATTTTTAAATGAGTAAAGCATTTACTACACTGGTCTCTAGGCACATTTTATAGAAGTTTCACTCAATGAACGACTGCTGATTAAATGACACTAAATTTTAGAACTTCTGATTTCCTGTTGTTTTGATTAGCAATGGAAGATTTGAGAATATTCAGGCATCTTTTGTTTTTCCTCCAAGTGACTGTTTCCAGTTAAGAAACATCAGTTGGCTCAGAGATGGAGGTTTTATGTCTTCCAAACTTTTCTCAGAAGTCAAGTATTAATTAGCTGACAAGTCCTCGACAACTGGTATCTTAAAAGTTACTAGGAGTTTGCAAAGAAATTTTTGTAGATTTTTCCACCTGCTTTACATAAAAAGGTTCCTCGCATGTTTTGAAGCTTTTGGCTTTTCTTCTTTCCCTTTGGTAAGTATTAACCAAGAAATGACCTACTGAGGTTGTAACCATGGTGGAAAGAGGAGGCTGACTGTGTGTGTGTGTGTATGTGTGTGTGTGTGTGTGTCTGCACTGCACTTGTATATGTTCCATGAGTTCATTTGCAAATTACACTTTTACAAATGAGTAGTAAATTTGCTGTGAAATTAAAACTGCCCTTAAAAATAAATTCCGGGATGCCCAGGTAGCTCAGCGGTTTAGTGCCTGCCTTCTGCCTAGGGCATGATCCTGGAGACCTGGGATCGAGTCCTGCATAGGGCTCCCTGCATGGAGCCTGCTTCTCCCTCTGCCTGTGTCTCTGCCTCTCAATCTCTCTCTCTCTCCCTCTTTCATGAATGAATAAATCAAATCTTAATAAGTAAATAAATAAATTCCATTAAAAAAATAAGTAGCAAATAGTATACCTGTGTACTGAGCACCACCAGCATACATTCAAGACAGCAAGTGTTCAGTATATGCTTGCTGAATTGACGTAAAGAATGTAAAGTATATAGGAGGACCCGAGTTATATATAGACAGATGGCTGGAGTGGTATAGAACTGCTGAAGTCACAGTTTACAAGCGAAAAAAGTTCTGTGAAATATTGGTGCTGTGTGAGTATCACATGGTCCCACTGCTTCTCAGCATGAGGTGTGGTCCACATGTATATGACAAGAATGCTGTCACTCTGCACTTGGCTCTTTCCACTGAGCCCAGCTTGACTTCATAATCCTCATCTCTTCTCTTTCTTCTTATTCTCTCTGTCCTTCATAATCCTCAGCACAACCAAGCAGGTGGCTATAATCCATCAATGAAATGATCATGTATTGGGACGCCCGGGTGGCTCAGTGGTTGATAGCCTGCCTTCAGCCCAGGGTGTGATCCTGGAGACCCAGGATCGAGTCCCACGTTGGGCTACCTGCATGGAGCCTGCTTCTCCCTCTGCCTGTGTCTCTGCCTCTCTCTCTCTCTTTCTGTCTCTGTCTCTCTCTCTCTCTCTCTGTCTCTCATGAGTAAATAAATCAAATCTTTAAAAAAAAAGAAATGAAATGATCATGTATTTGACAAAGCTTTACATCATCTGTGTAAGAACTGGAGGGTTGGAAACACAGAAGAAGACATAGGCCTTTAGTATGGTTCTGCCAATATTCTTCTTCATTTCTAAAATATATGTAAAATTTTCAAGATGGGCTTTAAAGGCAAACTTGGGTAACATCTATTTGTTTAACATATATTTATGGAACACCAGCTATGTTCCAGGCATGGTGCAGGGCTCTGAGGGTACAATGGTGAATGACGTAGGGGTCAGTTTATTGTCATTTACAGTCTTGTGGGGGAGAGAGACATTATTCAAGAAATCAAACAAAAGTATAATTATAAAATGAGAATAGTGTATCACTAGAACCATATCATCCATCAAATGCAACTTGTTTCATAGAACCACAAGTCTAAAAATGTAACAGAAGTTATGCTTAAAAGACAAAGGTACTAAAAATTATCAGAGAAAACAGTAAGGGAAACATTCTTAGAAAAGATAAGGAGCTTAAAAAAGAAAAAAAAAAGTTTAGGAACTGGGTTGGGGGCAAGGAAACATTGCTCAAGAAGAGAAAGCATGCCCTGCCCTGGAAGAGCTAAACAGGTCGATAGGAGAAAGGACCACCATGAAGGCTATTGATGCAGGTCCCAAGAACTGCTTGGAAACTGAGCCATCATCACTTCATCATCACAGGGTAGTTTACCTTGTTTTCATTCAAGGGAATGTTTCCAGCACCTGCACCAGGAGACTCTGATAATACCTTCCTTTGGGATCCATAAGGACTCCTTCCTGCTACATCTTCCGCCACGGATTGGCTAGGAGGATTCACAGACCATTCTCTCTCCCTATTTGCCTGCCCAATGTACACAATACTCCCAAGACACCCAGGAGGACATTAGGATAGGGAGAGGACTGATGAGATCCTGTATTGGATCCCCGAGTGGAGTCGGGGTAGAGAAGCATCGTACACTTGTACTTGAGGTCGGAGTTGCTAAATGAATATATCTTGATGGTGGGAGATACTTCTTCCCTCCCTGCCCTTTTCTCCCCAAGATAGAGCAGTAGCTATTAACAATTCTCTTGGGCAGCCCAGTGGCTCAGCAGTTTAGCGCTGCCTTCGACCCAGAGCGTGATCCTAGAGACCTGGGATAGTGTCTCACATTGGGCTCCCAGCATGGAGCCTGCTTCTCCCTCTGCCTGTGTCTCTGCCTCTCTCTCTCTCTGTGTGTGTGTGTGTGTATCTCTCATGAATAAATAAATAAAATATATTTTTAAAAAGTCTAAAAAAAAACAATTCTCTTGTAATACTTAATAATATTTAAGAATATAAAAAGAAATTAAAATTAACCAAAGGAAGTATAAGAGTGCCAAGAATACATATATACCTTCTTGATATTTTGAGGTAAAGCCTGGATGTCATCCTATCATTTATTGAAATACATGTACTTCTGGTTTCACTTTTGTTCATGAGAATTTAATGTGAGATCGCAATATAGGATGATTTGCTCACCAAAGTCATGGCATTAATTTGTTGAAACAGTCTCTTAAAGAAAAAAAGACAGAGTGGGCCTATCCACTTCTTTATTATCCTCATGTTGATTAAATATCGTCATGGTACTTCATTCAGCACTAAATGTATCTGCATATAATATATTTGTAAATAAATTAAGGTTCATCTAAATATATGCCAAAAACCTGAAAGAGAAAGGCAAAATTGGATGCTCATGCAGGTCATTAGGGTTACAGAAGACATAACAGTGTAGAATTTATAAATTAGTGAAGTGGTATCATGCAGCAGGGACATGTATGGGTTAGTAAAGTAATTCTTTAAAAAGATTTTATTTACGTATTTGTTAGTTTGTTTATTTATTTGAAAGAGAGCACACATGAGCCAGGGTAGGAGTGGGGAGAGGGAGGAAATAGACTCCGTGCTGAGTGCTGAGCCTAACATGTTCCAACTTGGTCCAGGTCTGGAGCCCTGAGATCATGACCTGAACTGATGTCAGACACTTAACTGACTGAGCCATCCAGACATAACTTTTAGATAGAGCAATGTTGGAGGCAACTAGGTGGCTTACACTGTGCTTCAGTTTCCCCATAAGCAAAATGGAGATCAAGCAATACCCTTCATGTATGATGGTGGGAGGATGAAAAGCAATAATGCAGGTAAAGTACTAAATTTAGAACCTGGCACGTGCTAATATTAATTATTATGATTATTGTTTTCTTTAATGAATGTTTATATAGTGCTTACTATGTACCAGACATTGTCTAATTATTTTACATAAATAATTCATTTATGTACTATTATGTGGTAGATACTCCTTTAAGCACTGTGTGGGTATTAACTTGTTTCTCATCACAATCTTGTAGAATAAGTGCTATTATTATCATTATCCCACAATCCTGTGGGATAGGTACCTCCATTTACAGATGAAGAAATTGCAGTCCAGAGGAGTGCCTGGGTGGCTCAGTGGTTGAGCAGCATCTGCCTTCAGCTCAGGCTCTGATCCCAGGGTCCTGGGATCAAGTCTCAATTAGGCTCCCTATCAGGAGCCTCTCCCTCTGCTTGTGTCTCTGCCTCTCTCTGTGGGTCTCTCATGAATAAATAAATAAAATCTTAAAAAAAAAAAAAAGAAATTGCAGCCTAGAGATCAGGTAACTCTGTTAAAATAACCAAGCCAGTAAGAGTTAGAGCTGGCATTCAAATTCAGACAATCTGTTTTCAGGGGCAGTGCTCTTAGCCATAGGCCTGTCATCAATTCTCCACACCTTTGCATCATTGTTGTCATCATCACCACCATTCCCTTGAGCCATAAACTGAATATGATGCATGAGGCATTAATGTATATATATTTGTTTATTGATTATAAAGTTTTTTCTACACTATTGATGTTTTCATAAAACATGTATGTCCCTTTTGTAAACAAAATTATATACTTTTATAAGCAAAAGTAGGCCTACTAATGAAAAAAAAAGCATATATGGAATCATTCTAGAAAATTTTAAAAGATTAATGGAACAGGGAAGTGGCTGACTCAGTTAGTAGAGCACAAGACTCTTGATCTCACAGTTATAAGTTTAAGACCCATGTTGGGTGTAGCGATTACTTAAAAAAAAAAAAAAAAAAAACTTTAAAAAAATGATTAGAATAGCCAAAGGCATGTTGAAAAAAAAAAAACAACAAAGCTGGTGGCATCACAATCCCTGGACTTCAAGCTGTATTACAAAGCTGTAACCATCAAGATGGCATGGTACTGGCACAAAAACAGACACATAGATCAATGGAACAGAATAGAGAACCCAGAAATGGGCCCTCAACTCTATGGTCAACTCATCTTCGACAAAGCAGGAAAGATTTTCCAGTGGGGAAAAAAAAAAGAGAGTCTCTTCAACAAATGCTGCTGGGAAAATTGGACAGCCACATGCAGAAGAATGAAACTGGACCATTTTCTTATACCAGACACAAAAATAAACTCAATGAATGAAAGACCTAAATGTAAAACAGGAATCCATCAAAATCCTGGAGGAGAACAAAGGCAGCAACCTCTTTGACCTTGGCCACAGCAACTTCTTGCTAGATAAGTCTTCAAAGACAAGAGAAACAGAGCAGCTCCGGGGGCTCAGAGGTTTAGCGCCGCCTGCAGCCCGGGGTGTGATCCTGGAGACCCGGGACCAAGTCCCACATTGGGCTTCCTGCATGGAGCCTGCTTCTCCCTCTGCCTGTGTCTCTGCCCCTGCCTCTCTCTCTGAATAAATAAACAGATCTTAAAAAAAAAAAAAAAAAAAAAAAAAGGACAAGGGAAACAAAAGCAAAAATGAACTATTGGGACTTCATCAAGATAAAAAGTGTTTACACAGCAAGGGAAACAGTCAATAAAATTAAATGACAACTGACAGAATGGGAGAAGATATTTGTGAATGTCTTATCAGATAAAGAACTAGAATCCCAAATCTCTAAAGAACTTATCAAACTCATCGCCCAAAGAACAAAAAATCCAGTCAAGAAATGGGCAGAAGACATGGACATTTTTTCAAAGAAGACATCAAGATAGCTGACCGATAATGAAAAATTGCTCAACATCACTCATTATCAGGAAAGTACACATCAAAACCACAATGAGATCCCTCATATTAGTCAGAATGGCTAAAATGAACAATTCAAGAAACAACAAATGTTGGAGAGGATGTGGAGAAAGTGGAACACTCTGATGTTGGTTGGAATGTGACTGGTGCAGCCACTCTGGAAGACAATATGGAGGTTCTCAAAAAGTTAAAAATAGAGCTACCCTATGACCCAGTAATTGTACTACTAGCTATTTATCCAAAGGAAACAAACATAGTGATTCGAAGGGGCACATTCACCCTAATATTTATAGCAGCAATGTCCACAATAGTCAAACTATAGAAAGAGCCCAGATGTCCATCCACAGATAAATGGATAAAGAAGAGGTGGTATGCGGGACACCTGGGTGGCTCAGCAGTTGAGCGTCTGCCTTTGGCTCAGATCATGATCCTGGGATCTGGAATCGAGTCCCACATCGGGCTCCTCCTGCAAAGAACCTGCTTCTTCCTCTGCCTATGTTTCTGTCTCTGTCTCTCTCTCTCTCTCTGTCTCCCATGAATAAATGAATAAATCTTTAAAATAAAAAAATAAGAGGTTATATATAGGTTATATATATATATACATACACATATATATATATGAATATTACTTAGCCATCAAAAAGAATGAAATCTTGCCATTTGCAACCACATGGCTGGAAGTGGAGAGAATTATGCTAAGTGAAATAACTCAGAGAAAAACAAATATCATATGTGGAATTTAAGAAACAAAACAAAGGATCATAGGGGAAGGGAGGGAAAATAAAACAAGACAAAATCAGAGACAAAACAAACCATAAGAGACTCTTAACTTTAGGAAATATACTGAAGGCTGCTGGAGGGAAGGTTGAAGGGGAGGGGTAATTGGGTGATGGCATTAAGGAGGGCACTTGATGGAATGAAGCTAATAATACAGTATATGTTAATTAACTGATTTTAAATTTTTAAAAAGTTTAGTAGAACAAAATATCTGTGAGGAAGTTTAAGGGCTCCTGAATAATTCCATCTTTTTTTAAGGGATTGCTATAAAATCATTTTATTAATCATCTCTGCTTGCCTCTCAAATTAATAGAATGACCAAATATGAAAGCATTTTATAAACTACTTTTTAAAAACCTAAAGAAATATGTTATAATTACCTAGTTTTTATACCCTTACAAGTTCAGAACAGTATTCATTTATATGTGTGATGTAAATAGATCTCTGCATTCATGCACATCCTTGGAAAGTTTCTCAAGAGAATTATATGCCTTTCTATCCATGTCAGTTGACACTGGGGATGTGGGACTGCTGATCTGACAGGGACTTAACTTCTCTCAAATCCTTTTTACAGAAACCAAAAACAGAAAATGAAGAATATGACAAAACACATTTTGACCAGAAGGTGGCAGTAAAACATCGGTATTTCCCAAAGATTCCAGGCACAAGAATGAACTTCTCGTAGTTGTGACATACCCAAGAAGACAAAATACTGCCTGGAGGTTCTGGTGGTCCAGATCCTGTGGGCACCTGGATACCCCTACCTGTCCCATCCCTGCCCTGGAGAAACCAAGCCTCAGACAAGCGATTATGGGACATAGTGTGATAAGTCCTGCCATCAGAAAAGCACAGGGCTCAAGGAGCAAGGTCATTTATCTGAAAATTATATCCCCATCCTAGGATCTTCATTTAAGTTAACTTTATTGCATAAATGGAAGGATTACTGGGATATTGTGATCCTATTATTTTAAATCTTTGATGAAGTTTTTCTATGTATTAATTTTACTGCATCTAAAAACATGATTTCTCTTTGTTCTTCATATAAGGAAAGGCAAAGAAATGGGAGAAATGGTATACTCTTTAATTTGGCCTTCTCACCATTCACCCAGTCAAGAAGACCACTTGAAGTCTCCCTTAATGCTGAGAAATGCACACTGGTGTTGTCTGCTATAGACTGGGCCTGCAGTTCATAAAGGAAAAAAGCTATCCTGGCACTTGTCAGGAAGAATTTATTCAGGAACATTGCCATAGGTGTAGATGTCAAGACTATTGCAATAGGAGAAAGAGATTGGACTCAACTCCAAAATACAACCGAGAAGTGAAAATTTATAACCAGGGGTGGGGGAATTTAAGGAGTCTGACAAAAGGAGACATATGGGTGTGTGGTTTGCAAATCAAAGGCAATTCCACAGGCAAATTGTTTGCTTGCTATCTCTAGGAATTAGCTAACCCTGAGAGGAGCAGCCACTCCCTGTGTTTACAAGGCCCCAGGATGTCAAAGCACCATAAAATATAGAAAAAAAAAAATTGAAACATGATTAATACAAAGTGTTTTGCTTCTAGCTTCTAAAACACTATTTCTGTCAACCAATCAAGTACATCATGAAATTAGGAAGCACAGAATAAGCAAGATCATCTGATTTCACCTAATAATAATCATGATAGGTAATTTACTTATTTCAGGATCCCTGGGTGGTGCAGCAGTTTAGCGCCTGCCTTTGGCCTAGGGCTCGATCCTGGAGACCCGGGATCGAATCCCACATCGGGCTCCCTGTGCATGGAGCCTGCTTCTCCCTCTGCCTGTGTCTCTGCCTCTCTCTCTCTCTGTGTATGTGACTATCAAATAAAATTAAAAAAATATTTACTTATTTCCTTCTATATACTACCCTATGCACTTTAAATGCTTAATTTTATTTAATTCACATATTTGAATCTTGGTTGTAGTGAAGGTCATATGCAATAAAGTGCAACAGGATTATACACAAAACTCTACTCCCCCCCCAAAAAAAGCATATAAGGGGTGCCTCTTAGTTGGTAGAGCATGTGACTCGTAATCTCGAAGTTGTGAGTTTAAGCCCCATGTTGGGCATAGAACAAAACAAAACAAAAATGAGTGTATGCAAAAACTGGTGAAATTTGAGTAAGGACTATAGTCTAGTTAACTGCTCTGTGCCACTTAATTTTTGATTTTGATCATGCACTATGATTAATCAAGATTCCCCCATTGGGGGAAACTAGGTGATGGATAGATGGGGCCTCACTGCACTATTCTTGCAACTTCTTGTGACTCTACAATCATTTCAAAATAAAAAGTTAAAAGTCCTTCAAGGCCAATCTTATTATTATCTCCATTTTACACTGGAGGAAACTAGGCTCTGGGAGGTTAAATAATCTGCCTCAGGTCATTTAGCAAGTAAGTGACAAAATATGTGTGATTCCAATCAAGAGCTGAGGTACCAACAACTTCCCTCCAATGTAGATAATCTCAAATAATAATTCTTGCTACTCATAGAATGTTTCTAGGTTCCAGTAAGTTTTGAAAAATACATAAATAAATTAAATTACCCTACACTGCTTGAAAATTAATCAGCAGTACACTTAGTATAGGAATTGGGACGGGTCTTTAGCAAGAAACAATGAAATGACAATATTGCATTTTATGGGATTCCTTCAACAACAAATTGTAGAATATCAACATTTTATTTATACTATTGTAAAACACCATATATCAGATAAATAGTTATATAAAGACTATATTCATTTACCAAGAAAAATCTTAGACCTGAGTCATAAATAACAGACCACATATTTTGTACAATTCAGTCCTCTCTAATGGGAAATTCACAACATATTCCCAGAATTCTATTTTCATTGTAAGTAGATGTTTCATAGCATTTTCTATGACATACTTGTTAGAATCCAACTTCACTTAGTCTTAATTACAGTAGCAGCACTGGATACAGCACTGGATTGACTGAGTAAGCACATCTGATCTCAATGTCTATAAAATGTCAGAAACACATGGCATTCAGAGACCAGTCCCTTTTCTTTAATACATTATGTGCTTGTAGAATTGAATTCATAAAGTATGAGTCAATGATCTCTACAGGTTTATTAACTACTTTGTGTCATTTCCTAAATATTCTCAATTACTTTTATCTTTGGTTATTTCTTTTATCTGGTTTAGTGGGACATGGCCTTATTGGACTCTTAGTAATCAGGTATCACAGAAGGTGTGGGGCAGGCCATTGTTTAGTGTGTTTTGGAGCCGTACTCTGACTAGGTTAATGGACAGGAAGAGATGATGATGTGTCTTTCTCACATATCATTGCCACAGTCCTCATTTCCTCACCCTAAACTGTCTCTATGGAGCAGGCTTTCCTGTAATAGGGAGGGGGTGACCCAGGGTTGGGGAAGGACTAGCTGATACCTAGCACCAACTCCACTCTAGCCTGCCTGCCTACCTGTAATGGGGAAAACCAGCAGAGGTTTTTGTTTTGTTTCATTTTGAAAGATTTATTTAAGTAATCTCTACACCCAACATGGGGCACAGCTCATGACCCTGAGATTAAGAGGGACTTGCTCTTCTCACTAAGCCAGCCAGGCACCACAGCAGAGTTTGATTTAATCAGCCAAAGACTAAAAATAAAGTTTTTAGAGTGGGGTTTATTTATGTAAAATACTGCACAGATTAACTGATGATCATTTACTAAGAGGGAAAAAAAGGGAAAGAAACCATATGAAACCATTAACATTTTTGAGAATTTTGGAGCACCTGTGTGCCTCAGTCAGTTGGGCCGTGGGCTCTTGGTTTTGGCTCAGGTCATGATCTCAGGGTCATGTGATCCCTTCCACCCAACAGCTCCTTGCTCATCGAGGTGTCTGCTTGACATTCTCCCTCTCCCTCTCCATCCGCCCCTCCCCCAACAAAATAAATAAATAAATCTTAAAAAAGAAAATATGTATTTGAATGAATTCCCATATTCATTTTTTGTCTTACTCATTGTGACTGATTTCAGTTTCATGGATGGTTCTTTATAGTTGACCCTAGAGTTTGACTTTACCAATAGACTTCTATAGACAATGAATCCCATCCAGATACTGAGTGTCATAGGAAATGAATGATATTTTTTAAAAAAGATTTTACTTATTTATCTTTATTAAAGAGGAGGGAAGAGGGAGAGAGAGAATCTCAAGCAGAATCCTTACTGAGCACAGAGCCTGAATGGGGCTCAATCTCATGACTTGAACCAAAATCAAGAATCAGATGCTTATACCAACTAAGCCATGGTCATTTTTAAGTCTCATGTATTTGCAGGTAAGTTTTATCAAAAGAATGAAGTAGATTTAATGAATAAATACACTTTTCCAATTGTGTGTATTCCACACAATTTGATTAAGGATACAAAAAAGACCTTATGCAACCAATCATGATAACTCTTCTGGGTCATGATGGATTTAAGGGTTGCTGTAACCACACAAGACATTGTGGATCTCTTTGACAAGTGGACCTCAAGCTAACAAGATAGCTGAGGCCAAGAAACAAGATCTTAGCTGACTTTGAAAAGACAAAAATGAGAAATATAAATGTAAACTATAAAGTACATTCACACAGTGAAATGCTTTGCAACTGTCAAGATAGTAATATACGGATATATTGATTATGTATATTTTAAAATTTTTTTCTTAAGTGGGCTACATATCCAACATGGAGCTCAAATTCATAATGCTGAGATTAAGAGTCACACACTCTACTGACTGACTGAGCCAGCCAGGTGCCTTTGATTAAATTTAAATGTATATAGATTGCATATTTTTAGTGTGAAAAATCAGATTGCAAAACACTATACTCATTTCTATATATGTGTACACATGCATAGCAAATAGCCTGGACAGATAAACACCAATATATATATGTATATTGGTAATTTCTCTTTTACTTTTACTTGGGTAGAGTTCTCAGGTTTTAAAATTAACTTATATTAACAAAACTTTAAAGAATAAAATGAAAGAAAAAAGGGAGAACCTATAGTAGCAGAATCTATAGAAACCTGAAAAGTTAACACTTAATTCAGTTAGCATTATTCACTCAAAAAATACTCAGCAAATGTTTATTATCTATCTATGTGCACAGACCTTTGCTATATCCTTTTCCCCCTTTTTAAAAAAGTAAACTCTTTGCTCAACATGGGATTTGAATTTACAACCCCAAGATCAAGAGTTGTACACTCTACCAACAGAGCAAGCCAGGCACCCCTGATCTCTGCTATGTCCTGAGGGAGATTTAAATGTGAGTTAACAACTTTTCTACTGTCAAGGACTTAATCTTAGTAGAGGTAGAGGTACCCATGTTAAAAATGAAAATTAATCCAGAGGCAGAATGAAAGACACAGGAAAAGAACAGACAATGGGCTGCGGGAAGACAGAGGAAGGAGTCAGTGCTGCTGATGAGACGTTGACAAACAAAAAACACAGGACCAGACTGAGAAGGTGACCCCCAAGCTGAGGGTCTCTAATGGCAAAGCTAAGTCCAGTCTTTCACTTCAAAAACTATCTGGATGTGTTGTCGTTTTTTTTTTTTTTTTAAGATTTTTATTTATTTATTCATGAGACACAGAGAGAGAGAGAGAGAGAGAGAGAGAGAGAGAGGCAATGACATAGGCAGAGGGAGAAACAGGCCCCATGCAGGGAGCCCGGCGCGGGACTTGATCCCAGGTCTCCAGGATCACACCCCGGGCCCAAGGCGGCGCTAAACCGCTGAGCCACCCAGGCTGCCCAGGATGTGTTGTCATTTAATAGATAAAATATATTTCTCATCATTTGAACCAATATGCCCAGCAGTATGCCCAATGAATCATGAACAGTAGGCTGATGGCTAGCAGACAAGCTGCAAAGATGCATGGAAGACTTATTTAGGTATACCTAAATATACAATTTATTTGTATATTTATATTTATATATTTATATAAGTTTATATAAATATTGTATATTTATAAATATACAGTTTAGGTACACCTAAATAAGTAGTCTGGCTACCAATTTTGGGAAAGCAAGAAGATAAATTTTTTTCCTTCTGAGGACTTCATCCAAGTTGAACTGTTTAGGTGTCCACTGGACTAAGAGAAAAAGTGGAATGAGAGAGCCATGGCTGTTGATAAGGGATCCACTGACTCACCAAATCACACCACTGACCTTCCATCAGGGGACTCACTGCTGCTTAGTCGCACACACTCTGCATTCTCTCTCCTGCTTATCCAAGCGTTGCATATGGAGCTAAACCTCTTCTGCTCAATTTCAGACCCTGCTGCAAATTATCCTCTGTCCTTGGAGATCAATCACATAGTTAAAAAGAACATGCAGATGTAATTGATGAATATCAAAATCATCAGAATCCAAAGGATTATGATAATGAATGCTCTCTGATGAATAAACTAGTACAGGGATTAACAGATGAGTCCATCAGGATATCAACAATATTATAAAAACACCAGATAATCTCACATCTTGTCTCACCCTTGCTTCATGACTCATCTTGCTCTCCTCAGTTAAGAGGCTCAAAAATTCTCCTGATCATTTGGTTGATGCTAAATGCACACATATTTTGTGGCAAAATTTCAGGTTTGGGATCATTTTCTGATATGCATAATACTGAGGAGGATGTCAATTGTAGCAATTTATTAAAGTTTGAATTTCCTGTTTCAAGAAATGAAATAAAATTAGATGAAAGTATGAACAAAAGACTGGCTAAGAGTTGTGAATGCAGCATACCTAGAGTTTATCCTATAGTGTCTAGGGCTCTTCAATCATTAACAATAAACCTGTCCATTCTACTCAGCAGGGCAGGCTGATCTCTTACCCAAACTGGTGGGAAAGTATTATGTTGCTATTCATCTGAGGTAAGTATACATAACTCATTTGCAACTGGAGATAGCTGATCCATTTCTATTACAGCTTAACTTGCCACTTTGCTGTAAAACATGCACAGATACACCTTTCTTTATGCAATGGGTATATTCTTAGCAAAACTACTTGACAGTTGGATTGTTTCCTTACTGAATTATAATTTAGAGTTCAATAATTCTTTTTCAACTGACAATAATTTGCCCTTAAAAATTGTAACTTTAAAAAATTTCCAACAGGAGCACCTGGGTGGTGCAGTCATGTGGGTGTCCCACTCTTGGTTTTGGCTCTGGTTGTGATCTTGGGGTGGTGAGATCAAGCCCCACCCATGTGGGGTTCCATGCTCAGTGAGGAGTCTGCTTAAGATTCTCTCTCCCTAAAAAAAAAAAAAAAAGATTCTCTCTCCCTCCGCCCCTCCCCGCCTCTCTCTCTCTCTAAAATAAATAAATCTTTTTTTAAATGTTTTATTTATTTATGTATTTATGTATTTATTTTTAGTTTATTTATTCATGAGAGATACAGAGAGGCTGAAACATAGGATACCAGAATCATGACCGAAGGCAAAGGTAGATGTTCAAACACTGAGCCACCCAAGTGCCCCTAAAAAAAAATTTCTTAACAAATTATTCATTACAGTCTGATTACATATGTACATATAGTTTTCTCAGGAAATGACACAAAAAATGCAAAATATGGTCCTGGTTTTCCAATAGCCTAAAATCTAATTATGGGAAGCAAGACATTAGAGACTTTAAACAATTGAAAAACAAGATAGGAAAGTAATGATTAAGTGCAGACAATACTTTGAAAAGAAGGGATTAGAGTAATCTGAAAGAAACAGGTCTCCAGCTGAACCTGAATAATAGAGAATATTTTTAAAAAGGGAATAGAAGGGCACCTGGCTGGCTCAATCAATAGAGCATACGATTCTTGATTTTGGAGTTGTGAGTTTGAGCCCCATGTTGGTTACAGAGATTACTTAAAAATGAAAAAAAAAAAAAAAGCTTTAAAAATAAATAAAGGGGAATGGAGGGGGCATTTTAGGCAGTTGACCAACTTGGGAACATATCTGGAGTCACTACTGAACCTGATTTATATGGAGGTAGAAGGACTTTTTGGCAAAGAGAAATACCTTATATAGTTTTCTATTGCTGCTATAACAAATTACCACAGATGTAATGGCCTAAAACAACACAAATGGTGTTTTCTCACTTACATGTGGAATCTAAAAACTACAACAACAACCAAGCTCATAAATACAAAGAACAGATTGGTGGTTGCCAGAGGTGGAACTGGGGAATGGGTGGAATGAGTAAAGGGATCAAAGGATACAAACTTTCAGCTATAAAATAAATAAATCATAGGGATGGCATAGATCATATTTGAAACTTGCTAGAGAGTAAATCTTAAAAGTTCTTGTTAGACCAAAAAATTCTGTAGCTATGTATGGTGACAGATGTTAACTAGACTTAAAGTGGTGATCATTTCACAAAATATACAAATCTCAAATCATTAGTACACTTGAAACTAACATAATGTTGTATGTCAATTATACCTCATTTTTTAAAAAAATGTACTATCTTACAGTTCTGTAGGTTAGAAGCCCAACATGCATCTCACCAGACTAAAGGTCTATGCTCCTTTCTGGAGACTCAAGGGGACAATCTATTTCCTTGTGTTTCCCAGCTTCTAGAGACCTGCCCCATTCCTTTGTTTCCATTCTTATTCCCATGGTTTTAGTCAGGCTCTTATACTCTCACTTGGGATTATAGCAAAACCTGTTAATTGCTCTCCTCTACTTCAATGTGTCCTATACATTAGTTTTGTTTTCTCATTTCTTGAGATGATTTATTTTCTCTTTCCTTTTTAAAATTTTTAAAAAGATTTTATTTATTTCATCATGAGAGAGAGAGAGAGAGAGAGAGGCAGAGACACAGGCAGAGGGAGAAGCAGGCTCCATGCAGGGAGCCCGACGTGGGACTCGATCCCGATCCCGGGTCTCCAGGATCATGCCCTGGGCTGAAGGCAGCGCTAAACCACTGAGCCACCCGGGTTGCCCTTCAATTTTTATTATTATTATTATTTTTTTTTTAAGTAGGCTCCGTGCCCAACATGGCACTTGAACTCACAACCCCAAGATTAAGAGTCTCATGTTCTACTGATTGAGGCAGCCAGGTGCCCAAGGTAAGTTTAAGAATTCATTCAAATTCAAAATTCAAATGGTAAAAAAGAGCATATGGTAAAAACATTTCCTTCCCACCTTCGCTGTAGAGTTCCCCTTTCCTCAGCTAACCAATGTTTTTTTTTTTTTTCTAACCAATGTTTAAAAGATCCTTGAGCATAAAGTTTTTAGACATTTAGGATTTTAAAATGTATGGGCAGCGGTGCCTTCGAGCAGAATTATGCTATAGTGGTTTTGGCAAATCAGGACTCATTAAAAGCTGTCTCTTTTATTAAACCATCTTTTCTCATATTGCAAATGCGATGCTGTTGAGGCAACCACATCAAATGTGACGATGTGCTAACAGTGGGGTCAAGGGTGACCTCTCTGGAGGGCAGCGCAATACACAGGCCGGGCACCCCCTGCTTCTGGGGGTGCTCCACCCAGGGAGCTATGGCCAGCTTTCGCTTGGTTCAAACCCCTCACGGGAGGCAGCCGTGAAAGGGCCATGGAACCCACAGGGTGCTGCCGAGCATCCTCAGGGTGCGGTACCCCCGCGGCTCCCGGGCCCCCACACCCAGCCCCCGGCCCAGGCCTACTGGAGGCAAAGGATTGCTCCCGTCGGTGCTTCCCACGCGGGCCGCACAGCAGCACCAATATCACCCGAGGACTTGTCAGAAATGCAAATCCGCAGGCCTCCCGGACTTACAAAATAGGGAACTCCAGGGGAAAGGGGCATTTTAACCGGTCCTTCAGGTCATTCTGAGGCCAACTCCAGTCTGAGAACCACCGGTTGCGCCTTCGTCTTCTCCACTTGCATGGATGTGGACAATCACCCGGAGCGGGGCGCAGAGGAGGTGGGAAGCTGCTGAAAATCCTACCCCCGCGGCCCACCTCAGACTTCCTGAGTCCAGAGTCTGTAGAGGCACCTCTGACTCTACCTCTAGGGACCACTGAGGATGCGGCCTAAGCGAGTCCTAGGACCAGATACACGATGTTAGGGAAACAAACTTGCCTTATTACTCCCTGAACATATCAGATGATTCTTTTTCAAAGTAAACATCCAGACTGGCCTTACAGCTCCAACAGGATCCTTTCAGACTAGCTAATAAGGAACGGCCTCTTCAGGGATGAGCTTCTCATTTCCGACCCACAGCTGCCTTGTAGTCTGCACCCTGGAATCCTAATTCGCCAGGGAGCCAGACAGGGAAGTACAGAGGCCTTGGCTGTCCTGCTGACAACCACTCCCATAATCAACTCCAAGGTGATGCTCTCCTCGCTGTTACCACACCGAAGCGGACCCTGGGGAGTGAGACCAGAGATGATGAATTTAAGGAGACGTAAAGGTAGAATTTGGGAGCCGGGTACCTGCCTCCTGCCCTGCCTGACAGGACACAGCTCCGAGGAGAGAAGCATGGGAGCGAAATGCTAGTCTTTCCTCCACTGAGTCATATCCTGTAGGCGTCGACAGGCTGCATCACTCTTTAGTTTTAAAAGCAAGAGAACTTTCTCATGCCCAACCCTCCATTCCAAACCCCCTCATCCCTGCCCTGGGGTCTGGAGCAGGCGAATGAAAGAGCAGTGGGTGCATAATCTGTAGGTTTTAGGACTGGGTAAGCCCCACACGTTGGAAGCACTCTGAGAAGCTTCTTCCCAGACCTTGGCTAGAAACCCCGGGGAGAGAGTAATGAGGCCTGCAAGGGTCCAGCTCCCATGAGCAGTGGCTGCAGGAGATGAAGATAGTACATCCAGGGAAATACAGGACAACCATAACTTAAAGAATAACTTCATACGTCCTATTCATTATGCATACTGTGAAGTCGTCCATGTCGCCAGCTATTTTCTTCCAAGTTCAGCTATGCGTCACAGGTCAGGCCACAGCTCGCTAGTCCAGAGTATGTGAGCACAGAGATCATGGGTCCCAGGGACGAGAACGTCATCTGTGACAAACAAGAGCATCACCGTTGCAGGAGAACAATCCAGAGCTGTTAAATGCAGCCAGTATTTCCAAACAGCAATTGCCATGGAGTGTTTTCTGTCCACTGCACTGCTGACCACCACTCTGCAGCCAGGGAGTCTGAAGGCCTGTTTATTCTCTGCACATTCTGTTACACTTGCCCTGACAGCAGAAAGAGAAAGGACATGACGAGGACAGGACAGGGCAAAAATGCAAGTGGAGAGGCAGCTAATGCACGATGACTTCAGGAGGAACACCCGGAGGAATCTCAACCTCCACCTGCTGAAATGAGCTGGTAGTTTGCTTTTGCTTTCCAACCTGGACTTAAAATATCTTTAGGCTATTTTTTTTTTTTTAAGTAGGCTCCAAGTCCAGCATGGAGCCCAACACGGGGCCCGAACTCACAACCCAGAGATCAAGACCTGAGCTGACATCAAGAGCTAGATACTTGATCCACCCAGGCGCCCCTTAGGCCATTTTGCATCAGAAAGAGGAAAGCTCCTAAACTGAACCTGCTGCAGATACCAACGCAGACGCTGGCGCATGAGATGCCCCAGGGACTCACCTCATGCTCATCCCATTGTAGATATCTCCTGTACCATTAATGGTCAGGGAATCAGGGCCATTTGTGGTATAACACCTTTGCTGCCTCATTTTATGCAACTTGCTACATTTTACCCACTAAGAAGACCAAAAATACAAAGAAGCATCTGAACAAAAAGAACAAAGAGCGGCTCCATCTAAAATGCATGTGAACTCGAGAGGACAAGACTCTGTCAGTTTTGTTTGCATTGCTATCAACAAAATGTTTGGGTCCTTCTTCATTTATGTGTTGAGATCCTAACCCCCAAGGTGATGGTAGTAGGAGGTGGGGACCTTTAGGATGTAAATGAGGTGATGAGGGCGGAGCTCTAACAGTTGGCATTAGTGCCCTTATAAAAGAGACCCCAAGGAGCTAGCTCGCCCCTTCCACCCTGTGAGGTTATAATGAAAGAAGTTCATCTACAAACCAGGAAGTGGTTCCAGATATAGAATCAGCCAGGGCTTGATCTTAAACTTTCTAGCCTCTGGAAGAGTGAGAAATAAATTTCTCTTGCTTATAAGCTATTTGGTTTATGGCATTTTTCTTATAGCTGCCCAAATGAATAAGACATAATTCCAATGTCTAAAACAATGTCCAAAACACAGTAGGTACCCGGTAGGTATTTATCGCGTAGAAAAGGGTGATCCTTGGTCAGGAGTAGAAGCCAGCACTCTACAGTATCATTGACAAAGATCTCTAATGAGCTTTGTCCTCCATGTTAATGCCTGTTTCATTTGTCACACCAAGGAGGACCAACATATGCCAATATCATTTACCCATATATATGGGATTCATGAAGTTTCTTTGCATTATTTTCCATCAGTTGTGTCTTGTTTTATTACTACATATATATGCTTTACTTTATTGCATGCTTCAAGAGCAGCCCAGAATTATAGATGAATATCATAGAGCCCTGGGGAGTCATGTGCCTACCTCCCATCCTTGGGAAACAGTGATAAGCCAAAGTAGGTGGTATAGGCATGGAAGGAGCATTAGCCATAATGTAGTCCAAATTCCCTGTTATACACAGAGAATATATACACTGTTATATATTCTTTTCTCTCAGACCAGAAGAGAGAAACCCTATCTGCCTGGACACCATGGAGCATCCCACTCATTCAGAAACATCTTGGCCCCCTAATATCACGGTGATTTAGCACGACTTCTTTGGCTTTCCAGAGTCCTTGCTAAACAAAATGTGCTATTTGGGGAAAGCTAATTGCTACTGGAATCCTTTAAACTGTTTGCTTCCCGTGCTCATTTTAGGGTGTGGGTTTTTAATGATAGGCTTTATGAATAAGTTTATCCAGTGAACTAGGAATGGGATGCAGGACAAATTAGTTCTAAATGGGTGTGGAAATGGTCTAAATTCATTGGACAAGAAAAAAGAAACCTTAACAATCATTTTGGAGAAGCAGCAGACCTTAGAGAATAACCAGGCTGCAGCCAGATAGCCTGAGTTCAAATCCCAGCCTTGCCACTCAGTAGCTCGGGAAGGTCACTCACTAGTTCTTGGTCTCAGTTCTTCCATCTGTCCTTATCCGTAAATAGGAGATAGTAATAGTGGAGTTGGTTTTATAAAGAATTTAGTGTAGCCCCTGATACTTGCAAGTTCTCAATAAATGGAGGCCATTTTTTTTTTCTTTCCAGGTCTCTTCAGATGAGACTTTGCTTATATTTGTCACTCATTTCTAGAATAAAGCACACCTAGATCTGTTGTGCATGACCCACTCAATGTCCAAAATTATTGTCCTTCAACTTTAACCAAGGGTACAGGGATGAAGAAAGCTCCAGGGAGGAAATGGTGTTGGAATGCCATGGATGGTGTTCACTCTAAGGTAGACTTTGGAAGTTAAACTTACAGCTTAATAACACCCCCACTTTAATCTATTTGAGGATAGTTTTAAGAATCTGGATTATAAGAGATCCCTGGGTGGCTCTGTGGTTTAGCGTCTGCCTTCGGCCCAGGGCGTGATCCTGGAGACCCGGGATTGGGTCCCAGTCAGGCTCCCTGCATGGAGCCTCCTTCTTCCTCTGCCTGTGTCTCTGCCTCTCTCTCTGTGTCTCCCATGACTAAATACATAACCTTTAAAAAAAATAATCTAGATTGAGTTTAGTGTTTATCCTTATTACTTTAGGTTTTGGGAGGCCTACATCTAAAGAACATAAACATGAGGTCTCAGTACAGTTGAGTAATTCAATTAAACAATTATTTTGGGGGTTTATATCAAATACAAGGCAGTGTCATGTACAAAATTCTGAGGGATGTGAAGGCAACTAAAAAACAGATCTCACTCTTGGGTTTAAACAATAAAGTCTATTGAAAATGATAGTTGAATGCATCTAATGACATTCTTATATAAAAATAGGCAAGGACAGAATCATTTATAAAAGATAATCACATTGTCATGAATTCCTCTTATCTATTTCCAAATGCCTCTTATCTACTTCGCCTCTAACGTCATAGCATTATCCTAAACGTCTATCTCTGAAGTTCACTTCGCTACAAATATCCTCTGGTGAACTGAGAAGTAAATTACATGATCAGAGATTATTCTGGGTGTCATCAAAAAGGAATGAAGGTTTATTTTCTGAGGCAAAAAATAAAGTGACAGTTCCGCAAAATAGAATATGTTCTCGTACCAGCTCATAAGGATAAAGAGCTATAAAAGGCAGAGCAATTTCATGTTAGTTTTCTGGTGAATACCCAATACAATCTTATTTTAAATTTATTTCATGAAATCTTTACAGGAGTATATTATCAATATTCACTTTGGGGTTTTATTGTAGGTTTTAATTACTTACTTGAAATCAAATGTATTAGTACAGAAAACTAAGGGACATGCCTTTAAATGAGATGTTTTACTACCTGAATTATACTTCTTTCATGTTCATGCTGCAGAAGTTTGAACTTCATTAACATTATACAATGCTGAGTTCTAAGTAGGAGCCTTCAACAACAGGTGGTTAGCCAGTTGTCTTTCTAGAAACTTGAGAGTTTTGAGTGCAAATTCTAGTTTGGCATTAGCTCACTGTCAATCTTGCACAAATTTTTCAATCTTGTGTTTGCCTGTACATTAAGAAGAGACAGCCATGTTCTCCAGGTTCACAGAGTTGAGTTTTTGCACACTGGAGGGAAAAAATAAAGATACATAAAAGTCCCTTATGAGGTGTTAAAAAAAAAAAAAAAACTACCACAAATAGTAGGGATGCCTGGGTGGCTGGCTCAGTGGTGAGCATCTGCCTTTGGCTCAGGATGGGATCCCGGGGTCTGGGATTGAGTCCTACAGGGAGTGGAACTCTCCCTCTACCTGTGTCTCTGCCTCTCTCTGTGTCTCTCATGAATAAATAAATAAAATCTTAAAAAACTAATAATAGAAATAGTAGTAATAAATCACTACATCTGTTAGAGCACAGTTGTGCCAAGCAACCCAAGTCATACTAGTACGACATATTATCATGGTGCACTGAGCAAAACATACCCACAATAGGATTCAGCCTGTCACAGTGGCACCCAAAGAAAACCTTGTCGACACATATTCTATAACATGTTTAACTACATTTAATAAGCAAATTCACCCATTCAACATATATAATTGTCAGGTCTGATAGTGCAGCACTGGACAAGTTAGACAAGGTCCCCACCCTACTGTAGTTTACCTTCTGGTGGACAATTCCCTGCAGATTTGTCTTTCTCAAGCTTTAACGTGCATATGAGTAATCTGGAAATTTGATTTAAATGCAGACTCTGATTCATTAGGCCTAGTGTTTGATGTGGGGGTTTGCTGTCCAAAACACCACTCTGAATAGCAAGGAACCAGGGAACCAATGTGTTAAACCCTCAAACAACAGGACACCTTAAGAGGAAAATCCTTAAGGACTGACAATGTTATAATATTGAGAATTTCAGGCAGTTGGTGACAGAAGAGGAAGTGGAGATTCATATGAGCAAATGGACTTTTTGTAGCCCATCAATAGAAAGGAGATTTGGGGTGCCTGGGTGCTTCAGTTGATTGGGCTTCCAATTCTTGATTTCAGCTCAGGTCGTGGTTTTGAGGTCATGCGATCAAGCCCTGCATTAGGCTCTGCACTCAGTGGGGAGTCTGCTTAGGATTCTCTCTCCCTCTACCTCTACCCCCCACCCCGCTCAAGCTTGCTTGCACGTGCTCTCTATCTCTCTCCAAAAAATAAATAAATCTTAAAAAAAAAAAAAAAAAAAAAGGCTGCTCAGAATAGCCCAGAAGCATAAGCCCCAAGTGTAATGACCAGCCTCAAGTTCTCTGGAGGGAAACCTGACCCACAGGTTTCCAGCTCTGATCAAGAGGATTTATTTATATATAGTAAGGATTTTCAACCCTGGCTGCATAGTAGCATCTCAAGACCAATCTTTGGTGGGCTTAGCACCCAGACATCAGTACTTTTGGATATTCCCCAAATGATTCTGATGTGTAGCCAGAATTGAGAACTGTTATCTAGTAGATATGGATCTTTAGAAACAGTTCTTAGGGCAGCCCCAGTGGCTTAGCAGTTTAGCGCTGCCTTTGGCCCAGGGTGTGATCCTGGAGACCCGGGATCGAGTCCTGTGTCCGGCTCCCAGCATGGCGCCTGATTCTCTCTCTTTGTGTATCTCTAACGAATAAATAAAAAAAAATTTTTTTTTAAAAAAAGGCACAATTCTTGTATCAGGAATTTTTATTATTTACTTTAAAGGCAAATTGTTAAATTTTAAGTGTAATTTATTTCGATATATTTTCATAAATCTTTATATATATATACATTCGTAAATCAGGTAAACATCCTTTTATGAAGCATTTACTCTGATTTTTAGCTTGGGGAAAACATGACAACTAATGGGAGAACAGTATGTACAATATAAATGGCAAACAGTGTCATTAGTATATAAAGACTTTCTTTTTGACTTATTTTATTTTATTTTATTTTATTTATTTATTCATGAGAGACACAGAGAGAGAATGAGAGAGAGAGGCAGAGGGAGAAGCAGGCCCCACACAAGGAGCCCGACGCGGACTCAATCCCAGGTCTCCAGGATCATGCCCTGGGCTGAAGGCGGCGCTAAACCGCTGAGCCACCCAGGCTGCCCTAAAGACTTCTTTAAAACCTTTAATAAAAGACAATCACCACATTTAGAAAATAGGCAAAAGAAATGAAAAAGCAATTCAAAAAGAAAAAAAGTGCATGTGACACATAAGCAGCTTTAAAAGGTCTAACCTCATAGTTAATAAAATAGAACCAAATTGGGATCCCTGGGTGGCTCAGTAGGTTAAGTGTTTGCCTTTGGCTAGGATCCTGATCCCAGAGTCCTGGGATCGAGTCCCACATTGCGCTTTTTGATCAGCAGGGAGCCTGCTTCTCCCTCTGCCTGCTGCTCCCCCTGCTTGTGCAAGCTCTTTCTCTTTCTCTCTAACAAATAAATAAATACAATCAAGAAAGAAAGAAAGAAAGAAAGAAAGAAAGAAAGAAAGAAAGAAAGAAGAAAGAAAGAAAGAAAGAAAGAAAGAAAGAAAGAAAGAAAGAAAGAAAGAAAGAAATAGAACCAAATTGAATTAATGACAGTTATGAAAGAGAGCAAACAAGAAATTTGGGGAGAAATAAGCTATGGAAGGAGATAAACACTAAAAAGAAAATAATATTATTAATATCTTTGGAGAAGGAAGAGAAGACATTACATTTTTGGAACAAAAACAAGCTAAGTGGTTAAAGGTGTTCCCTTATTCACTGGGCTCCTTTCCATTAAAGCTTTCAGCCTGTATGAATGGCTCACTGCTAAAAGGCCACAGTGCAATGAAGTGGTCCGTGAAGAGAGACCATTCGGGGAGATCCTGGGACCACAGGTACAGGGAGAGATGCCTGACCAGCCCCCAGCTGCTCCATTCCCCTGCCTTTCCAGCTCCACCCATCATCTGAATGCAACCACATGAAGACTCTAAGCCAGAGCCTGGTACTCAGTCGAGTCCTTCCCAAATCCCTCAGACACAGAAACCATGAGAGATAATAAAATGATTATTATTGTTTTGGGATGATTTTTTTTAATTTTTATTTATTTATGATAGTCACACACACACAGAGAGAGAGAGGCAGAGACACAGGCAGAGGGAGAAGCAGGCTCCATGCACCGGGAGCCCGACATGGGATTCGATCCCAGGTCTCCAGGGTCGCACCCTGGGCCAAAGGCAGGCGCCAAACCGCTGCACCACCCAGGGATCCCTGTTTTGGGATGATTTTTAAGCCAGTAACAGATACTAGAAGATTTTTTATTTTTTTTATTTTTTATTTTTATTTTTAATTTTTATTTATGTATGATAGTCACAGAGAGAGAGAGAGAGGCAGAGACAGGCAGAGGGAGAAGCAGGCTCCATGCCCCGGGAGCCCGACGTGGGATTCGATCCCGGGTCTCCAGGATCGCGCCCTGGGCCAAAGGCAGGCGCTAAACCGCTGCACCACCCAGGGATCCCCTGATTTTTTAAAAAAGATTTTATATATGTATTCATGAGAGACACAGAGAGAGAGAGGCCAAAAGCAGACACCCAACTGCTGAGCCACCCAGGCATCCCCAGAAGATTTTTACCTGGAAGTTGAATGCTGCCATAACAAAACTCTAAAACAACTGGCATTTGCCATTGGCACTGGTGAGCAGAAACGGAAGGGCCTTGAGAAAACCATTAGCAGAAGTCTAAAAGCAAGGACCAAGACAAAGCTACCACACTAAATACTTACCAAATACTCAACCCTCAGGCATCATGAGATTTAATAAAGTGATTGTTATTGTTTTAAGCCAGTAAGTGTTGGGATGTTTCGTTATGCAGCTCTAGGTAACCAGGACACCCCACATCTGGTACCGAATTCTAGATAGGTTACTGTTCAGTAGGAGAAGCAGAACCCCCCTGAGTTACACGCGGGGATCGGACATTATACAGTTGTGGGAGCTGGTTAAGGCTGTAGCATCTGCTTCTACTTCTGGTGTAGAAAGAAGTTAGAAGGTATGGCGGGTAGAAGGAGATGTCAAACTTCTTGACATTGGAAACCAACCCCTAATGGCTGTGTAGGAGATTTCCCAGGAGGTGGGTGGAGATTTGAACTATGGAGGTTTGAAGAAGATGCTCCCATGGAAAGCCCTGACTTGAACCTTGACCAAGGTGAGGAAATGGAGCTCTAGGAACAGCCTCTCAGAGACTTTTTCTTTAGATTGTAAGAGAAGTCACATTTTTCACAGTTTTAAATTCTTTCCAGCATATCTTTGAATTCCTTTAATTTCCCTCACTCACTGTGTCACTTTCCCATGGGTGCTGTGACAAAGGACCATAAAGTGGGTGGCTTCAAACAACAGAAATTTATTGTCTCATGGTTCTGGAGGCTGAAACTCTGAAATCAAGGTATTGGCCATGCTCCCTGTAAAGGCTCCGGGGAGAATCCTTCCTTGTGTTTTCCTCACTTCTGGTGGTTGCCGGCAGTCTCTGGAATTCCTTGGCTTGCATCCAGTCTCTGCCTCTTGCATCCAGTCTCTGCCTCCACTGTCACGGGGCCCTATGGGTGTGTCTGTGTCTCTTCATAAGGACACATGATTGGATTTGGGGCTCATCCTAACCAACTGTGACCTCGTCTTAACCAATCACATCTGCAGACTCTATTTCCAAGCAAGATTCCATGCCGAGGCTCCCGGTAGAAATTAATTCAGGGGGACGCTATTCAACCCAAGACACTCATCAGTGAAAACTTCAGTGCAGTGTGGTGATGTTATGCAGGAGCAAAACAGAGCACCAAGAGGAGAAGTGGGACCTGCCCTGCCCTCCTAACCCACCCTTGAGCAGGCATCCCACGGGACAGCAGCCCACGAGGCCTGTGCACCGGGAGCTGCAGGGCGGAGGGGCAGCGTATCAGCTGTTTGGTGCCATATGGTCAGAAGTGTACTTCGCACGACAGGGGTACTGATAGGAAATCACAGTTGCTGGCAAGGGGCAGTCTTCTCCACAGGGAGTTAAGAGGGTGTCACTGGATCCCCTCGGGAGAATGGTGCCCATGCAGGGACCTGGCCAAGGCCACAGGTGCTTGCTCTCCCTCTGGAGCTTTCCTTTGTTGATGTGTCTGCCCTTCTCAGGGTACAGCTTGCCCTTCTGCCGTGGTGCTCCCAACACGCGCGACAAGGCGGAAAGAAAGCAAGGTAGCTTTTATTATTTAGCACAAGTCTTCAAGAAAAGGAAAAACCAACCAACCAACCAGAAGCCAGCCTCACTGCCAGGTAACCTCCCGGGGCCTCAGGGCATCAAGCAGGGGCCTCTTGACTTGGGCTCAGGTCTTGAGCCTGGGATCTTGAGCTAGAGCCCAGGGCCAGGCTCCAGGCTGGGTGTGGAGTCTGCTTAAGATTCTCTCCCTCTGCCCCTGCTCCTTCCCCCCTCCACAGTCTCTCTTGCACATGTGCTTTCTTGCTGCCTCTTAAAAACAAACAAGAACCCGAAAAAAAAAAAAAAAAAAAAAAACAAGAAAAATAAAATCAAGAAAAGTCATCTTTCTCCACACATATCTCCTTACAGGTCCACGGACCAGTAGCATCAGCCTCACCTGGAAGCTGTTAGGGATGCAAAATCTATGACCCACCCCTGAATCAGAATCTGATCTTTGATAAGATCCAAGGAGATTCACATTCACATTAAAGTTTAAGAAGCACCGCCAAAGGTAGATTTTCCTTTCGATAATAACACCACCTGCAGCTGCCTACAGAGGGTGTCTCTTCTGAGGCACCTCTTCTTATCACTAGCCTTGGTGGCCTGATAAGATTTTTTTTCAATAGAGGATAGTCACTGTTTTCTGCAATATGAGGAATTCTTGGCAATTTGGGCTAAGTTTATCATAAAAGTAGGTTCCTAAGCAGTGCTGGGTATTTGGTCCCCAGCTTTTCTGGTGCCCTGTCTAGTTTTAGGGGATATGTTCCTTGACTCTGGGCTCATCTGGTCCGCTCAGAGACTCCCATCAGTGAATCAGGCACCGTATTCCTGCAGCACCAAATGGAGGAGGCTTTTTTTGTTCTAGAAATACTGCCTGGAAACTTTGCCAAAGAAAAGCTCAAAAGCAAGTTTTGTATCTTTTAACCAGGACAGAAGGTCATGCTGTTGCTTCTTATTCATTACAGCGATGATTTCTGGTCTAAACCTTAACCTAAGGATCATTATGAAAATGTTTTGATAGTCAAAACACCCAGTTTGAAGGAATTTCCTTTATTCCTAGCAGACATATGAAATACCACAAACCAGGTCTTAAAGTGAAATGAAAAATGAGGGAAATGATCCAGATCTTCCCATTAAAAAGTAAGTAATAAAATCAAACCCATTCAACTATCTAGACAATTTCTTTTTTTACCAGACTTTGTGCTTTTTTAATTTGGGGGAAGGGAGGATGGAACAGGATGGATTGTAATGGAAGAGGAGAGCTGGAGCTGTAAATAAGGTCATGTAGGAGAATGGTTGATAATTGATAATTAGGAACAAAAGGAGTCATTGTTGCCGTGAATTAACCTGACAAAGGAAATATCAATTGTTTTCCATTATGAATGAGTAGCTGGATAACCTTGGGTAAATTTCTAAACCTCTTTCTTCTTCAGTTTCTTTTTTTAAAATTTTTATTTATTTATGATAGTCACAGAGAGAGAGAGAGAGAGAGAGAGAGAGAGGCAGAGACACAGGCAGAGGGAGAAGCAGGCTCCATGCACCGGGAGCCCGACGTGGGATTCGATCCCGGGTCTCCAGGATCACACCCTGGGCCAAAGGCAGGCGCTAAACCCCTGCGCCACCCAGGGATCCCATCTTCCTCAGTTTCTTAATTGGCAAAATGTGGATAATAACACTACCTTCTCTGTGGATTGTTGTAAGATTAGATGAGCTAATATGTGACTATAAACCCTTTTACAATGGCGAGTATGTAATAAACACTGAATAAATGTTAGGTTTATGATTATATAGAGAAAAAGTAAATTTTGAGACTAAAAGAATGTGCTAGACCAAAAATTGGGGTATCATTTAAATTAAAATCTACATTCATAAAGAAATGAAATGAAGAATTGAGGTACTTTAGAAAATGACTACATGGGGGGATCCCTGGGTGGCGCAGCGGTTTGGCGCCTGCCTTTGGCCCAGGGCGCGATCCTGGAGACCCAGGATCGAATCCCACATCAGGCTCCCGGTGCATGGAGCCTGCTTCTCCCTCTGCCTGTGTCTCTGCCTCTCTCTCTCTCTCTCTGTGACTATCATAAATAAATAAAAATTAAAAAAAAAAATTAAAAAAAAAAAAAAGAAAAGAAAATGACTACATGGGGAATTTGCCAATGGATCAGGCTTGGGAGAGTTAGTCTGTTAGGGCTGCTACAACAAAAATACTACAAACTGGGTGGCTTATAAGCAATAAACGTATCTCACAGTGCTGGAGGCAGGGAACCCCAAGATCATGGTACCAGCAGATCCAGTATGCCAGCTTCTCACTGTAACCTCATGTGGCAAGAGGGACAGGCAAGGTTTCTTGAGCATAAGGGCACTAATCCCAATCACTTCTCAAAGGATTCACCAAAGTAGCATTACACTGGGGATGAGGATTCCACATATGAATTTGGCGGGGCCACAAACCCCTCCATAGCAGAGGAGTTACCCTGAATTCCTAGTTCTGTTCATCTACATTCATTTAACTAATGGAAATAATCAGTTCCTCACAGCATCTTTACAGACATCACTTTTTGAGATAGAATTTTCAAGAGAAGTATTTTTAAAAATCTACAAAGTATTTGAGAATATTAACCTTTTGTAACAAGGAGAAACAAGATGCCTAATAACACAGTGGCCCTTTCAGATGTACACCAGGGCATCTCCTTCTACCCGCCATACCTTCTAACTTCTTTCTGAACTGATTTTCTCAGCTTGTCCGAGCTACTATCAAACCCATCCACTGACCCTTATATTTTACTGTCTTGTCTTCATTTCTTAAATTTATCACATTTTAAAAAAATGAATCTTCAGGGGCACCTGGGTGGCTCAGTCGGTTAAGCATCTAACTCTTGATTTCAGCTCAGGTCATGATCTCAGGGTTGTGACATTGAGCCCTATGTCGGCCCAGGGGGGAGGCTGTTTAAGATTCTCTCTCTCTCTCTCTCCTTCTGCCCCTTCCTCCCTATGATCTTTTTCTCTCTTAAAAAAAATTTTTTTTAATGAATCTTGAGTGATTTTCCCCCCATAATGTTTTCCTCTTGTCTTATTATGTACATCCCAGATGTTCCTGCAATCCTGGATAGAGCACATTTCATTACTGGCCTGGGGAAACGCATTGTTCACTCATGCATGAGGGAGTCCTTTCCAATTAAAGACATTGCTTTGAAAGAGTCTCTCAAATTAGATTTATCAATGAATCTATTCATTGAAAGCTTTTAGCTTTTCACTTAAGATTTGACAACAGCCAGAAAACTTTTGTTAATTGTGAATGTTAGGTGATAATATTCAGTTAGCATGGGTTATAATTAGAATATTGCCTGGAATTTACATAGGAACAATCTTAAGTGTCTGTATAACTGTTGGCTGCTCTTTCTACAGTTCCTCCTAAAAACGAGACAATGACAACTCACACCACTTTTATTTTGGACTTTCTTTTCAGAGACAGTTTATTTGAGTGAGAACAGGGCTTTACTCTGGCCCTTGCCATCTTCAACACCTGCCTCTCAGGTAAATGGGTAGAGGTGATGCAGGGAAGTTCCTAAAACATTTGTTGACATCCACTCCTTTGCCTTGTTGTGCTCCTGTACATGAAAGCTAGTTTGTGACTAGAAAGTCACTCGGGGCTACATGGAGAAAGAAAAGACATAATCACCTCACACCATTCGTTGGTACACAGTGATTTAGCAAAAGCTTTGCTTCCAGCACATTGTGGCTTGGGTACAAGAGAAAGACTTTAAGAGAAAAAAAAATGTTGGTAGTATTTAGTGTGTTGGGGTTCTCTAGAGAAAAAGAACCAATAGGCTCCCTCTTCCTCAGGGGAACTCTCTTTCTTCTCTTAGGACCTTCAACTGATTGGATGAGGCCCATCCACATTACGGTGCTTTACTGCACCATACAGCTTTACTCAAAGTCTACTGATTTAAATGTTCATCTCATATAGCAAATACTTTCACAGCTGTATCCTAACAAGTATTTGAGCAAATATCAAGGTATCATGACCTAGCCAAGTTGACACAAAATATTAGCTATCACATTTGGCCACTCTGAGAAACAGAACGGGGACTGATTTGTTAAAATATCCTCAGACAAATGCCCTAAAATTATTTTGAATGGTGTATTTTGATAAAGGAATAGGACCAAAAAGCTTTCAATGTCACTGCTATGTGGGCAGAAACCCTTCGTGAAAGCAGTGTCTCATATTTTGCTCTAATAGTCTCTAGCAGGGTGGTACAGTAAAATGGTGGTCAAACTTTGATGTCAGATGACTGGAATCTGCATCTACTTCTTTCTGTGTGATTTGAGGCAAATTAATTTTATTTCTCTCTGCTTCGGTTTCTCCATTTGTAAAACGGAGATAGGTTTTTTTTTTTTAATTTTTATTTATTTATGATAGTCACACAGAGAGAGAGAGAGAGGCAGAGACATGGCAGGCTCCATGCACCAGGAGCCCGACGTGGGATTCGATCCCGGATCTCCAGGATCGCGCCCTGGGCCAAAGGCAGGCGCCAAACCGCTGCGCCACCCAGGGATCCCCGGAGATAGGTTTAAATGTTCTAACTCATTGGAAGTTTGTAGAACAGTGCAAGGTACATATTAAGTGTTCAATAATATTAGTTTTTATTATGCCTTAAGTTAATAAAAAGCCAAACACTTTCTTAATGCTTGTCCATTTTAGAGAGGTTTTTTGGTTTCTTTGTTTTGTTTATAAACCTGTGGCCTTACAGAAATTTATACCTACCTCACCCCTTCCTATCTTTACCCTGGGGTTGACCCTTAGGGGCACTCAGTGTAAGCAAGTTGTTTTTCAATAGGAAGGCCAGGAGAGGGAAGAATTAGAGAGGTTTCCATTTATAAGGAAGGACAGGATGGGTGGAAGGTTGGCTTTCACTGAGCAGATGACAACTTTATGAACCTTGCAAATGAACATAATAATAAAAAAAAAAGTTGTGTTTATTCAAGTAATCACTACACCAAATGTGGGGCTCAAACTCATGACCCTGAGATCAAGAGTCACATTCTCTTCCAACTGAGTCAGCCAGGTACCCCTCAACCACCCCATTTTAAGAAATTGATGAATACTCTCACAGGAAGGCCATTCTAAGAAAAAATAAGTATAACAATTTGATGTTATAAAAACAATCAATTATTTCTTTTACCAAATAAATTCTCATCACTTAAAAGAGCCACCTCTTAGGGTGCCTGGCTGGCTTAGTCAGAAGAGCATGCGACTCTTGATCTCAAGGTTGTGAGTTAGAGCCCCATGTTGGGTATAGAGATTACTTAAACAAAACCTAAAAAAAATTTTTTTTAAATAAAATAGAAGAGCCACCTCTTATTTCCTTTAAATAGCATACTTCTTTATAGGATCTAAGATGAAATTTTAGGGGTGCCCTGGTGGCTCAGTGGGTTGAGCATCTGCCTTTGGCTCAGGTCATGATCCCAGGGTCCTGGGATTGAGCCCTACGTGGGGCTCCCTGCCCAGCAGGGATCCTGCTTCTCCCTCTCCCTCTGCCTGCTGCATCCCCTGCTCATGCTTCTCTCTGTCTCTAATAAATAAATAAAAATCTTAAAAAAAGATGAAACTTTATAACCAACGTCTTGACTGATAAACAACCTTTCTAAGAAAGACATATTCATAACATCTTCCATGTGACCAGAAAGGTACTTGACACAGAACCTATCTAATTGAAGAGGTAGGTACTCCGTTTACTCTTGTTTATACTTTACATGTGAGGTAAAATGACTTGCTCAAGGGCACATGAGTGATTAGTGGTTGAATTAGAACTCAGCCTCATGTCTGGTTCTGAAGTCTGGCTGTCTCCCCACCTACCCACCCTCCATTACGATGCCTACTCTCATAGGACTAGATCTTGTTTCTAAAGCTGCATCTTGGGGCAACCCTAGTGGCTCAGCCGTTTAGCGTCGCCTTCAGCCCAGGGTGTGATCCTGGAGACCCGGGATCGAGTCCCACGTCGGTCTCCCTGCATGGAGCCTACTTCTCCCTCTGCTTGTGTCTCTGCCTCTCTCTCTGTGTGTCTGTCATGAATAAATAAATAAAATCTTAAAATAAAATAAAATAAAATAAAATAAAATAAAATAAAATAAAATAAAATAAAATAAAATAAAATAAAGCTGCATCTTCGGTCCATCCATTCTACATAGGCAAGATTGCACTCCAAGCTGGTCCTCAGCAAAACCAAGGAAGTATACTAAATTTGTCTTTGGCAATACCCCCAATTCCATAGTAAGCTTTCTTTGGCTTTCCCCTAAGGACTCTCAGTCAGCTTGTGGTTTCATCAGGTCCTTTCTGGGTTCCCCAAGAGCCTTAATGGGGCATTCATGTGAATCTGTCTCCTTAGTATCTCACACTCTTAATTCCATGCACCACATACCACATTTCTCCTCCAAAACTTACCTGCCAATTGTCTGTCACATTATAATGCTTAGTGATACCTTATATGGTAAATTAATTACTGATTTCTAAGTTATTTCATTAACCACCTCTACATGGTTTGAATCTTTTAAAGCGATAAAGAACTTATGAATTACTTGCTTAATTTTTTTTTACTTGCTTAATTTTTTTTAAAAAGATTTTACTTATTTATTCATGAGAGACCCAGAGAAAGAGGCAGAGACATAGGCAGAGGGAGAAGCAGGCTGCCCGCAGGGAGCCCGATGTGGGACTCCATCCCTGGACTCCCAGGATCAGGAGCCAAAGGCAAACACTCAATCACTGAGCCACCCAGGTGCCCCAAATTACTTGTTTAATTAAAATACATCCTAGGGGTGCCTGGTGTCTCAGTCAGTTAAGTGATTGACTCTTGATTTTGGCTCAGGTCATGATCTCAGAGTTGTGAGTTTGAGCCCTACATCTCCACTGAGCAAGGAACCTGCTTAAGATTCTCTCCCTCCCTGCCCCTTGGCTCTCCTGTACTCTACCTCTCTAAAAAAACAAACAAGTGAAAAATTTTTTTTAAAAAATTTTAAAAAACCATAAATAAGCAAACCAACCAACAAAAAACATCCTAAAGAACAAAAGGTAAAGAATTTTAAGGGTGCAAAATTTGGTCATATTCTCAGTCAAGTAGGGCTTCTGCTGTCCCTCCAACCATACATAGATTGCCATCATATGGGCTTGCGCTTTGGTCAGCTTGATTACATCAGAGTCATTTATGACATAGGACACATTCTCTTACAGTTTACAAACCTGGAGAGGGAAGTCAGCAGAGAGGAGTACATCTTAAACTCCTGTATCTCATAACCGATCTCGTCACAAAGATGGCAGTTCTCTCTAGCCCCTCCAGCTGTATGTCCTAGCATTGGCATTAAGACTTCCCCTTAAAGCACTAAACACACACACACACACACACACACACACACAAAATAAATAAAAATAAAAAGCACTAAACACTTCTCATTTTCAATTTTTCAGCTACAGAGGGATTGAATACACTTGCTACCAAGAGCAAAGCCAAGAGTCCAATTTGGAGACCTTGATTTTCATTATGTTTTCAAACCCTCAAATCAAGCCTCCTTTCTCTTACTTGGATTTTCTCTTTTGCCTCTCTGCTTCTCTCGTTGCATAGTTTGTCTTAACACATTTAAATGCAAAGAGATAAGTGCGTGGCAATCATTACAAATGACCCATTAGAATTGAAGCCATTCCATCTGTTTATTGAACATACAAATAATTTCTCTTCTGAAATACTACACTGAACAGATAAATGTGTATTCAGATATAATTTCGTATGATTACCCTATAATGGGAGCTCCTAGCCACAATTCTCTATCAGGTGTTGTTAAGCACACAAACTGCCTACCAATAAATCTTGTCCATCAGATCTTTATTTTTCTTTCACAAAGATTCTACTTTCCAGGCAAACTCTGGCAATGTTGCCTACCTATTAAGATAGCAAGAAAAAAAAAAATCTGAAGTTGAGAAAGAAGAATCTGAAAGAGTCTGTCACAAAAATTTGTCCTGTGTCAAATGTATTTCCTCCCTTAGGAAAAACTACCTAACAGGCCAGGAAAAGTAGGGGTAAAAGGCAAAATTAATTAAATACAAAAGCAGAAACATTAAGTTGCTATGATGGACTTATTTTGCAGTTGAATTAACCAAGGAATGTGTCTAACTAATACTGATAAGAGAGCAGCCCAGATTGAGAAGACTGGTTTAAAAATCACTTTCATAAAAAAATTACTATTAAATTACTTTTATCCATTATTTACTCTTTTTTTTAAAATTTTTATTTATTTATGATAGTCACACAGAGAGAAAGAGAGGCAGAGACACAGGCAGAGGGAGAAGCAGGCTCCATGCACCAGGAGCCCGATGTGGGATTCGATCCCGGGTCTCCAGGGTCGCGCCCTGGGCCAAAGGCAGGCGCCAAACCGCTGCGCCACCCAGGGATCCCCATTATTTACTCTTGAAGCAGGGATTCTCATCCCAAAACCTTGGATGGGCTTCAGGGTCTTATAAGCTTTCAGAAACTTGGGGGTGTTCTTATATATATTGGGCATTTTTTCCCCCTGGGAAATGATCTATAGTTTCCATCAAATTTTCAAAGGAGTCTAGTCTAAGAATCAGTGTATATGGATTCTTTAAGGTATATGGAAAGGTCGGATACAATGAGTTCCGTTACACCTTGGTGTTTGGGAGATCAAAGACGTGTATTTGAGGTATCTTTCTCTGGAAGACAATGAGGTCAGGCCTGTCTGGATAGTTGCCACAAAACCTGACAGGAAAATAAGAGAATAACTGAGAATTGGAATGAGGCAAGCTCCTTGTATGAACTATGGTAACACTCACCACCACTACCACCACCACCATCATCATCTCAGTAACTTAATATAATAAAAATTCACTTCTCATTTATACAAAGTCCAATTTCTGGTCAATAGGCAGCCTTCCATGTGGTCATTCAGTGACCCAGGATCTGGATCCCATGGCTCCATCTTCTTGTATGGTCTTGGATTCCTTTGTTAAACCCTTGATATCTGGGGTGACTGGGTGACGGGCACTGAGGGGGGCACTGGACGGGATGAGCACTGGGTGTTATACTATATGTTGGCAAATCGAATTTCAATAAAATATATATATATATATTTTAAGTGAAATAGGGTATCTCTGGGTGGCTCAGTGGTTTAGCACTGCCGCCTTCAGCCCAGGGCATGATCCTGGGGCCCCAGGATCGAGTCCTGCATCAGGCTCTCTGTATGGAGGCTGCTTCTCCCTCTGCCTGTGTCTCTGCCTCTCTCTCTCCTCTGTGTGTCTCTCATAAATAAATAAATATAATCTCTAAAAAAAAAATACAAAAAAACCTTGATATCTTGCCAGTAGGTAAGAGAGGAGAGACAGAGGGCATGGAGGATCACATGAGGATAGGACATCATTCTACCCACACTCTTTAAGGCAAAATTCAGTCATATGACCAAACCTGACTGTAAGGGAGGCTGGAAATTGTAGTCTAGCTGTCTATTTAGAGGGTAGAAGAAATGACTTTTGTTGAACACATAATACTTCTGCCCTATCCTTTTAAGTGAAGCAACAGTACCAGGAAGAGGTTGGAGGTCAAGAAAACATGCTGCCTCAGAGACTGGGAGAAAGTCCATTGTCATAGGCAGACCAACATTCTCCACCAACAGTAGGAAGTAGAAGCAGGAGGTAGAAAAGTGCCCAGAGGATAGGATAGGCGAGTGGCATAAGATTTAGGAGCAAAAATGCTCAGAATGTCAGGCATGGAGGCAGGAGGAATTGGGGGATTCAGTGATTAGCAGCAGAGCACAAATCACCTATTTAGTATTCAGGAAGACCGAGGCTAGGAGTGGAAGCTAAGGTACAGTCAGGCTTCTTGACCCAGAGTGAGGTAACCAAGAGCCAGAAGGTTACATCGTGGAGATGAGGGCTGTGCACAGAGGTAAAGAGTCAGCATAGATTATTTATGGGGTGACTCCCTCATGACCAGAATGTTGGATAAGAGCTACCCAGGTTCTTCCTGTCCAAGGTCAGGAAAGGTCCTATGGATGTGCAGAGCCTACAAATAGGGGCCAACTATAAGGAGAGGCCCATGGGAACCTGTCCAGGCCTGACATCATCTACCCTTAAATGTTACCCATGACCTTATACTCCACTTCCCAGTCTAACCCCAGCTTCTTCACAAATGTCCCGGGATGAAAAAGGACAATGAGTCAAACGCTTCAGAAAACAGAGCAAATGCCTCACTAAGAGTATGGGATGGCCTATATTTGCTTATAAGTAATAAATAATAGTAACAACTGACATGTACAAGACATAATTTTTGGGCTTTAATATATACTTAACCACTTAACCCTTTTTTAAAAAGATTTTATTTATTTCTTCATGAGAGACACAGAGAGAGAGGCAGAGACACAGGCAGAGGGAGAAGCAGGCTCCCTGCAGGACTCAATCCCAGACCCCAGGGTCATGCCCTGAATCAAAGGCAGACACCCAACCACTGAGCCACCAAGGCATCCCTTAACCGCTGAATCTTGAGAAAAATGTTTATTTAAAAGATTTACCTTTATTACTCCAGTTTGACAGATGAAAAAAAATGAGCAGCGAGTCTCCTATGTAACTTGTTCAAGTAAGTAGCCGAGGTCTGGCTCCAGAGTCAATGGCCTCAACCACTATGCATACTGCTTCTCTTAGAAAGTCAAATTTGGCAAGAATTTCAGATAACATTTTACTCAGTTAGTGAAGGTGCCAGTGGGGACATACCATGTCACTCTCCTCAGAGATCTCATCCACCATTTTGTTTCCAGAAAAATGCTCCATCCTTTGGAATGAAAGCTAAGACATGGGGGCACCTGCGTGGCTCGGTTGGTTAAACCCCTCCTTTCAGCTCAGGTCCTGATCCCAGGGGCCTGGGAAAAAGCCCCCTATTGGACTCCCTACTCAGCGGGGAGCCTGCTTCTCTCTTTGCCCCCCATCACTCATGTGTGGGCACATGCTTGTGCTCTCTCTCTCTCTCTCAAATAAATAAAATCTTAAAAAAAAAAAAAAAAGGACTAAGACATGGATATCCAAAAAATATCTTGGACAGCTCACTGGAGTGTCTGTCCTCTTAAAGAACATGTGCTATGGCACACTAATAAGCTTTGAAGTAAAACATGCCACAGATGAATGCCTGCATACCGCCAGTGTTAGAAGGGCCGCGGTCCCACCCATTTTAGTGCAGTGAGGTTGAGTAGCTTGCATAATGTCCCTTAGGAATAAAAGCAGGTTGTCTTAAGTCCCATGGTAAAAGACTCCCCTGCTTGGGGTACCTGGGTGGCTCAGGGATTGAACGTCTGCCTTTGGCTCAGGTTGTGATCCCAGGGTCCTGGGATCAAGTCCCACGTCAGGCTCCCTGCAGGGAGCCTGCTTCTCCCTCTGCCTGTGTCTCTGCCTCTGTGTGTCTCGTGAATAAATAAATAAAAACCTAAAACAACAAAGACTCCCCTCCTTCCCTCAGATCATTTTTCTGTAATCAGCATACAGGGAGCACAAGCCAGAGACTGCTGACAGTGATGCGAATGCATTCATTCTTAGATTGCAAAAGGACTGTGAAAAAGAAAAGGGTTCAACTTCACAGAATATTATTTTCTATGAAATGAGATAGCCAGTGTCTTCTATAGGTAACTAGGAATTCTATCCATTCAGGCATTTATTCATTCATCCCAGCTTTTATCCTACCATTTATTCATCCATCCACTCATTCATCCTTTCAGGCATTAATTCACTCATTCCAAAATATTGAGCCAAAATTTGTGTTAAATCCTGGGTATTTTTACATCCTCGATCAGTAGTTTTCTTTCTGCCTGGTTTTCTTTTTTTTTTTTTTTTTTTCAATTTTTATTTATTTATGATAGTCACAGAGAGAGAGAGAGAGAGAGGCAGAGACATAGGCAGAGGGAGAAGCAGGCTCCATGCACCGGGAGCCCGATGTGGGATTCGATCCCGGGTCTCCAGGATCGCGCCCTGGGCCAAAGGCAGGCGCCAAACCGCTGCGCCACCCAGGGATCCCCTGCCTGGTTTTCAAATTTTGTTAACAAGCCCGGTGTATGGGATTCCAGTACATTTCATTATAAAATGACCTTTGTATTAATTATGTTTCAGGAATCACAATCAGGCCATTAACTGTGGTATAGTTTGCAGCTTCTACCCATCAGTTGAAAAGTGTTCATTTAGGGGTATGTCCTTTCTGGCTCAGGACCTCATTTTTGGCCCCCACGTGTCTAGTATAGACCAAGTGCTTGGTCTCCAGCCAAAGGTGAACAAGCCTTACTCAACAGTAAATGACCCTCAGCACCAAAGAAGTCCTCCTATTTCTGCAAATGTCTATGAGAGCTGTCAGGTCCTTGTTGAGAAGTCCTCCCCATTGGGACAAAAACATGTACTCTCAGTTTTCTTGGGGGATGGTGGAAAAAGGATTTCTGCATCCTGCTTCCCCATCAGGACCATTTGTGTTGTTTGTGCAAATAGTGTAATCCTGCCTCTTGCTCTAAATAATTCTACTCCAGTGGCCCAGAGTTCTACTAGCTGTAAAAACTCTGAAATGACTTAACTCAGCACTTGGTTCTGCATCACATGAGAGAACATTATTTTCTAATGGTAATAAGGGAGGGGTCTACTCAGGAAAACAAAGCAAAATGTCAAGGTGTCAGCATTCTGATACATTTATTCACGTTTGTACTTGTGGATGGAAACTTTTTTCCATGCTACAAAGTTTTGTTAGAAACAAGATGTTACAAATCAATAAATAGTAGCTATAATTTGTTACCTATTACAAATAGAATAACAAACAGATGCAACTACTTTGGTATACACATACACAGCCATTGAATTGTTTTCTGCTCTAGGACTGATATGAACACCACCATTTTAATTTCTTTATGGTATTTTCCCTTTAGATACATTTTTTTTTTGAGATACAATTTCTCATTGCCCATTGCTGTGCCCTTGCCTTACCATTTCAGGTTTGTAGCATACCAAAGAACAAAAGAAAACTGTTTTTCTACCAAAGGGGGCTATTGTCTGCCATGTGGTCTTTCATATATTACAAATGAAAAAGAAATAAGGTACAAAAAATAACGCATGCTTGTGCACACGGTGTGTCTGCTTGGGTGTGTTGAATGTGTGCTCACGCCTGGGAATACTGACTGGTATGAAAGGCTTTTAACTAGCTGGTCATCAAAATCATATATAATAGCCATTAAAAACTTACTTAGCTAGCAGCATGTACATCACTGGGATTGGTTACTCAAAGACCAGACAAACAGAGTTCTTGGATACTATTTCCACTTGGGTTTTCCAGTTCATATGGTTCCAGCTGGCGGTACTCAAAAGTCACACGGTTTATGTGCTTTCCGCTGGAGACCAGGCGCACCACTGTGTTGTCACAGCCAATTTTCATTTGGGCTATAATTCATGGAAAAAGTAAAAGTTTCACTGCAGGTTGGAAACCACACAAACCATTTCCATTGATAAGACCATTTAAACATAAAGAAATCAAGGGGATGTATCTTCCTCTCACATACTCAACCCATGCATCTGCCATCAGGTGAAATGTTCTGTTTTCATTTTTATTATAATATATAATTAATTGTAGAAAGCTGAAATTGAATTCAGTTTTCTTCATGACCAAAAACACTGTTAGCCAAATAAAAATGGCTGGAAAGTGGAGTTAAAAAGCAAATCACAGAGGGAAAAAAAAGAAAGAAAATCACAGGCCCAACATGGTGTTCTTCAGACCAAGGTACAAAACTAGGGCTAATATCTAATCTAATTGTAATTTCAACCTCCTCTAAAAGGTGGCCTTAACCAGTCAGGAATTTTCTATCAGTGTCTGTGAGTCAGCTACAGGGGCCCTCTCCATCCCTCAAAAGGAAGATGATGCAATCTGGATGACAAGACACCTTGCTTTTCCACCTAAGGGAATGTGGCCTTGTCTGGAACAATCTTTCCCTTTTTTTAGATTTTTTTAAAATTGTATTTATTTATTTCAGAGGGAGAGAGAGCACAAGCATGAGCAGGGGAAGGGCCAGGGGGAGAAGCAGGCTTCCTGGTCTGCAGGGAGCCAGATGCAGGGCTGTATTCTAGGACCTTAGATCATGACCTGAGCCGGAAGCAGGTGCTTAACTGACTGAGCCACCCAGGTGGCCCAAGAAACAATCTTTTTCTTTGGACAAATTTCTTGTCCCACCCTCCTTCTATAAAAAAAAAAAAAAAAACTTCCATTTTGTACAAGGCCTTGGAGACTCCTCTACTTGCTAGATGGAAGGCTGCCCGATTCATGAATTTTTTAATAAAACCAATGAGATTTTACAAATCTATTCAGTTGGATTTTTGTTATTTAACAGAGGCAGTAAGATGTCTCTGCACTTTTCATGTTCTCCCTGCAAGGCTTTCATGGCCAAGGCAGTGGAGGCCAAAGCTCTACCCTGTGCTCTGCGCTTGCTCCATGTTCTCAGCAGGGGCGGCACCACCCTCTAGGGGCAGGTTCCGAGGGGCAGGGGCAGTTTTTGGTTGTCCTACTAAGGACCCAGAGGGTGTTTAGTGGACAGGGCTGGAGGATGGAGTAGACTGCTGGATTTTATGTCGACTAAAAAAAAAATCATCACCTGTTTCTTATTTTCCAAGCCTAGATAGTAACTGTTTATATATAAGCAAGAAATCATTTGCATAGTTTAGATACATGAATATACTTGCTTTGTTGTATTGTCCACCTGTACCTTTTCACTCTCGTTTTTTTCTGGGCTTCTTATATGGAATGGCTTTTGATATCCTGATTTCTCCTAAGTCCAATCTTATTCATTGTTTCTTTTCAATCTTATCAATTATTTGTGTGAGCATCTGGCAATGTTTATATATATCTTCAAGTACAGATGTGACTGAACACCTATACATTGAAACTCATAGCACTTTTATCAAAAATTTCTTTTATTTTTCCAGTGTTGAGCTGGCTGCTGATGCAAGACTTATCTTCTATACAATAATTTTTACTGCTGTTTAATTTTGTCTATCTCCCCCATCAGCACCACTACCTTGTCTCGGTAAGGCCCACATCCTGACACACTCTAGCATTATCACTGCATAACAGGTACTTCACAACCTGTGCCTGGGTTCAAATGAAGTAAAACAGCCAGGTAGTTATTGAGGTAAAAGCCAATTTAGAGACGTAATAAATATAAACCCTTTAATTATTTTTATATAAGCACCTGGGAGTCTAGGTTAAGCTTCTATGAGGAGGTCCAAATTTAATTTTCTTTAAATGATTTGAAAGCTTATTCTTTTCATGATCTTACTCTACACTTTGATATATATAACATGCTCCCTTTCCTTTGTTAATGGTACCTTACTTACTTATTATTTGACTTAACCGCACCAAAATCACTCTGGCTTCAATTACCTACATTTTAAGGCGCGAGTGTTCTTTAGACCTTAATCTACTCTTCTTATCCGGAGCAAATGCATCTCCTCGCAGGTGCCCTCCTGCATGGAAGGATCCAGTGCCTCAGAGGACACAGCAAGAGGTGAGAAAAGCCACATGTACTGACAGCTTAAACCAGCAATTCCCAGCCACCCTCACCCCACCTAAGCATCAACCAATGGAAAATCTTCACTGATCCCTAACAAAGAACTTCTGGTTCTGGGGCGCTTTGGTGGTTCAGTCGCTTAAGCAGCAGCATCTGCCTTCAGTTCTGGTCATGACCCTGGGGTCCTGAGAGGGAGTCCCACATCAGGCTCCCTGCTCAGCGGGGAGCCTGCTTTTCCCTCTTCCTCTGTCACAGCCCCCTTGTGCTCTCTCTGTCTCAAATAAATAAATAAAATCTTAAAAAAAAAAAAAAAGAATATTTGGTTCTGTTTGGCATGCTGTACACTAAACTGGTCTTTCATTACCAGTGACCACTTTCAGATTTCAGAATGTATTTCTGGTTTTGCACTACTCTTTCAGAGGCTTGTTTTGCCCCTAGAAGTTGGGGATATTCGGCACTTCTGAGAATTTCTGATAAAGCATATCACTTTCTAATTTACGTATTATGAATAATACATACATATGTATATATATGGAAAAGGTATTTACATATTACTCCATTTTTTAAAAAAGATATTACTTCATTATTATACTATTAGTGGTTGATGATACATCTATTTGATCCATCTATTTTCAGTGAGTAAACTTCTTAGTCTCTAAAGGATGAAAGCAGGGACCTTCAAGAAGGTGGAAAGAGCGAAGAACAAAAAAGCTCTATCATGCTCATGGTTTTATTAGGGCTAACCTTAAACATATACCCTCTTTCTTCAGAGGCTTCTCTCCCAGTGTCAGATATTTTCGTAATGAATTCTCGATATTATACATTTGCTCAAGTGTAAGAATCCTTACATTGGCTCAATGTGCAAAATGGAAGTTTTTTGGGTTGAACTTGCCTGCCCATGTATAAGAAAAAAATCTAAGGTGTTTCATTTAAGGAAGTATCAAGTTTTATTTAAGGAATCTTGATAGACTCATAAATAATTATCAAAGAAACATCTCACCAGGGCCATGAAATGAATAGCAGAGGTCAGCCAAAGGCATCATCTTGGAAGGGTCCAGTCCAGTTCCTCCCAGCAGCTCTACAAAGTCTCCTATTCCCCCACAACCTGCTGAGGGGTTCTAAGAGAATAAAGCAGAGAAAGATAGCTTTCAACCAATTACAGAAGTCAAACCATTTGACCAATCTCAAGTTGGTGAATTCACTCAATGAGCCCTAGACATCCTGGCAGTGCCATTTAATTTAACAACCAAGACTCCGGAAATTAAGAGACAGTTAAAAGAAAGAGAAAAAAAAAAAAAAAAGATCCTAAGAACTGCTCTTCTAAATCAGTTGAGTAATCATTTTCTTTAAATGTGCATTAAAAAAAATTTATAATCTCAAGAACTGGAATGATGAAATGGGAATCTGTGAATTCCACATAAAATGAATGAAAATTGAATCTAAAAATGCTTTGCTTTTTAAATCATCTGGACATATGTACTGAATTATTCGAATTTCTTAATGCATGCAGCCAGTTTTTATAAATAGGGCTTTTATATCAGTTTGTCCTTCAACTCACCTCTTCTTCTTTATAAAGCACGTTTCCTGCTATTGGGGCAATACTTATCATTTCTACTAATAGGCATTTAGATTAGTTCTAAGAATGTTAAAGAAAGAAGAGAACCCTCCTTTGGGACTCAAGGTAGGTAAAGTTACCATTGTCTTTCTTCTCTCAACTAAAACTAATTTATTTCAAGCTGCTTGAAGCCAGAATGTAATGCAGAAGTAATCCACTATAACTATTTTCCACTGCCCTTCATCTTTCCCACGCTGCCTTGTCCACAGCAATTCCTGCACTTTACTTTCCCACAGAAGTAAACCAGCCACTCTCCGTTCCAAATATTGCACTTTGGGCCACCTATCTCCTGTGATCTGCACTGCTAGCCTCGTCAGCATGCCACCTTTGCCCATAGGACCCACACTTAGGAGGGCCTTGTGCTTGGTTTAAGGCTCTGCTGTCACCATCTTGCAATTTTTATTAACTCTAAAATAAGGACCCACACATTTTCATCTTGCACTGTCCCCCATGATCACACAGCCAGCTTTGCCAGTCATCCTCACTGAGGCATACTCTGGAGAGATCTAGCCCAGAGTGCCAAAGTGCTCAGAAGTGAACCGGGTAGACCCTGCCACATAGAGAACAACACCTAAAATAGACAATGTTAAACACACACATACATAAACACACACACATTCAAACATCTAGAAGGCACTGAAATGCAACTAGAACTAAACAACAAATTAGAAAATAACACCAAGTGTTTGGTTAATACAAGGAAGCAGGTGGGGACATACATTTTTTAAGTGTCCACTATCTGCTGGGTCCTCTGCTTAGATGCTCTATACATCATTTCATCCGATAATGAAAGAGAGGCTTCATTAGTCTCCCTCTGTACAGGCTCATGTTCTTGTATGAAGAGTCGCATAAGAGGTGAAGGGAAAAAACCTTAATTGTCTTTCCCTTCAGTAGAGGATGTCCGGGGGGAACATCTCTTAAGACTAGACTTTCCACTTGGTTCTTCAGGGTCTAAATTTCAGTAGGAGGTGGTGAAGGGGAAAAGGCGGGCCCCAGAGAGAGAAATGGGAAGGAAATTGGGAAGAACTAGGAGCTAAAATAAGGGGGAGCCAAACAGAAACAAACAAGTTGGACACACCTGTTCCTTGACACTCGATGACTTTTTTCTCCTCTTCCCAACCTCTCAGGTATTCTCAGGAATGAGAAGTACTTCACAACCTTATTGTGTACAGCTCCTCAGAAGTAATCCCCTGGATTCTTCCATTGAGGGTCTGGCTCCCTGGACTAAGCCACTATCATCTCTTGCCTAGATTGTGACAATGGCCCTTGCCGTACTGCTCTGGACCCCATGGCCCATACACCACACAAAGCGAGCATGGCCTTTAAGTAATCCTCTCCCTCCCCCTTTGGACCTTGTTAATTAATTTGGTCATGAGGTCAGTAATTTCCAGCCACTCTCACCGGACCTGAACATAATCAAATGGGTTGTGTCACTTTCCTGCCTGCACCCCTTCAGTGGTTTCCCACTGCACTTATAAACTCAAACTCCTTCATATGCCCTGCTGGGCTCTCCATGCCCTAGCTCTGCCCATCTTCCTGATGCTGTCCAGCATCACCCCTGCTCTAACTTTCTTTTTATTTCTGGAACCCAGCAAGCCCATTGCACTGGCCTATGAATTTATGCTTTATGAAAGCATAATGAAATTTATGAAAGCTTTATGCTTTATGCTTAAAGGAAATTAGATATACACCTTTTTTCAGTGCTGGTCCTATTTATTTGGTTTTCACTGAAATCTGTCTGATTAGGAGCAATAACTGTCTTTGATGTCAGCAAATACATGAGCTATCTTAACCTGGGAAGATGAGAAAGTGAAAGGAAATGAGAGTGACTCAGAGGAAGGAAACTGGCAGTGTTAAAAAAAAAAATGTGGTCAAGCTCAGCATTAATTGTAAAGTCCATACAGAAGTTCACAGAAATACAGATTGACGGAGATCCTCAAGTAATATTTTCATGCAAAATGTATTGAATTAAATATAAAGTAAAAAGAACTTCAAGATTTTACTGTATTTTGTGATATAAAAATCCAATTTTATATTTTATGCTACACTTAGCATTCCTTCATCACACAGTTCTGTCACTGAGATACTTCCTTCATGTCATAAAACATTCCAATAATCAAAAAACAGCTGTGTAGATGACTCACACTAGGTTCTGCGAGGAGAGAATTTTTGTCAAAGAGGCAAGTACAAGAGAGTTCAATTGTAATTATATGCCACAACTTTATCAACTGAAAACATTTCTTACATCACAAGAGAAGGAGTCAAGTAATCAGAAAGGGCACCTGAGTAGGCAACGTGCAGCATAAGGGAAATAGAAGGGGCTTTCATCAAAGCAGCGAGGGCAAGCACACCTGCGACCAACAGTTGATGGAAACACATGCTCCCGCAATTTGCTAATGGCCATGTTTGCCCCGTACGATTCCTCCTTCTCTGATGAAGCCATGGTCTTAGTAAGTGATTGGAAATTAAGAAAGCAACTTACCTTTAACTGCAGACCACTTAGGTGGCCCAGGGTGAGATCAGATATTTTGATCACCGCAGGATAAATTATGGAGAAGCTGCAGTTTCGATGCAGATGCGGGACTACCAGGGTAAACCTTCCATTTGGGGTCTGGGAAATCACATTGCAGGCTTTGTGGAAATATAAAATCACATTTTCACTATTTGGTATGCTGGGTTTTTATAGAACTTGATCTTATCCTTATTCGAGGCTCCTGTTTATGGTCTAGGGCCTTGTAGCCTGTCCGAGAATATGTACCACAAGGGCAATTTGGAATTGGGAAGGAGTGGGGTTGGGGGGGTGAGCATAAAAATCACCAGTGATGTATGGTCATTGTAGAAGTTCCTGGGGAGTAAGGGGCTTCTAATCTCAATCTCAAGGAGTTACCTTGTTTACAACAAATATAAGACATAAATTAATAATCAAACAACATTAGCAAGTAGAAGAAGTTCTAGAAACACTTCATTAACTGGGGTCCAAGTTTGAGCTGCATATCTAAAAGAATAAAAGCTCAAAGGTGAGGCCAGAACTCAAACCCTGCCTGCTCTAAACCTTCCTTCACTGAACTTGGAACTATAATGATATTTTTAAAATAATGAAGTTAATAAATTAAAAAACAGTTACAAAACAGGCTGAGAAAAAAAGAAAGCAGACTTATGTCTGAATAAATATATGCTGGGTGTTAAGTAGTAAATTGACTAAAAGTTAAAATATTTTAAAAAGAAAATATTAATACTTAACTTTATCATAAGACTTTCTGATTTGTTTTGTATCTCAAATCTAGACTTATAATAAATTTATTCTCCTAACTATGAGACTAGAAGTATCAGAGTTTTGTTGCTCATGGGCCAAAGATTTCTGATTGGTCAGAATAGGTCAGAACTCTTCCTCCTTTGTCTGTTTACATTACACTTAATTTCAAAAAGAACTGAAATCCCTTGGTGATTCTAGAAAATTTTTGATCTCTAACCACATGAAATATAGGAGAAACATTTCATGTTGCTTTGTAGGATTATTCTATTCCGGTCCTCAAAAATAGACTTTTGGGGGGCTTCTTTTTTAAAAAATAAAAATTGCAGGGTAAGTCAATAAATTATTCTGTGGCAGATTAGGCCCCATTCTTCCACCATTTGAAGTGTTAATATTAATACCACTGTATGCAGCCAAAAATGAGTGACTTTTTTTTCTTTTCCTCATTAAAAAAAAAAAAAACAAAAACACTTTTAGTGAGAAAAATAGTAAGCAAATGAATGAACTCATTTTGATTAGAGTAACATGTTTCAGGCCTGGGCTGTTCACCTTTGCAGCATCTGTGTGTGTACCCATTAGAAATGAAATATATTAGAGTGGTGGGCTCAGACTTAGGAAGCAATGCTGAGGTCCTTCAGTCCAACCCTCTGCTTAGGACATGAAATCCGTCTACCAATCCCAGATAGAACTTTGCCTAAATATCTCTAAGAAAGCAACTTCAGATCTGATTCTTCAAGCTAACCCCAGATCAATGGAATGACTCAGAGGGATTAAAGTTTGCTACTGAATCCATTGTAGTGCCTCAAAAGATTAGAAAAAGACTAAAGAAAAAAACAAAACAAAATTCTACCCACCAAAAATTAATATCCTACCTAGCCTGGGAAATAAATTAAGAACTGTGAATTTATTTTCAGAGTAATGAATAGGAAATATCCTTTAGGTCATTTCTAATGACAAAAGAATTTCCATTCAAATCATTCTTCCCTTCCAATTTTAGTCTGGTGCAATCACACTACCTTTGCAAAGCAGATCTGACCTGCCCTCCATGTCCTGCCTTCCCACTGAGAAGAGAGGGAGCCCACTTACGAAAGAGGTTGGGATCTGTCTTTATGGTGAATGTGAATCCGTTTCCTGGTTCATGGACCCGGAAGAAGATCATGGCCACGTTCTGGGAAGATCTGATGCTCCTTCGGCTAAGCCCACTGTCACAGAAATCTATGTACCGCTCAGTGGTGGGGAGAGGATGATCCTGGGAACTGGGGAATTTCTCCCCCTTGAGAATCCAACCATCAAACACCTTCCAACAGAAAACACAGACATAGATGATTATTCCCATCAACTCCAGAAGTCACAGGTATATCGCAAAGGGAGCAAGTTATCTAGCAATGAGCCTGCAGCCTTAAGTGAACTGACAACCTGCTCTCCCCTGCCTACTTGACTTCCATCTCTCTATATTTTGGCCTTGAAGGTTGTTTGCACCTGTTATTATTAATGATTTTTTTCTTCATAAGCTTTAAAGTATCCAAAGTAAGTAAACTTTATTATACTCTATTTGATAATTTCTTGGTAAATGAAACTATAGACAATTTACGTTCTTATCTTGGTCAGGTTTTTTGTTTTTTGTTTTTTTTTTCTTGGTCAGGTTTTGCACACATCCCATCTTCAGAAGAACTCCACACAAGCATGATTTGGGTTTCAGCCTGTCTCTCCCTTCTTCTCATTGACATACTAACAAAATATCTCAAAACTAGCAAAAGAAAAAAAAAAAAACTGGAGCAGCAACTTTACCTACTTGCCAAAGGCTAGCTGCACCCACTTTCCTCATTTTGTAACTCTTATTTCATATGAAAATATCAAGAACTACCTTCAATGCTCAAACAGCGATGGCTGTTAGGCCACTTAGGACTTCTTTCCTTCACTTGTTAAAGTTTGTGGTTGGACAAAAAGGTCACTGTTGACTTGTATTGACAGGCCTCTTAAAATCACCCCAGGTCTCCAATTTAAGGGTCCAACCTAGCTCCCGTCACCAAAATTACCAGCTAGCTACCTATTACTTCGCGGACTGGTCCTCTTCTAAGGAGTTTGACAGGTTCCAAAATAATTCCACTTGGGATCCTAATCAGGATCACTTCAGGGGGCCTGTGTGGGTGCGGGTGCCTCACGGGAACCCCGAGGGGTGGGCGCGTGGGGAGGTTGGGGCCTGGGGCCTGGGGCCTGGGGGCTGCCCCCAGAGACCTGACTCCTGGGACCTGACTCCTGGGACCTGACCCCTGGGACCTGACTCCTGGGACCTGACCCCTGGGACCTGACTCCCCCGGCTCCGGGGCCTGGGGCAGCCCCCAGAGACCCGCCGGCCTCCACGCAGGGCCAGCCCTCTTGGGGGTCCCCAGCAGCGGTGCCCGTCGGTTTGTCTTATTCCTTTTGGCAAAGATTTTACTTAACACAGAGAGAGAGGCAGAGCCACAGGCGGAGGGAGACGCGGCCCCCGCGGGACCCCCCGCGGGACCCCCCCGCGGGACCGAGCCCGAGCCCCGGGGTCACGCCCTGGGCGGCAGGGGGGCGCCCCGCAGCTGAGCCCTGAGCCCCGGGGGGCGCGCGGTGGGTTTCTCATCCTGGGGCGCCGGCCGGGAGCGCGGGAGGGGGTCGGGACCGCGGCCTCCGGGGCTGGCCCGGGGCTCACCTTCAGGAAGTCGCCGCCCCGACAGTCGATGGAGACCAGGTCGTAGTGGACGGTGATGAGCTCCTCCGGCTCGGCGATGAGGAAGGCGGCGCAGTGCAGCCGCGGCCGGTCGGCGGTGAAGGTGAACTGACCCGGGAGGCTCAGCATGTCCAGGCACCCTGCGGGGGGCGGCGGGGGGCTGCGGCCACAGGGCGTCGGCCGGCCCGGCTCCGCGGCCCCCGGTGGGAGTCGCCGCCCTGCACCCCGCGCTCCAGGGCAGCCCCCAGCCCTGCGCGGCCCCCGATGGGAGTAGGCCCCCCTGCACCCCCTCCGCAGTCCAGGACAGCCCCCCGCCCCCCCCGGCCCCCCCCGGCGCGGCCCCGACCCCCACGGTCCCCCATGGGAGTCGCCCCCGCCGCCCCGCGGTCCAGGACACCCCCCGGCCCCCAGCGCCCCCCGCCCCCCGCCGCCTCGCTCCCCCCCCGCCCGCCGAGGAGGCGCCCGCAGCCCCGACTCACGCAGCGCGCGGCGGTACTCGGGCTCCCCGGCCAGGTCCCGCTTCAGGCGGGCGCCCCAGAGCAGGAGGGGGTCGCGGTCCGCCGCTTCCCGCAGCTGCCGGGGAACAGCAAGGAGTCGGGAAAGTTCAGGGTGGGAAGGGGCGGGGGCCGGGCGCTCTCCCTGCCCCGCAGCGAAGGGAATAAAGGAGCGCACCACAGCTCCCGACCCCTTCCATCGGACCAGGGCACCCGCAGGGGCCGGGACAGGGACGCAGAGGCGGGGAGGAAGCCCAGCCTAGGGGAAAGCCGGAGAAAGAAGGGGGAAAGGACGGGGGCGGGGGGGGGGAGCGGGGAGCGGACCCCAGCGGAGGCTGAGCGGCCCCCCCAGGGCCGGCCCCGCACGCAGAGGATGTAGCGGGTCGGCGCGAAGGTGGCTCACCTGCAGGTACCGGGTCTCCCCTCGTAGAGCCATCAGGAAGATCAGAACGAGGTGACACTTAAGTTTGAAAGACGGAGACATGCTGGCCTCGCTTCCGCAGCTGGTTCGCTCGGCTGAAGGTCTCAGGCTTTGCTTCCCGCACCTTCGCCCAGGCTGGGAGCTCGGAGCTGGTAGGGTCCCTTGGCTGGGCCTCTTTTAAAGAGCAGTGAGGCGGGGGGGGGCTCTCTGCCCTTCACTGATCTGGGCTCAGTAACCATGGGTTACCCTGTCTCGGTGACGAGTGCGCGCTGATGACGAGGGTCCCCCTCTCAGCCGCATATCTTCAGAGTGGTCCAGCGTTATTCATTCACCAAGAATGATTTCAGGCACTTAAAACTTATTGAACTAAACTGTGGGGGAAAGATGGAGGTAAGGCTAAAGAATAAAGGAGGGCACTTCGCCTGAGCTGCCAGGCGCTGGTTTATCTTCTCCTGTGGGTACTTAGGGAAGGAATTCTCCGTGTTGCAAAGCCAAGTGACAAAGTCACACACAACCATAAAATACCCAGACACACATAACCTTATCATGCTGGCTTGTCACAGAACCTTGGATGGAATCATGATCAGAGAATCCAGCTATATTCTCTGATAGCTGGAAACTATCAGAGAATATAGCTGTCACACAATTGCCCACGCCTCTCAGGAAGAAACTTGAGGTGTTTTCATTTTTATTTTTATTTTTCTTGAGTGTTTTTAGTTCCAAACAGAGGCTGAACAGAAGCTGAAGTCTGATTTTGCAGAATATGGCAATAATAATACACCTCAAGCTTCCTTTCTGTCCCTTAGTCTTCGCTTTATCCTGGTCCAGTTTTTTTTTTTTTTTTTTGGTCCAGTTTTTTGTAAGCATTTCCCCAATGGAATTCTAACTCTGGTATCTATGAACTTCTGGATTTTAGCTGAGCTCTGCCATTTAGCCCAAATGTATACATGGTAGGACACACTCTTGGGCCAGCTAACTGCCGCCATGACCTTGGCGTCCATCCGAACCAGTGAGAGATGCAGTCATTCTATTTCACACCTTCAAATACCTAGATTATTTTAAGACTCTGGTAGAAAGAACTGCCCAGGGGCACCCAGGTGGCTCGTTTAAAGCATCTGCCTTCTGCTCAGGTCCCGATCCCAGGGTGCTGGGATTGAGCTCCACATCTGGCACCTTACTCAGTGGGAGCCTGCTTTTCCCTCTTCCTTTGCCACTTGCCCTGCTTACATTCTTTCTCTCTTTCTTAAATAAATAAATAAATAAATAAATAAATAAATAAATAAAATCTTAAAAAGAAAGAAAGAAGAACAGAAAAAAAAGAAAAGAACTTCCCAGTATTATCAGCAAATATACACGGCTAAATAAATGACTTAGAAATCCAGAAATAAGTATCTTTGCTGATTAGATAGAAGACAGTTGTTGCCCCTTTACGTCAAAATTTGTGGGAAATTGTGGGGCTCTAAACTTTTGGCCTTCCGATTTATGTGCCTAGCAAGGCCACTACAAATTCTACAAACATCATGTTGTTTTTCCTCTCTCTGCCTGATAGAAAACATGATACTACCTGGAGCTTCGTGAACCCGGCCGCCATGTTCTTCTCTCCATCCTGGGACTGTTCCGAGGTCTGAATTTCAGAGAGGGTTCTGAAGAAACCTGAGAGGAATAAGACAGGAGAAAAATAAATGGTTTAACACAAGCTTGCTTGGTCTCAAACCTGCCAGACCATCTTCAGGCCTCTCTCCCTCCCTATTTGGGCCTGAGGAAGTTCAGGCACACTCATTCCACGTGCTATGGCCCATTTTCCTTTTCTGTCAACCCAGCTATAGCCTTCGCCTGCTCCTAGAATTGAGCCCAGCACTTGGCTTGGAGACTCCTGTTTATCCCACTTGCGGGGGTTGGCTTTGGTAGCATCACCATGGAGACAGGCTTCTCCAACCTGCCCTTCACACACATGTCCACACATACACAACAGTGATGTTCCTAACATGGACTCATGACGTTTCCTCCTCAGGAAGTGCACACAGGAAGAGCTGGGATAAATGAGGCCAAACATAGCCACAGACAGATAATATTCTATTTTATATAACAACCCACAAACTATCATATATGGAGGGACTTTATTTCTACCAAATATGTTATATTCACCAGCTTGGCAAATATCTACTAATCCAGTAGAAATGGTTTCTTAGGGTTTTTGATGGTTTGTTTGTTTTAATTAAGAATAACAACAGAAGATACTTGCAAATGATGTATCTGACAAAGGGTTAATATCCAAAATACATAAAGAACTCGTATAAGGTAACATTAAAAAAAAAAACCTAACCAGGACGCCTGAGTGGTTCAGCGGTTGTGTCTGCCTTCAGCTCAGGGTGTGATCCTGGGATCCAGGATCCGAGATCAGGTCCCACATTGGGCTCATTGCAAGGAGCCTGCTTCTCCCTCTGCCTGTGTCTCTGCCTCTCTCTCTCTCTCTCTCAATGTGTTGCTCATGAATAAATAAATAAAATCTTTAAAAAAAACCAACCAATCCAAAATAAACAAACAATCTGATTAAAAAATGGGCAAAGTGAGGATCCCTGGGTGGTGCAGCGGTTTGGTGCCTGCCTTTGGCCCAGGGTGCGATCCTGGAGACCCGGGATCGAGTCCCACATCGGGCTCCCAGTGCATGGAGCCTGCTTCTCTCTCTGCCTGTGTCTCTGCCTCTCTCTCTCTCTGTGACTATCATAAAAAAAAAAAAAAAAAAATGGGCAAAGTCATGTCAAAAAAAAAAAAAAATGGGCAGAGGACCCCTGCTTGGCTCAGTCAGTGGAACATGATGCAACTCTTGATCTCGGGGTTGTAAATTCAAGCACCATCTTGGGTGTAGATATTACTTAAAAATAAAAATATTTCTTTAAAGATTTTATTTATTTTATTCGACAGAGAGAGAGAGCATAAGCAGGGGGAGCAGCAGGCAAAAAGAGAGGGAGAAGCAAGCTCCCTGCCGAGCAGGGAGCCTGATGCAGGGCCAGATCCCAGGACCCTAAGATCATGACCTGAGACGAAAGCAGATGTTTAACCAACTGAGCCATCCAGGCACCCCTTTAAAAATAAAATCTTCAATAAATAAATAAAATAAAATGGGCAGAGGAGCTGAAGAGACATTTCCAAAGACATACAGATGTCCAACAGATACATGAGAGGATGCTCAACATCACTCATCATCAGGGAAGTGCAAATCAAAACCATAATTAAGTATCACCTTGTGGCTGTTGGAATGGTAAAATCAAGAGTGCAAGAAACAAGTGGAGAGGACATGGGGAAAAAGGAGCCCTCATGCACTATTGGTGGGAATGCAAATTGGTATAGCCACTGTGGAAAAACAGTATGAAAGTTCTTCAAAAAATTAAAAATAGAGGGTGCCTGGGTGGTTCCATCAACTGATGAATAGATAAGGAAATGTGGTATATGTACAAAGTAGAATATTGCATAGCCATAAAAAAGAATGAGATGGTGACATTTGACATGACATGGATCGACCTAGAGGGTATTATGCTAGGTAAGAAAGACAAATACTATAAGGTTCCACTAATCAATCAATCAATCAATCAATCAACAAATAAAAAACAGAATCAGAACTGTAAAATACAGAGAATAAACTGATGGTTGCCAGAGGAGAGCAGGGCTGGGTGAAATGGGTGAAGGGGAGAGGGAAGCAGAGGCCTCCAGTCTCCCTCCAGTTATGGAAAATAATTCCATAAGTGGAGACTGTTCATTTGTTCAATAAAAGGCAGAGCATAAGGAACACAGTCAATGATCCCATAATAGTGATATAACAGGACAGACGGTAGATGGTCAAATCACTCGGTTGTATACCTAAAACTAATGTAACACTGTGTGTCAATTCTACTCAAAAAAAAAAAAAAAAAAAGTGTAAAAACTATCTAGAACCTATAGGGGAAAACTAAGGAATTGAACAAGGGGACAAAGAGAAGCCAAGTAGCCATTCTCTATGAGCAAAAGTATTTTAAAAATGGGTGAAAGCAATGGGAGAGTAATTTGGATGAGACAGAATAAAAGTTTCTGAAAAATAAGTAGGTCTATACCCGAGGACCAAAGATAAATTGTTTTCATGGACTGGTTTAGTCATTCAAACAACTAGCTTAATATTTCAAAGCCATTTGTCCAACCAAATTGACTGGTTATTTTGAAATACATTCTTAGTAAACCCAGAGTCCCCAGGCATGCTGGCTGGAAATTATCTGCATATTTACCTCCATTCTCTGAATATATTTTTTTTTCTCTCCATATTTTTTTGAGACAACCTCTCTAATGTTGATGTTGATACAGTCTCTGATCAGTGCTTTTGACGTCTTAAACTGTTGTTGGGTGGAGTTAAGACATTCTTTTTGTTAGGCAGGATTAAAGCAATTTTTTCTTTCATGAATCCCGAGAGCAGACTGTCACCTGTGTTAAGCCTCCCGGTCAAGGTGGCCACACAGTATAGAGTGATGTTCAATTCATTAACATGGGCATTGGGGCCAGATTTCAAATTGTGTTGAGACTGAAGAGGCTCACCCAGGCAATTTCTAAGTACGCAGAGGGGACTTGGTGGTTACCCACATGGTGACAGCCAAGTGTAAGCTTATGGAGGCTGCAAATCTCTGAGCTTTCAGGAGGAGCAGGGGACTACTTAATCCCAAATATCTTTCTATTCTAGGGTCAATCCCAATACCCGCTAAAGTATTCCCTGTTTGTAGTAGTTAACTTTTTCTTTTAATCACTTCAACAAAGAACACCACCAATACATGCTCTAGAAGACCTTTCTTTTCCCTTTCCTGCCTGGTACCTTGAAAGCTGGGAAATGGCACATATGATGGAGTTCTTTAAGAAATAAAGATGACTGGGACGCCTGGGTGGCTCAGTGGTTGAACTTCTGCCTTCAGCTCAGGCTGTGATCCCGGGGTCCTGGAGTCGAGTCCTGAACTGGGCTCCCTGCAGGGAGCCTGCTTCTCCAGCTGCCTGTATCTCTGCCTGTCTGTGTGTCTCTTCTGAATAAATAAATAAATAAATAAATAAATAAATAAATAAATAAATAAATAAATAAAATCTTAAAAAAAAGAAAAGAAATAAAAATGACTAAATAAAACTCATTGTTGACCAACAACAACAGAAGACTAATTTTCAGTTGCATTCAAGATGACTTGCTATTTGAATAAATTTGGCTATGTTTTAATGCAATTGTTTTTAATAGATAAGATTTATTTTTCAGATGTTGTTGAGATCAAGAAAGAAGAAACTAAAGAAATACGCTTGGGGAACTATAAACGACCCTTTGAATGAAACCCTCCTCTGTCAGTGATTTTCGAATCAAATCCTTTATTTTCTTTTGTTCTACCTAAGATGACTAGCAATGAGTAGAGATGAGGACTTTTGGGGGTTGTAAGTGATTAATACCAAGTTTGAACTTAAGCAAAAAGGGGAATTATCAGGACCCATGGGCATGTTGCACACTACATGGGCAGAGCACTGGAGCCAGGGGTCTGCAGGCCTGTTTCCTAGTCTATCTCTGGCTGCCCTCCCTTCCCATGTGCCGTGTCTGTGCAGTAAACTGGCCACCAGCAGTTCCTCAGCTTTACATGTTATCATTTGACAAATAAAAATATACCTCAAATCAGTGTTCATGATCTCAGGTCCACACAACTTAGTGAGAAAAGGCTGAGTCCAGGGGATAGGGTCCTGTGGTAACAGGACTGTTCTCACCACAGCCACATGGATGGAGAAAGGGGAAGCAGTTTCCCGAGGGGATGCTGGATTCACAGAATAATAGCTATCTTCAAAAGATGGGAAAAAGCCCAAACAAACAAAACAAAAAACCCTAGCTTAATGACCTCTTTGATCATAAATTTTGTCACCTGTAAAATGATGATGTACAAGGACTATTATTTTAGGAATGAAATATTATATGTCCCACGCAAGGAAAGCTTCCCAACAGTGATGATAGGAGAAAATGAGGGATTGATTAAATGATCCACCCAGATGATCAGCATGAGTCAGAGACGAAGTCTAGACGCAAAACATCTCTGTGTATCCAGGCAGGCAATTGATCCTTCTTCAAAGACAACAGCCTTGGACACTAACCGCACAATTTTATTTTGGGCTTTAAAAATCACTACAGTGGCTGCGAGAGGCGAGGTGGCCCCGCACAGAGCAAGGTGCGGGCGGGGCAGGACGTGCCAGGGATCTGGGGCCTCCTTCTGGGTCCCGAGCTGTTGGCTACATGGTAGAAACAACAGGGCTCTGGATGAAGAGTCCCAAGACCCAGATCCCTGACTGAGAGTTTGCACAAGTTGCTCACTCCATCCCTAAGTTGGGGTGGGTGTAACAGCCAGGATCATGGCAAGAAACAGATGACAGCCTCAGATGGATAATTCGGGGGGAACTTAATAAAAGGACTGTACAAAGTGGGGGGAGTGCACGGCAACCACAAAGGAGGAGGCAGTTTCATAATTGCTAGTAGAGAGAGCTGTCACCTAGCCTCAGAGGCCACCGGAGGGTGACAGGGGACCAGGGGCCGGGGGAAGATGTCTAGCCTCAGAGGTTGGTAGCTCTCTAAGGTCCTTTGGTGACTTTAAAATTTACCTGCAGGGGGATCCCTGGGTGGTGCCGTGGTTTGGTGCCTACCTTTGGCCCAGGGCATGATCCTGGAGACCCGGGATCGAGTCCCACATCGGGCTCCCGGTGCATGGAGCCTGCTTCTCCCTCTGCCTGTGTGTGTCTCTGCCTCTCTCTCTCTCTGTGACTATCATAAATAAATAAATAAATTAGTAAAAAAATAAAAATAAATAAAATAAATAAAATTTACCTGCAAATCCTTTAACACTCCTGATACAACGTGATGAAAAAGGCCCTTTACCTCTGTGAGCTTCCTCTCTTAAACCCATAACCCAGTCTAATCATGAGTAAAACATCAAATTCCCTAGGGGGGCATCCTACAGCATTACCTGATCCGTCCTCCTCATAACTGACAAGGTCATCAAAAGCAAGGGCACTCTGGGAAACCATCACAGCCAATAGGACCCTACAGAGAGATGACATTAAATGTAATGTGGTATCTTAGATAGGATCTTGAAATGGAAAAAGGTATTAGGTAAAAACTAAAGAAATATGAGACTTTAGTTAATAATGTATCAATATTGGCTCATTAATTGTAACAAATGTGCCATACTAATAACATAAGATGTTGATGATGGGAGAAACTGTGTTGAGTACATGGCAAATCCGTACTATCTGCTCAGTTTTTCTTTAAATCCAAAAGTATTCTTAAAAAATAGTACTTAATAATAAAATACTGCATTTAAAAAAATGGGCATCCACATATGGGCTTTCCAGCATCAGTATCTTTGATATTTGCGAGGCCAGATCCATAGAAAAATTCTTTAAAGATTTTATCTATTTATTTTAGAGAGATAAAGAAATAGAGCAAGCATGAGTGGGGCAAGGGGAGAGGGAGAGGGAGAGAGAATCTCAAGCACACTCCCTGTTGAGCAAGGAGCCTGACACAGCACTTGATCTCACAACCCTGAGATCATGAACTGAGCTGAAATCAAGAATCAGATACTTAACCAAGCCACCCAGGTGCCCCAAGACTCACAGAAATTTTATCTCCAAAGTTTCTCAGGCCTTCAATCTCTTTTAAAATTAGCTCTTAACTATTCATACAAAGCTACACCTCAGTTTTTCCCTAGCACTCTTCTATCTGGCTTCCACCTCTGCCATGCAGCAGAAACTCCCTCACATAGGTCATTCCTAATTTTACATCTGGTGATCATTTTCATTATTCCCTGACTTCTTTGCATTTTTTGGCACTTTCCTGTTTTCTTCCTTTGGAACTCTTATTCCTTTGATTTTAGGTAAACTTGATTTGCTAAAAAAGTCAGACATCTACTAACTTTGAAAACATCAAAAAAGTATTTAAATGCCAATTTTAGGGCAGCCCAGGTGGCTCAGCGGTTCAGCACTGCCTTCGGCCCAGGGCCTGATCCTGGAGACCCAGGATCGAGTCCCAGGCCGGGCTCCCTGCATGGAGCCTGCTTCTTCCTTTGCCTGTGTCTCTGCCTCTGTGTGTGTGTGTGTGTGTGTGTGTGTCTCATGAATAAATAAATAAAATTTTTAAAAATGCCAATTTTATTTCCTATTATTTCACCATATACACACTCACTCACACAATTTTGTGACACAAAATTCAACAGCTGAGTTTGTCTGCATCTTAAATGTAGGAAGGGCAGAATCAAAGAAAAGCTGAAAAATTTTTTTCCTCACAAAATCTTCTCTCTCTCTAAATTTGAAATATAGGATTCTAAAGAAGCAAATAACCTGTAATTGGGGGTTATAATAATTAGCACTTAATGTTATTGACCACGTGTTAGGGCAGCAACAGCATGTGAAAGACAGATGTAGATCCTGAAATTTCAGGTTTAGGTTTAGAAAATTTTGCAGGGGGATCCTGTGTGGCTAAGTCAGGTAAGTGTCAGACTCTTGATTTTTGCTCAGGGTGTGATCTCAGAGTCATGAGATTGAGGCCAGGTTGGTTGGGCTCCGTGCTTAGCAGGGAGTCTGCTTCTTTCCTTCTCCCTCTGCCTCTGCCGCCCACCCCCCGCCCCCGCCCTACTTACACATGGTCTCTCTCTCTAAAATAAAATAAATAAATCTTTAAAAAAAATAAAATACTTTTTTGTGTGATGGGCAAAGGGACAGAGGCACATTCCGTCAGTTTAAAGGCATGAGGTGCTGGTACAATGGGAAGTCTATGGAAAACACACACCCACACACAGAGAGAGCTTAATCCCTACCTTACACCATAGACAAAAATTAATTTGAGAGGGATCACAGCCATTGACATAAAAGCTAAAACTATAAAGCACACAGAAAAAAACACAGAATATCTTTGTAATCCTGGGATAGGCAGATATTTCTTAGGTTACAGAAAGCAGGGCAGCCTGGGTGGCTTAGAGGTTAAGTGCCGCCTTCAGCCTAGGGCGTGATCCCAGAGACCTGGGATCAGGTCCCGTGTTGGCTGCCTGCATGGAGCCTGCTTCTCCCTCTGCCTGTGTCTCCGTCTCTCTCTCTCCGTCTCTCATGAATGAATAAATGAAATCTTAAAAAAAAAAAGAAAGAAAGATAAAAGGTTATAGAAAGTACAAACCATAAAAGAAAAACTGATAAATTGAACTTTGTTAAAATTAAACATTTCTGCTCATCAAAAGATACTATTAAGAAAATGAAAAGACATGTCACAGAAGGGGAGAAAATACCACGAATTCACATATCTGGCAAACAATCATATATAAAGAAAACAATTCTATTTTTTAAATGAACAAATGCTGGGGTGTCTGGGTAGCTCTGTCAGTCATGATCTCAGTCCAGGGATCAAGCCCCTCATAAGGCTCCCCCTCTGCTTGTCCCTCCTCCTTGGCCCCTTCCCCTGCTCGTGCTTGCACATGCATGCTCTCTCTCTCTCTTACTCAAATAAAAGTAAAATCTTCAAAAAACCAAACCAAAATAAAATAAAATGGGAATGGTTTGAATAGTCACCTCACAAAGGAAGATACATAAATTGCCAATAAGTGCACATGAAGGTGCTCAGCATCATCCATCAGCACAAAGTGCAAAATAAAGCTCACTTCACATCCTCTGAAGAGCTGAATTAAAACTTAAAAAAAAAAAAATCTTGATGACAGGTTGAGAGACAGACTCTCTCTCAAATAAATAAAATTCCACTGACAGGTGGAAGTTTGGGGAACATGGAGTCCCTGGAGAAGGCATGGAAGCTCTGTGCCCTTTCTCCATAGCTTGCCCTATGCATCTCTTCCCACCAGCTCTGAGTTGTATCCTTTTATCATAAACCAGTAATCTAAAATTCACCATTCATGAAATGCAGCGTGAAGATAGCGAAGCTCACACACACAAAAAAACAGGATGCAAAAGTCTGGGCTCTAGCCAGGCTATTAACTATTATGGCCTAAAGCAGAGCCAAAACGGTGCTGTGCTCTACCCGTGTTATTGTGCCGTATATGCAACCATCTGGAAAACCAGAGCTGCACCAGGATAAGAAAAATGAAAAAAGGAAGACCTGGATTATGTGACATTTTCTGGGCTTTATTCAAGTCCCACAGTTGGCTAAACACAGGGATGAGATACAAATCTAGTAATTTCTAACTTAGAAAACATTAACTTTTTAAAAAACTGACAATGACTTGAAGAAAACTGTAAAAGCAAACCAACTGTAGTGTGCTTATGCAATGGAAAGAACTCGGTAGCAAAAAGAAAGAACTATTGATCCATGTCTCAACACTGATGAGTCCAAAAAAGTTATGTAGAGAAGAGGGGGAAAGCCAGACAAAAAGAGTGCAAGACTTGGCAAAACTACTTTGTGGTGATAAAAATCGGAACAGTGTTTGTTTTGGGGGCTGGGAGGTTGACAGGGCCCAGGAAACTTCTTGGGAGGTAGGAAATGTTCTGTGTCTTGATTGGAGTGGTGGTTACATGGTATATACATTTATCAAAACTCACAAAATTACACAGTTAAGATCTGTGTGTGTTAGCCTACATAAATTATACCTCAGTTAAAAACACTGGGGGATCAAAATCATGGCAAAAAATGCATAATACCTTCTAAAAGCTTCGCGAGAGATGCCAGCACCTTTGTTTCTCTGAGAAAGGCTACTGAGGAGTGACTAAAAGATCTGAGGTAAAATAAGAGAAATTAGAAAAAGAGGGGGCAGCCCGGGTGGCTCAGCGGTTTAGCGCCACCTTTGGCCCAGGGCGTGATCCTGGAGACCCCGGATGGAGTCCCGACATGAATAAATAAATAAAATCTTAAAAAAAAAGAAAAGAAAAGAAAAGAAAAAAAAAGAAAAGAAAAAAAAAGAAAAAGAGGGGATGGGGATGAGAGAACAGAGGAAACAGAACAGGAATGAAAAGGAGAAAAGGAGAAAGACAGAGGGAGGAAAGAAGTCTTGGGGTGCCCCTCATAGTCCTATCCCAGTGCTATCTTCTGAGATAACACCAGCATTTTTTGAATTGTAAAACATGTTAATGTGGGGCACCTGGGTGGCTCAGTCAGTTAAACATCTGCCTGTGGCTCTGACCCCAGGGTCCTGGCATTGAGCACCACCACCACCACCACCCCCGGCTCCCTGCTCAGAAGGGGAGGTCTGCTTCTCTCCCTCCTTCTGCCCTTCCTATTTTTTTTTTTTTTAAGAATTTATCTATTTATTCATGAGAGACACAGAAAGAGGCAGAGACACAGGCAGAGGGAGAAGGCAGCTCCACGCAGGGAGCCCGACGTGGGACTCGATCCCGGGACTCCAGGGTCACGCCCTGGGCGGAAGGCGGCGCTAAACCGCTGAGCCCCCCCCCCCCCCCCCGGGCTGCCCCTGCCCTTCCTATTTGTGCTCTCGCTCTCTCATACACACTCTCTCTCAAATAAATAAAATCCAAAACCATAATAATATGTAATGCATGGAGAAGAGTGCATTAAGTGTACAGACACGGTTTAAATGAGACTGATTTGAAGACGCATAACCGTCCAGGCTCCTGCCACTGAGCTTAAGGAACAGCGCTTCGGGGGTCTCTCCCGGGTGCACCCGCCCCGCCTCTGCACAGGGAGCCCATATTCATCCTTTACTCCCTAGGGTCCTGTGTCACCAGCGCGCAGGTCCCTGAGTGCTGTAGGTTCAGGTCTGAAGCCTTCAGAAGAGGTGCACGTGGAGGCTGCGAGGAAGCCTTTCCTGTCCTCTCACCCAGAAGGGCGTCCGGGGGCTGCTGTCTGGGGCCACCAGAAAGGCCGGTGGGTGGGGGTGGGTGAGGGGGTGGGGTTGGGGTTGGGCATTCAGGACTCATCGTTTTGGTTTTGGTGTGCTGCTAGAATTTCACCGCCTGGTGTCCATAATACAGTTTCCCTCAGCAGAGAATGAACCTCCAAACTTCTAGGGGGTGCGGGGTGGGGTGGCTAGCAGGCTCAAGGGCTGAGAAGTGGGGAGAAATCCCATCTTGAGACGCAGCAGCCGTCCCAAGGCTTTGGGCGGCGCCTGCAGCTCGAGGCCTTCCTCCCGCCCGCGCCCTCCGGCACCCTCCGCACCCAACGCGGCCTAGTGCCCTGCAGCAGCCTCCGCCACCTGGGCCTTCTCCAGCCTCAACCTATCAGCCTCCTCACGTCTACTTTCCGGCTTCCGAAATGTAGTTGCTGCCCTCTCCTTTAGAGCTGGTTCTCCACCCCTCCCTTCTTTCTCCCTCCTGCCCTCCCTCCCTCTCTCTTCTTCCCCATCTCCACTTTCAACCTTCCTCTCTCTCTCCCCCACCCCCTCCCACAGCGGGTGTTGTGAACCCATTCACAGGGACTTTAATAGAGTTTCTAATACAGGCAAATAAAAAGGAAGAGCCATAAACCACCCTTGATCCTACCATGTAGATATAACCACGATTAACATTTTGCTATTCCAGATATATATGCATATATATAATTTTCCTTATAAAAATGAGATCATGGTACATACACTATTTTGCAGTATGATTTCTTCATGTCATATACCACAAACATGTTTTTATGTTATTTTTTTTTAATTTTTATTTATTTATGATAGTCAGAGAGAGAGAGGCAGAGACACAGGCAGAGGGAGAAGCAGGCTCCACGCACCGGGAGCCCGACGTGGGATTCGATTCCGGGTCTCCAGGATGGCGCCCTGGGCCAAAGGCAGGCGCTAAACCGCTGCGCCACCCAGGGATCCCTGTTATTATGTTATTAATATACTTTGCCCACGTCACTTAAATGGTGTAACATTCCATTGCTGTGACATTTCATTTAACCAATCATCTATTGAAGAATATTTCTACTGTTCCTAATAATTTACTATTGTACTCAAATGAATTCATAATTTAAGATTCCTTAATTTAGGGACGCCTGGATGGCTCAGCGGTTGAGGCCCGCCTTCAGTTCAGGGCATGATCCTGGAGTCCCAGGATCCAGTCCCACATTGGGCCCCCTGCATGGAGCCTGCTTCTCCTGTCTCTGCCTCTCTCTATTCTCTCATGAATAAATAAATAAAATCTTTATAAATAAATAAATAAAATTTAAAAATCCCTTATTTTGGTTCTTTAGATTTAAAGCTACAGTCCTAAAGGGATCCACCACAGATTCTTAAAGGTGGTATCTCTTTGAGTCTGAGATCAAGAATAAACCAACAGACCATGGAGAAGGTGATATCATTTATGGTATTGGAAGAGAAAGAAATCAATTACTTTTCATAAAGTCGTGTACACTCAGAACAGGATGCCTCCCCCAGTATTCACACATTGCCTTCTTTTCCATTTAGAAGAGAGCTTGAAAGGAAAAGAGTTAAAAACCTGAGGCACGCTGACAAAGGGGTTCCATCATTTATGAGGCTAAATGGTGGATTTTAGATTGCCACATATGGTATCTCATAACACAACATGCCTGTCTGTGAAGACTTCTGGGTATTCTGAGAGCAAGAAAGGTCAGATTAATCTCAATGATGTGTCAAATTAGTGATAATATTCATTCCATATTGTCATCTGCTCTTTGGCAGGTTTGATAAACCACATGTTAAATTGATTATGCAAATTATCATAGGTAAATTAAAACATCTGCTCCACATATCATCAGATTTCAAGGTGAAAGTCTTCCTGAAGGTGAGTTTTCAGTCCCATACAAAATGTGGCGTATCTTCTGGCTGCCCTGTGTATTGGTTTGCAGTGTCTCTGCTCACCATCGGTATGTTTCTTTTCTTATGCCACGCATCAGATGCTCTATTTTCACAGCCGTGAACCATAAGCTAGTTTGGTTTTCATACAGAATGAAAGAGGACATGATCCATAAAAATGAGAGTGAAAAACATAGCATAACTATAAAAGATTTATCTTTTCACTTCATAAAAGGGTAAGTCATGAGGCCACAAGGCAGATACACAGGCTCTGAGAACTCCTGGAACCTCGTTTCCTCACTTCTTCCTGTTAGTGAAACTACCTGGCCTTGAGTGTGCGACTGGGCGTTCGTTTTCTCTCCTACCATTGTTTGCATTTTCAGTAAAGAAACATGAATAGTAATACTTCAACTTTAGTTTTCCATACGAGAATCAACTCAGGAGCTTGTTAAAAATGCAAAGATTATCATTGGGTAGGATGGGTGTGGGGGATATAAATAAGTAACTAAACAAAATAAAATCAGTATACTACAACATACGTGACCCTCGAAAACTCTGTGCTATGTGAAATAAGCCAGACACGAGACAAGCATTGTATGCGTCTGCTTCTACGAGCGACCTAGAACAGACAAATTCATAGTGACGGAAAGAATAGTGGGAAACGGGCTGAGGGGAGTGAAGGAGGTTTCTGTGTGATGGGTATAGCGTTTCTGTTTGGGATGATGAAAAAGTTCTGGAAATGGATGGTGCTTGTAACACTACTGAATTGTGCACTTAAAAATGGTTAAAAATGGTAGATCTCATTTTGTGTGTATTTTGCCACGATGAAGAAAAAGATGTGGCCATGAAGAAACGAGACTCGATGAGCTGTATTATTTAAAAATGGGGATCACAATTCCTGTTCCCCTGGGTCATTGTGAATATGGAGCGAGCTAATATTTGAAGAAGTGCTGAACACCGGGTCTGGCGTGCAGCAGAAGTCCAGCGGATGGTAGCGCGGCGGCCAAGAAGCAGCTGCACCTTCCACCCGTGGTGTGCTGGGAGGCCTGGGGGCCCTGGGGGGCCTGGGAGGTCTAGTGGGCCCGGGAGGTCTGGGGGGCCTGGGAGGCCCGGGAGGTCCGGGGGGCCCGGGCCTCTCACTCGGTGCTTCGCCCCACGGACTTGATCCGACCCGCGTGGTCTCGGGTGCTCGAGGTACCTTCAAGCTGTCCAGGGAAGGCCCCTCCTCCCCCAGGCGTGTCCCCCCCCCTCCCCCCGTTCTGGAAGATCGCCCCTGGCCCACTGCTCCCAGCAGGAGCAGCAGGCGGCCTCCTGCGCCCAGGCACGCAGAAGGGGGAGCCTACCCTGGAGCAGCCCGCCTCAGGCTCGTGCCTGCTGCATCTCTGAGGCACCCACCCCAAACCAGCTCCTGAGCCCCTGCTTGGATCTCGCCTCCTGTCTCTCCCCTTTCAACCATCTCAGTTCTACACAAAATTTAGTAAATTGTTGACTCTTCACGAAATACGTCTTTAAACATTCTTTTAAAGAAAACTCCCACGGTTGCAAAGAGCAGGAACTAAGATTATTACACTAAATTAAATCTGATTGTGCAAAGACACCTCTTTGTTTTCTCTTGCATTTAATATTGATGAAGTGAATGTAATTTTGATTTCTAATTAGTTTTGGCTCCCACCGGTACTGAGCTGTTTTTGTTTAAGTCTTAAATATTACAAAGAATCATTAAAGGCTTTTCTTTTCCTGATGTGTAAACTTTTATTTCCCAAACCCCACCAATAAAAAAATCTAGTTTCATTTCCCTTTTATTTTAAAGATGTTTATGAATAAATAAATGGCTTTTCTTTGAAAGGGGTAATAACAACATTCATCTGTGGAATGGAGATAGTGGGAAGCTGAGTGGGGCTTTCTTTTTCTTTCTTTTCTTTTTCTAAAAGATTTTATTTATCTATTTGACAGAGAGAGAGAACAAGTAGGTGCATTGGCAGGCAGGGGGAGAGGGAGAAGCAGGCTCCCCGCTGAGATGGGAGCCCACTTGGAGGCTCTGCCGCAAGACCCTGGTCATGCCGGTCATGCCGAGCCCAGGGCGGACGCTTCACTGACTCAGCCCCCCAGGTGTCCTGGTTCTTTGTATTTCTAACGAGATTTTCATAATGATCTTCACCTCTGGCTGGTCACTATAAAGGCAAAAAATCTCACATTGTTGAAAGCCTGGGAAAAAGCTCAGGAAAACATTTATTTTCCAACCTAGCTGAATTATATTCCTGAGATTGCGCCTATCGGATATCAAAAGACCTAGTTGGCTGTACAAAAAACAAATGAACAAGAACAACAAATCTCATATCAATTTGAGGGAAGAAAAACAACAAAAAGAGTCAACATTAAATGCTTGAATTTATGACCTACTGTGTCGAGATACACAGACACAATACAAATGACCTTTGAAAAACAACCGACATCTTGTGAAAAGATATATTGGGAGGATTTTTGTTATAAGTTTTATATATACATATATATTTCACAAATGAATGAAAAAAATAACATAACTCATAATTTCCCCATCTAGAGATAACCACTATTATAGATGCTAATCCTATTTCTCCATATCTCTTTTCATGTGAATGTGAGTGTGTGTACATGCTGGTGTCAAATTTTATACACTATGACTTAGGTTCACAAAAAAAAAAAAAAAAAAAGGAAAGAAAAGAAAAGAAATTTTCTTTCTTCCCTATAAGTGATCTCCTCTTGTTCTCCAGACTGCCTCTTGCCTCTGGATACCAGGCTCCCATAAGCAGTAGACTTCCGATTCCAAACCCAGTGTTCTCAGATTCCCTACCCATCTGGTCCTTTCTACAGCACTTCTCCATCTATTCCGTGGGCTGGAAGTGAGAACACCTGCTATGAATTAAATGTTTGTATCCCCCTAAATTCGTATGTTGAGGTCCTAACCCCTAGTGTGATGGTATTTGCAGATGGGGCCTTTGGGTGATGACTAGGTTTACATGAGGTCATGGGGAGGTGGGTGTCCATATGATGGGATTAGTGTCCCCATAAGAAGAGGAAGAGAGGCCAGAGTGTGCTTTCTCTCCCCTGGACCTTTGAGGACACTGAAGAGAGCTGTCTATGAACAAGGATATAGGCCTGCCTTAGAAACCAAGTCTGCTGTCACCTTGATCTTGGACTTCCCAAACTCCAGGACAGTGAGAAATCAATGTGTTGTTTTGTTTTTTTTTTTAAGATTTTATTTATTGGGATCCCTGGGTGGCGCAGCGGTTTGGCGCCTGCCTTTGGCCCAGGGGGCGATCCTGGAGACCCGGGATCGAATCCCACGTCGGGCTCCCGGTGCATGGAGCCTGCTTCTCCCTCTGCCTGTGTCTCTGCCTCTCTCTCTCTCTCTCTCTGTGACTATCATAAATAAAATAAAATTAAATTAAATTAAAAAAAAAAGATTTTATTTATTTATTCATGAGGGACATGCAGAGGGAGGCATAGACACAGGCAGAGGGAAAAGCAGGCTCTATGCAGGGAGCCCAGTGTGGGACTCCATCCCAGAACTCCAGGATCACACCCTTGAGCCAAAGGTAGATGCTCAACTGCTGAGCCCCCCAGGCGTCCCTAAATGTGTGTTGTTTAAGCCATCCAATCTATGGTATTTGTTACAGCAGCCTGAGTTGACTAAAACACAACCACATTCTAGCTGTGCAACTCAGGGCGATTTATCCACCTCCCTGTGACTGGGGCTAATTTGCAAAGGCCTGATAATCCTACCTAATTCATTGAGCTGCTGAGAAGACCAACTGAATATGCTGGAAGCTTGACAATTCTTCCAAGTACAAAACAATTCAGCAAATGCTGGTTCCTGCCTCCGCTCTTTCTCTGCCTGAGAAATAGACTCATAGCTAAAGACTGTGCTCGTCTCTTAGGAGTTAATTGAATTGCCAAGGAGGAGATTTATTATCAACGTGTGTTCAGAGGGCTTTCCAGCCCTGCACAAATCACTCTCATGAAATGTCACTGTCCCTGCAAAAAGCAAAAGTACCCTGTAAACTGGGGATTTGCTTGTCTCTCTTGTATTACTGTTTATTTGCTACCAGTGGGTTCATAGGTTTCAAACCTGCTCCTCTGACTTCAGAACAGCCTCTGATCTCACCTCAAAACCACAAATGGCATATTATATATGTACAAAAATACAAGTTAACCACAACTAAGTTTTGTAAGTTCAAGGATTCTTTTCTGGCTCTCCTTAGGATAAGTGCAGAAACCATAGGTTTACACGGGGGACGGGGGGTGGGGTGGGGAGGGAGGAATGAATATCTGTATCTTTTTTTTTTTTTTAATTTATTTATTTATGATAGTCACACAGAGAGAGAGAGAGGCAGAGACATAGGCAGAGGGAGAAGCAGGCTCCATGCACCGGGAGCCCGACGTGGGACTCGATCCCGGGTCTCCAGGATCGCCCCCTGGGCCAAAGGCAGGCGCTAAACCGCTGCGCCACCCAGGGATCCCGAATATCTGTATCTTAAATTAATATCTCAGGTAGAAAACACACGAATATAACTGAATCCACAACTGTTTCTCCATCACAGATCACAAGTCATCATTGAAAGGACCCAAAGGGACCTCTTTATCTATTTATTTTTTAAAGATTTTATGTATGTATTTGAGAGAGAGCACACAGGAGCAAACGGCAGGGGAGGCAGAGGGAGAAGCAGGCTCCCTGCTGAGCAGGGAACCCGGATGCGGATGCCGGCTCGACCAGGAGCCCAGGGCCCGGGTCATGACCTGAGACAAACGCAGGTACTTAACCAACCCAGCCGCCCAGGGGCCCCCAAAGGGGCCCCTTTAAAGACAGATCCGACTTCCTTTGCTCTTTTGCATTTCTGTAAGTGTGCAGACCTGGGCATTGGCTGCCTGCGCAACGTGGGCCACGGCAGCCTGTCAGTTCGCACCCCCTTGCGGGCTGTGTGGGCTGCTCCGGGGTTGCCCCGGGCCCCGGGGCCAGGCCAGCCTGCCGCGCCGCACATGCCTCCTGCAGGGGCCCCAGCCACCCCGATGGGGAGGCCACATCGTCCAACGGCTCCAAACGCCAGGGCCAAGCCCCCGGGACCAAGGAGTCCCGCTGAATGGAGGGGGGCACCCATCTGCGCTCGAGCAGCCTGGGCGGGAGGCAGCGCGGAGGGAGCTTCGCCGCCCCGGGGCTGGGGCCTGACCAACGCGCCTCCCGCCTCAAGGCCCACGCGGGGTCCCGGGGGCCGACCCCCCGCGCGTCCCCCGCGCCCCTCGTGGAGCCTCCACACCGGCGGGGGGCGGAGCTGGTCGGCGGAGAGGCCGGGCCTGGGCGGAGGCCAGCCTGGGCCTCCCGGGCCTCTGCAGGGAGCCAGCGAACCCCGCTCCCACACCTGCTCCCGCACCTGCTCCCGCACCCTCACCCGCTCCCGCACCCTACCGCACCCCACCGCACCCGCACCTGCTCCCGCACCCCATCCGCACTGCTCCTGCACCCGCACCCCACCGCACCCGCACCCACTCCCACACCCCACTGCACCCGCACCCGCACCCGCACCTGCACTCGCACCCGCTCCCGCATCCCATCCACACCCGCTCCCACACCCCACCCGCACCCGCACCCGCTCCCGCACCTGCACTTCACCCGCCCCGCACCCGCACCCGGCTGGGTCCTCTCTGGCTCGGAGTTCTCTGATTTACGAATGAAAATCCGCCCCGGGCAGAACCAGCGGTACCTCTGCGGGGTTCTGGATAAAGCAGACCGGCGCAGGCGGCCGCACCTCAGGGCTCACCGGTCGCCCCTTCACAGAGGTGTACGTGCCTCCCTCCTTTATCTGCTTCTGGTGCCTTCTATTAGCTGGGCCTCCTTCGTTTAGTAGAGGGGTTGGCATCTCTTTCCTGGAGTTAGAAATGGACTTTCCAGGGGAAGTGGGCGCCCGCACGCACAGGCCTCACTCAAGGCTTTTCAACCAAGAAGTGCAGAGAGTACAGAGAGTGCAGGGAGTGCAAGGAGTGCAGGGGGTGCAGGGGGTGCAAGGAGTGCAGGGAGTGCAGGGAGTGCAGGGGGTGCAGGGAGTGCAGGGAGTGCAGGGGGGTGCAGGGAGTGCAGGGGGTGCAGGGGGTGCAGGGGGTGCAGGGGGTGCAGGGAGTGCAGGGGGTGCAGAGAGTGCAGGGAGTGCAGGGGGTGCAGGGAGTGCAAAGAGTGCAGGGAGTGCAAGCTCCGTCTGCTTTCTCGCTGCCATGGAAAAAGCCGGCTTGAATACATAATTCAAAGACCAGCCTTCCCTCTGTGTTGGCACGTGCTGGCAGTGTCGTCTGGCTAGAAGGTTCCACGTTCGTGGCCCTGTAATTTTCCCTCCGGGCTGTCTACCCATCAACGAAGGGGACTGGTGAGCCCCTCCTCTGTGGCTCAGTCCCTAGCGGCGCAGGTACCGCCACAAGGAGCTAAGTAGCTTCTAACCCAGCAAGTGACGCTGGGAGGTGGCGGATGAGAGCCGCACCTGGATGTGAAGCGTTCTTGTTTTCAACTCCTTCTCCAGGGTTTGGAAAGGGAAATGGCAACTATGTGTGGCTGTGACCGGTGGCTGCTCCCTGCGCGAAATTCAGAAAGAAAGCAGCGGCTCCCGGGGGCTTGGCCCTCCCGCCTCAGCCCTCCTCGGTGGGCCTCTGTTGTTGCGGAAAATATGTAAGATAGGACTGGAGGGACGAAGGATTGTCTCCCGGCCCAGAAGATGCACGATCTCATTTTCAAAACGGGCTCCGCAGCCACAGACACAACCCCACTTACATTTAATTCTGCCGTTTAAGATCCCTGGGAGGCAATCAAGTTCTGAAATTTCAGGCATCTTTTGTTGCTTGTATGTCCCCCTCTGCCCAGGGGAGAGTATTGATGGCTCAGTTGTAGTCCTGGTTTCCTTCTCAACTGAAAGACCAAAAAGCTATAATCAGAGGTCTCTATTGTGTAAAAATGACAGTAAATTAGACCCTTTGTTTCAAAACAGAGGAGGCAGTTCTGACTCAGGAGCTTCTAAAGGGTACTTGAGATCAATATAGATGAAGGCGCAGGGGTGGCTCTTCCATCTGTCTGCCCAGGCGTATTTAGCACCTGTGTAATGTCAGCAGCCACCTTCTCTGCCCTGTCTTCAGACCAGAGAGGGCAAGTGTGTGGGATGGGGAACACACACACACACACACACACACACATACACACACACACAGGCTTGGAGTCAGCCGGACCTCAGCCTGAACCCTGCGCCCACCCCAGCGATGGCTATATATGATCCTGAGAAATTTGCTTTATTGTTCTGAGCCTCAGTTTGCTTATCTGCTAAAGGGTACTAATTCTCACTTAGGCTTGTTGAGAACATGCCTGTACCATGTCACAACATGGGTACAACACAGGGAGAAGGCCTGACCCTAACAAATGCCAATCCTCATCTCCCTAAATCCCCCATTTGTACACCTGTCATTCCATATGTTAAAATTCAAATCCTTATTTCTTCCTTCTCCAAATGCCCTTTGGGTCTCTTTTTATAGTTTTCCAAGTTTTCTTCAAGAGCCTGAGCCCCCATGAGAGGTGTCATTAACTTGCCCGTGCCCTTGAGGTGAATGGTATGGCAATGCAGACTGGTTGTCTGAGAGTGATCGCCTAGGCCTAACTTGTTATCAGGAGGGGATATAAATATAAAGAGAAAGATTGGGCAGCCTGACCTTTTGAGACTTGGAACTCTTCACCATTCACAGTGCATTCGGTCAATCATCTTGAGCATGTACTATGTACTCGGTATTGTTCTAGATGCTGAGGCAAAGAGTGGTAAACAAGACCAATTCCGGTCTGCTCTCCTGAACCTCACAATCTGGTGAAGACAGACTCTCTTAGTCAGGCTGCAGAAATAAATACCATAGACAGGGCGGCTTAAATATCATACATTTATTTCTCAATTCTGGAAGCTGGAAGCCAGAGATCAGGGTCGCAGAAAGGTTGGGTTCTGATGATAGCCCTCTTTCTGGTTTACAGACAGCCTCCTTCTTGCTGTGTCCTCAGCAAAGAGAGAGAAAGAGAGAGAGAGAGAGGGAGAGATTATTTCTCTCCTGTCTCTGCTTATAAGAGCACTAATCTCATCATGAGAGCTCCACCTTCATGACCTAACTGCTCCCCAACACTCTACCTCTAAATATCAAATTGGGAAGTAGGGCTTCAGCATATGGATTTGGGGGGCACACATTTAGTCTATAGCAGACACTTAATGATCAACCACATAAATAATTTTTGATACAAGATGTGCAATGAAGATAAAGAATAGGACCAAGAGTGATTGGTGGAGGGTCCTTTGGAGAAGAAATCCAAACAGCCTCACTGAGGAGGTAATATCTAAACAGGGATGAGAAGGATGAGAAGGGGACACCTGGGTGGCTCAGTGGTTGAGCATCTGCCTTTGGCTCAGGGCATGATCTGGGAGTCCTGGGATCGAGTCCCACATTGGGCTCCCTCATGGAGCCTGCTTCTCCCTCTGCCTGTGTCTCTGCCTTTCTCTCTGGGTCTCTCATGAATAAATAAAATCTTAAAAGAAAAAAAAAAGAGAGAAGGCTGAGAAGGAACCAACCACACAAGGATCTGGGCAGAAGGGAAGCATACTTGGCATCCCTGACAGCATACTCACTCCAGAAAGAAGCCAGGTGACTGGAGCTCAGGGGAAAATGATGTGAGGTGAGGGTAGAGAGGTAGGTAAGAAGCCAGACCACGGAGACTTTGTAAGCCAGGATGAGGGCCATGGGCTTTAGAATAATCTCACCCAGAACCTGAAAGGACCTCAGAGATTCAAATGCCACTTGGATAGGGGCCCTTTGGACAAGTGTCTGCACTGTCTGAGGTTTTTTTTTTTTTTTTTTAAGATTATTTATTTATTCATGAGAGACACACAGAGAGAGAGAGAGAGAGGCAGAGAGATAGACAGAGGGAGAAGCAAGCTCCTCGCAGGGAGCCTGATGTGGGACTCAATTCCTGGACCAGGATCACGCCCTGAGCTGAAGGCAGACGCTCAACCACTGAGCCCCCCAGGCATCTCAAATGAAATCTTAAAAAAAAAAAAAAAAAAAAGGAAACATATAACTGAAAAAAAAAAAAGCACTTGTAGGAAATGGGAAGTTGAGAGTAAATCATGTAAATAAATGCAACAGAAGGAAAAGAGAAAGACTCGGGATGACAGGAAGTGACGAGTCCAGACACAGTATATAAAACCTGTTGCTCCTGGAGTAAGATGGGTAAGTGTCAGGGCTCCCCTTATTGCAGTGGCAAGTTATCCCCCCTCTTCTCAACAGGCAGAAGCCCTGGTGATGATTGCTGCTGGGACAGTGAGCCTACAAGGTAGCCCGTAATCATCCCCACCTCCTGATGTTCATACATCTGTGTAATGCCCGTCCACACGGTGCCAGGATTAGTGTGTATGACCAGAAGAATATGGTAAAAGTGACGGTATATCACTTCTGAGGTTAGGTAATAATAATAAAAAAAAAGCGTGACCTCTCTCTGTCCTTTTTTTCTTTAATGGCACACTTTAAAAACCCCATGTCATAAGCAGCCCTAAGGTGGGGAACCCTTGTGACAACAAACTGAAGTCTCCTGCCAACAACCACATGGATGAGGTTACAAAAGGGTCCTCTGGCTCCAGTCAAGTCTTCAGAGACTTGGTCTTCAGAGCTCTGGTCTAAGCCTGACAGCAGCCTCAGGGGCTGTGAACCAGAACCACCCAGCTAAGCAAAGAAATCACTCCTGATTTCTGACCCACAGGAAATATATGAGATGATAAGTGTCTGTTCTTTAAGTGACTAACTTTACATAGCAGCAGATAACTATACTTCTATGATCCCTCTCGTCCATAGCTAACCTATCTGGGGTTCTATAGACCAGCACTTCTTAAATTTTAAAATACATGCTAATCAAAAAAAAATACATGCTAATCACTTGGAAAATTTTGTTGAAAATGCATGTTCTGAGGGGCATCTGGCTGGTTCAGTCAGAAGAGCATGCAACTCCTGATCTCTGGGTATTGAGTTCGAGCCCCACATTGGAGGTAGAGATTAGTTAAAATAAGATAAAATACACGGCAGCCCCGGTGGCTCTGCAGTTTAGCGCTGCCTTCGGCCCAGGGTGTGATCCTGGGGTCCAAGGATCGAGTCCCACGTTGGACTCCCTGCGTGGAGCCTGCTTCTCCCTCTGCCTGTGTCTCTGCCTCTCTGTGTGTGTCTCTCATGAATAAATAAATAAAATCTTAAAAAAAAAAAAAGAAAGAAAATGCAGTAGTTAAAGTGACATAGGTTATGTGTACTTTATCTCAATAAACCTTTTTAAAATGCATATTCTAATTCAGTAATTCTAGGTCAAGAGTTTCTACATTCCAATAAGCTTTCAGATGAGGCTGTAGAAAACAACTCGCCTCTGATGGAGCTACGTTGGCTTTGTGAGCTGGCTAAGGAAAGCACCCTCATCTCAAAGCAAAGTCTGGGCCTACACTCCCAAGCAAGGCACAGCTGGAAGAGGAACCACCCTGAGTGGGAGAGTATTTTGCATTTGCCTTGGCATTGCCCTCCACCCACCATCTGGGCGGTACAGCACAGGCCCTTGAGACTCTAAAAGCAGGCAACTCGGCATTGCCCAGGGCCTGGTGTGACACAGACTGCACAGCCCCACCAGCGAAATAATTTTAATGAGAATCCAACTGGACTCTAATCAAGGCTCTGGAGCTCACATTCACTGAATGGAAATGTAGTGAGAGAGGAACCAATTAAACTACAAGGAAGCAAATAAGTAAATCCAGAATATGGAGCTTTCCATGGGACTCCCTGGTTTCAGCAATGTGGGCAGAAGGGGAAAATGAGAGGGGACTGCTGAGGAATAAGCAGATTTATTAGATTTAACAACCAAATGTAATTTGTGGATCTTGTTTGGTTTCTAATTCAAACGAACCAAGTACAAGAGGAGGTATTTTGAAACAACTGTGGACATTTGGTTTTGAATGGAGTATTAGATGATACTATGGAATTACGTTTTTAAGTGTGATAGGATGCCTGGCTGGCTCAGTCAGAAGAATGTGTGAGTCTTGATCTCAGGGTCATAAGTTCAAGCCCCACATTGGGTGAAGAGATTACTAAAAAACTAAATAAATACATTTAATTTTTTTGAGATTTATTTATTTATTTGAGAGAGAGCTCATGAGTGAGGGGAGGGGAGGGCCGAGGAAAAGGAAGAAAGAGAGAGAATCCCAAGCAGACTCCCCACTGAGCAGGGAACCGGACCCAGGGCTCCATCCCAGGACCCTGGGATCTGGACCGAAGCCAAAGGCAGATATTTAACCAACTGAGCCACTCAGGTACCTTTAAAAAAATTTTTTTTTACGTGTGATAATGGCATTAAAAAAAATAAAACGGTCCACATTTCCCCCCTACAATAATCTTTTATTACTTCTGTAAGAAGAAATGGTAAAAAGTTTCATTGTGGCAGTTGTCAATGTCAGAGAAGCACATCACACAGCTCTTCAAGCCACAGGGCTGACATGCCACAGGCCCTTCCCCACCGACCCCTCCCCAGTGTTCGGTGTGAGCAGTTTGCTCCAAAGCCCCTAAGTGCTGGGCACTGCTTGAGACAAGCCAGTACTATTCCAGGCAGATCCCCTCCTGAGAGTGATGCTTTCCAAAGATGCTTCCCACTTTCTTTAGCCCTTGAATGAGCACTCAGGGACTTCCTGACATCACAGGCCCACACAATCACTTGAAATCCGGCCAATGGCTGTATAGGATGTTTCTTGCTGATTACTGTAACATTTAAATTGAGCCACTGCCTGTAGTTTATATACTGCTCCAGGTGACTGTTGCTGCTCTGCATTGCAGAGAGTGAGTAGCACTCCATTATGCTCAGATGCACAGCCCTTCATGGAAGGCGGGCAGGCATGCTCCACGTTAGGCAAGAGCCGATGAAGGAAAGCACCGTGTGCATCATTACTTCTTCCCATGCAGTCTTAGTGGTGGACTCAACTTCTAATACCAATTGAAGGAAAATGTGTATATAAAAAAACAAACAAACAAATGTAAAAAGTACTCCAAAATATTCACAAAATGTAAAACACAAATTTAAAAACAAAACCTATTGGCAAAAAATAAAGTTGGATAATATGCAACATTAGTGAAGATACAGAAAAAAAGACTCATGAAAATGCTGTCAGTATAAATTGGTACAAAGTTTTTGGATGGAAATTTGACACCATAAATAAGAAATTTAAATACAAATATCTTTGGCATAAAAAATTGATTTCATGGGATCCCTGGGTGGCGCAGCGGTTTGGCGCCTGCCTTTGGCCCAGGGTGCGATCCTGGAGACCCGGGATCGAATCCCACATCGGGCTCCTGGTGCATGGAGCCTGCTTCTCCCTCTGCCTATGTCTCTGCCTCTCTCTCTCTCTCTCTGTGTGACTATCATAAATTAAAAAAAATCAATTTCACTTTTAGGAATTAGCCCTACAGATAGACTCCGCTATTGAATTTTGTTCCCTCAAAATTCAGATGTTGAAGCCCTAATCCCCGATGTGACTGTATTTTTTTTTAATTTTTTTTTATTTATTTATGATAGTCACAGAGAGAGAGAGAGGCAGAGACACAGGCAGAGGGAGAAGCAGGCTCCATGCCATGCACCGGGAGCCTGACGTGGGATTCGATCCCGGGTCTCCAGGATCGCGCCCTGGGCCAAAGGCAGGCGCCAAACGGCTGCGCCACCCAGGGATCCCGATGTGACTGTATTAAGAGACAGGGACTTTAGGAGGGGCTTTAGGTCTTCAGTCTAACAGTAAAGGATTCTTCAGACTTAGCCATATGTTTGAGGTAGAGGGATCGTCTCCCATTTGAAAACTACTGAGTTAGGCAAAGACTCCTCTGATACAATATCAAAAGCATGATCCATTTTTTTAAAATGATAAACTTGATGGGTGCCTGGGTACTCAGTCAGTTAAGTATCTGACTTAAGCTCAAGTCATAAGCTCAGGGTCCTGGGATCCAGCCTCACGTGGGGCTCCCCACCAAGCAGGGAGTCTGTGCTTCTCCCTCTCCCACTGCCCCTCCCCCCTTCATAAGTGCATGTGTGCTCTCTCAAATAAATAAAATCTTTTAAAAATGATACACTTGACTTCTTTAAAATTAAAAATTTCTGCTCTGTAGAAGACAATGTTAAGAGACTAGAAAAGGGGCAGCCTGGGTAGCTCAGCGGTTTAGCATTGCCTTTGGCCCAGGGCGTAATCCTGGAGACCTGAGATCGAGTCCCATGTCCGGCTCCCTGCATGGAGCCTGCTTCTCCCTCTGCCTTTGTCTCTGCCACTCTCTCTCTGTCTCTCATGAATAAATAAATAAAATTAAAAAAAAAAAAGAGACTAGAAAGGGAGAAAATATTCCCAGAACAGTTTTGACAAAGGTCTTTATAATCTAGAAATATTAAAGAAGTCTCAAAACTCAAGAATAAAAACATAAACCACCCAACTTTTTTAATGGGCCAAAGATTTGAACAGACACTTCACCAAAGAAGACATAGATGGTAAACAAATATATAAAAAGTGTTCAACATCATTAGTCATTAGGAAAATGCAAATTGAAACCACAGTGAGACACCACTTCACACCCATTAGGAAGGTTAAAACTTAAAAATCTGTAATATCAGGAGTACCTGGCTAGCTCAGCGGGTGGAGTGAGAGACTCTTGATCTTGGGGTTGTGAGCTCAAGCCCCACATTGGGTGTAGAGACTGTTTAACTAAATGAGACACCCGGGCACCCCAGGTGTAGGGTTATTTAAAAGTAAAATCTTGGGTGGCTTAAAAGCCACCTGGGTAGCTCAGTCGGTCAAACACCTGCCTTTGGCTCAGGTCATGATCTCAGGTCCTGGGATCAAGCCCTGTGTGGGGTTCCATGCTGAGTGTGAAACAGGCTTTCTCTGCCTCTCCCTCTGCCCCTTCTCTTCCCATCCCCACTCATGCATGCTCTTTCTCAAATAAAATAAAATCTTAATATTTTATGATACCATATTGCACAGCAAGCCCCTCTTAGGTACAGGAGATATGAAAACTTATATCCATACAAAAACCTGTATATTGCAGGTTTCATCACAGTCACTCAAAACTAGAAACCACCCAAATGTCCTTTGATCAGTGAATAGAGAAATTGTGGTACATCTGTGTAATGAAAAAGACTATTGAACAATAAAAAAGAATAAACTACTAATACACAAAAAATCAGGAATCTCAAATTTATTAGGCTAAGTGCAAAAAGCCAGACTCAAAAGTTATATAGTGTATGTTTCTATTTATTTGACACAGAAACCGATGGATCAGTTGGGAAGGGGTGGGAGCAAGGAGTAAGAAGCAACCAGTAACCCTCCCCCTCCTTTTTTTAATCTTGGGATGTTTCTTGTTTGTTTTTAAATTATCTTCTAAAAGAAAACAAATTTCATTATAAGCTGGAACGTCAGATGTATCTGTGGTCAATGCCAAAGCACTCACATAATTTGCAAGATGTATTCATTTCCCGAAGTCTTAAGTGTACGTTAAGTGTATGAAAAGCAAGCCTCTAAAAGTGAAAGTCCTTAGGTGGACATCAGGGGCTTAAAAATGTTCTTGGACCTTCACTTTTCATTGCTCTTAGATGGTACTTGCTCATATATGAGATGACCAAATCACTATCACTTGAAAGTTGCTAATAGAGATTTTTGCCAATAATCCCCTTAGAAAGATCATTTCTGGTTTATCCCTGTGGAACTCCAGGGACGAGCCCTTGGTAACTCGGTGTCTCTCACTGAAGGGGCAGATGGCTCTGTTCTTTGGTTGGCACTCTAACTGCCCAGGGGAAAGCTTTATAATGCTGATGAAGTGAACAAAGAAAATCCTAGGCATTCTCAGGACAAGTTCACTTTAAAAACCATGTGCTTAAACAAACAAACAAACAAACAAAAAAACCATGTGCTTGGGCAGCCTGGGTGGCCCAGTGGTTTAGCGCTGCCTTGGGCCCAGGGCGTGATCCTGGAGACCCGGGATCGGGGATCGGATCGAGTCCCGCCGCTGGGCTCCCTGCAGGGAGCCTGCTTCTCCCTCTGTCTGTGTCTCTGCCTCTCTCTCTCTCTCTCTCTCTCTCTCTGTCTGTCATGAATAAATAAATAAAATGTTAAAAAATAAAAAACAAACCCAAAAACAACCCATATGCTTAACTTCTCTGATTTGTTGGTTTTAATGCAGGTGCCAGGGTTAGAAAGAAAAGTACGGTAGTACAGAGCGGAATGTGGTGAGAACAAAGGGTGGCCGAAGAAGTGGTCTCAGCGAAAAAGATATTTTAGTAAGCCAGTGGTAAGGGAGGAATAAAGACATGTAGAGCTAGAATGGCAGGAATTCTCTAATAAAAATAAATAATGCAATTTTTTTCACTGTTTTTGTTTACATTTTTGTTCACTGTTGAAACATCAAAAATTAGGTAAAAGTACAAAGAAAACATTAACATCACTTATAATGCCACCATCATGGTGAGCTCCCTGGTGAGCTTCCTTCCGATCTTTTTCAAGGGATATGGACCCAGACATTACAATTTTGGGTGAGGCCTCAAGACAATAGATATTATATTCCAAAGAAAAGTTGGAGAACACACTGCAAGACTTGTGAGAGATGGGAGAAACTCTGATCACCCACCTCCAGGAGTCATAGATGTGAAAGGTGGGGAGACTGAGAGAAGGTTAGATGTTAGAAGAGGATTCTAGGGAGAGGTCACCTGAATGCTGGGAGGCCCTTGCTCCTCTGCAAACTGCAAACCTCTCTCTCTCCTCCAAAGCTCAGGAAGTCCCTTTTTGGTCTCAGAGGAAATCCTTTCCTCTGGGATAATTCCCTTTCTCTTGATGCTTTCCTTGGAGGCACTTCCCCAAATTTCCTCAATGGCTCAGGTTCTTGAAAACAGAAGCTAGGGACGCCTGGATCGCTCAGTGGTTGAGCATCTGCCTTTGGCCTAGGGCATGATCCTGGGGTCTTGGGATCCAGTCCAACATCAGGCCGCAGGGAGCCTGCTTCTCCCTCTGTCTGTGTCACTGCCTATGTCTCTGCGTCTCTCAAGAATAAATAAATAAAATCTTAAAGAAAGAAAGAAAAACAAAAGCTAGAAAGGGAAGTGATTTTCCTGCAACTATTGCTTCCCACCCCATCTCAGGCCTTCCCTTTGTAAGGGAGCCCTCATCTTGCTGATTCAGGGTATTATGAAAAATTGCAAAAAAAAAAAAAAAAATTGCAAGTAGAAATCAAAAAGGACTTTACCTTCATTTTGACCTCACGCTTTCTAACTGATTAAGTTATTTCCGCGTGGCGCATCAGGACTGCTCTCAGCCAGCAGGACCGTGCGCGGGCCTGAGCCAGGCCGGCGGCGGACTCGGCCTTCACCCCTTCACCGTGCACCTGCACCTGCACGCACGCGCCCACCTCGGGCCCACATTTGCCTTATAGAAACCAGGAAGTATTTTCAGCACTCTGGAGTCTTTAGGGCACCAGACCACGGTCTTCCGGGTGTTGGCCCCACTAAATTAATTCCTTTCTTGTTTCACCACCACTCGACTCTCTGCCTTTGGATTTTGTCCAGCGGCCAGTGGCCAAACCTGGTGTGTCTGAGGCCCCAGGAACCAGGTGCTTGTGTATCCCGGTGCCCCAGCTATAGAAATAAAAACTATAAAAACTCATGCTGAGGCAGTTTTTAAATTTTTTTAAAATTTTTTATTTAAAATCTTAAATTTGGGGATGCCTGGGTGGCTCAGTGGTTGAGTATCTGCCTTTGGCTCCGGGCGTGGTCCTGGAGTCCCAGGATCGAGTCCCACGTCAGGTTTCCTGCGTGGAGCCTGCTTCTCCCTCTGCCTGTGTCTCTGCCTCTCTCTGTGTCTCTCATGAATAAATAAATAAAATCTTTTAAATTAATTAATTAATTAAACAAAATCTTACATTTTAAGATATTAAAATGACCCTGGGATCACAGCCTGAGCCGAAGGCAGAGCTGTGGACTCTGGGCTGGACCAGAGATGTCTGCTCTGTCGCAATTACCCCCGTTTTCAGGTTCATGCTGCCACTTGCTGAGCACTAGCCGTGGCCTGGGCACCTGCCTATCTTGTTTTATCCATAGGAGCTCTAAGTCAGCCACTGGAGGGTACGTAATAATCGTAATAATCATGGATGCACAGATTTCCCTACCTCCTCCTCCCCCCCTGATTCAGCAGGACTGGGGTGGGGTCTGAGAATCCCAAAGGTCAAAGTGCCCCCTAGTTAATTCTGATGCAGATGAGCCACTCTAGCTGAGGCTTGCCAAAAAAATGAGGGTAAAGGAGTTCAAAGACTTGCCCAAGACCTTTGACCTGAGGTAGTCTGGAGCACCATTTCCCTTCCCCTCGCCCAGGGTCCTCGGGAATATTCTGTCCAGATTTCTCCCCCCTGGCCCTCTCTGAACCTCATATCTGTGTTGTCTTATATTCTTCCAAAGGGAATATGCCCCAGCAAGAACTATTTTACAGGTGCCTGCTTCCCAAATGACACCTCCACTCTTTCTTCTTCACCATTTCTATCATCACCATCAGCATCACCTGGGAGTTTGTTAGAAACGCAGGATTTCAGGCCCTGGCCCACACCTACTAAAGCTAAATCAGATCCCGAGGTGATTCACATTCACGTTAAAATTGCAACAGCTGCTGTCCTAGACACTTCTCAGACAGATGCCGATCTGATTGTTTAAGTGAGTCACCATAAAAGCAGTGATTTTCAACCCTGGTTGCATTTAGACTCATCTGATGCTCTTTGAAAAATGCTGATGCCTGGGTCCCATCTCCAGACCAAGAGGATCAGAATCTTTGTGGAAGGTGGAGCTTATTCATAAACATTTCTAGCAATATCTCAGGTAAGTGTAATGTCAAGTTAGGGTTCAAAATCACTGCTTTAACGATTTAAAAATTTTAGGAGAATATTTAGAAACAGGCAAACTGTTGTGAGTAAAAAGCAAAGATGCATAAAGTTGTATAATGATTTCCCATAACACTGAGGATAAATTCCAAATTTCTCATATTAGCACCAGGGCCTTTTGGGATCCTGAGTCCTGTCCACAGCTCTCCAGCCCCATCCCCTCCTCTTCCACCCCTACACACTAGGGGGCGCCAGACCACTTGCATTGACCCCCCCCAAACTCCCTTGCTTCATACCTGCTGGACTTCACCCAAATTCTCCTTATTTTTTTGTGAAGATTTTCTTTATTTATCTGAGAGGCAGAGGAAGAGGGAGAGAAAGAGAGTGCGAGCAGGTGAGGGGCAGAGGGAGAGGCTGACTCCCCGCTGAGCAGGGAGCCTGATGGGGACTCCATCGTGGGACTCCAGGATCAGGACCTAGCAGAAGGCAGACCCTTAATCCACTGAGCCACCCAGGTGCCCCCCCCCCCCCCACATTCTCTTTAAGTTTCCTGTTTCTTTGCCTTATGGAAGGCTCAATTCCAGGGTTTTACCTCTGGAAGGCCCTCCTTGTCCTATTTCTAGCTCTTTGTATTGCCAGCCACATCTCCAGTGCAGGGCCCCAGTCAGGCCTAGGCTACTGTCTCCCGGAAGTCTTGTCTTGCAATAACTACATTGGGGGAAATGTTAAACGGGAGAATGTGCTTGTGCGGAGATGACCCTTGAATATTGTTTAAAGTTGATTAAAACGGCAGCAAATGCACAAGTCAATGTCTATGGGCAGAAGAAATAATCAGTTTTGCTTCCTACAAACTTACGGTGCACAACTAACACACTCACAAAAGAAAACCCACCACCTCCCCCGCTTCACTAGGAAAGAGCTTCTGGGGCATCATGTAATCTTTACTCATTTGATATCTAATCTGACACAAAATTGCTTTTCCTCCCTTTTGATTGAATTTTAGAAACAGCATGAAATGAACACTGTTTTTTTCATTTATTTCTCTATGCTGAGGATGTCCTTCCCTGAATTGGACATGAGGAAAATTTTGAACTTACTTTTCATGTTTTGGTGACTCATTTTAGAATATGTAAACTTCAGGCCAAATTAAAATCAAATATTTCAAAGCCCCTGAGAAACGTTCAGGCTTTCTCTTTCATAAGCAGTATGCCATCTTATAAGAAAAAATGGGACACCTGGGGGTGCTCAGTGGATGAGCGTCTGCCTTTGTGTCAGGGCGTGATTCTACCCACATCCAGGGATCTGTTGGGGATCCAGTCCTGCATCAGGCTCCCTGCAGGGAGCCTGCTTCTCCTTCTGCCTGTGTCTCTGCCTCTCTCTCTCTGTGTCTAGGGTACTTAATTAATTACTAGATAAAAATCTTTTAAAAAGAAAAAAGTCTGAACACTTCTGAAATATGTGGTCCACCTTTTTCTTCTCATTTTTCCCCAACTTTTTGAAAGACAAGAGTATACATTTCTTCTCCTGAATGCTCTTCTAATTTCTCCCTGCCCTGTCTGCTCAGAACCGGCTTAAGAGACACAAAAGTATTACTCTATTTGAAGGAAAAAAATGACAGGTCTTAGCCCTAGAAAACCAACAATTGGCAGGTTCTTTCATTTGTTCATTTAACAAATATTTATTGAACATCTACAGTCTGCCAAACTGGGAGACGGATATTTTTGTAAAGCAAAATCCTTCTCATCTGGGTCATTAACGTTTCTGATGATCTCTATTTTGGTGTAGAGATCGTGTAATGGTCAGTTCTCCATTCTCCTCTTAGTCCTTCTCTCAGTGGATTTTAGATTTCACCCTCTTTTCTTCTTCAAGAACTCTCTTCTCTAGGCCTCTGAGGCACCATACTCTCCTAGTTTTCTTTCTATCCTCCTGGCCATGCCTTTGCTGTATGATTTGCTGGCTCCTCTTTCTCCTGACAGCTTTTAGACCTTTCTTCTTCCCCATCTACAAGCTCATCCTAAGTGATCCCCTCTAGTCCTGTGGCTCAATATCATCTAGATGTTAATGACTTCCACATCTGTCTCTCCAATTCCTCTCTTCACCCTGAGCTCTAGACTGGGTCATCTCTACAATTGCCCATGTGGTATCTCTACTTGAATATCCAATAGGCATTTTAAGTGGACATCCCATCCCAAAGTTGTTCCTCTCCCAGCCTTTCCCACTTACTAAATTTGCTTGACCAAAAATCTAAACATTAGAGGTTGTGTTCAGCTGCATGTAACAGAATCCAACTTAACCAGAGAGCAGTCATTCTCTTTTCACATAAAGAGAGGACCAGAGGCAGGTAGACCACGGGCCATGCAGTGCCTCCACAGTGACAACCATGTCCCAGCTCCTTCTATCTCTTTCTTCGCTATCCTTGTGGTTGCAAGCTGGCAGCCTCACCCCCAGCCCTGCATCTACATCCCAATGGGAAGACAAGGAAGGAATCAAGGTGAAAGGCATAGATCCGATATGGAAATAACAAAACATTCCCAGACATTTCCAGGAGACTTCTGCTTATGTCTCATTGTCCAGAACTCTGTTACAACCTCAGTGGCAAGGGAGGCTGGGAAATAGTTTCTTAACTGGGCACATTGCTACCGTGCAAAAATTAGGCTTCTAATATATGGAAGAAAGGAAGAATAGATATGAGACCAGCAATAGTAGTGACCCTCTACCCTGCACTACTCTTTTCTGACACTTCTTCATCAGTTTACTGGCATGTCCTACCACTCCTACCTCCAACCTACTAAACAAATTGATCTCCATTGCTTGAATCCTGGGCTGAGACACACTGTCGTCTCTTGCTCAGAACACAAGAATGGCCTCCTAACTAATCTCCCTCTTCCACACTGGCCCTCTCTATACCCCTTTCTTTACACAGTAGCAGAGGTAAGTGTTTAAAAGTGTAAATCTAGGGATCCCTGGGTGGCGCGGTGGTTTGGCGCCTGCCTTTGGCCCAGGGCGTGATCCTGGAGACCCAGGATTGAATCCCACGTCGGCTCCCGGTACATGGAGCCTGCTTCTCCCTCTGCCTGTGTCTTTGCCTCTCTCTCTCTCTCTCTCTGTGTGACTATCATAAAAAAAAAAAAATTAAAAGTGTAAATCTAGGGGCATCTGGCTGCATCAGTCAAAAGAGCAAGTGTCTCTTGATCTTGGGTTGTGAGTTTGAGTGCCATTGTGGGTGTAGAGATTACGTAAAAATAAAACCTTAAAAGTAATAAATTCATAAAAAGAAAAAGTATATACATTTAATCACACCATTTTCTTTCTAAAATTCTCGAAGAGATCTGTCATAGTCTGGTTTCCCCCAAGCACACTGTGAAACAAGGATTTGCATGCAAGTCATTCATTTGAGAGTGCAGACACGCGGAGTGGGGTTATGCAGTGAGGCAGTCCATGGAAGGGGTAGCATCAGGCCAGCCTCCCAGGGCAGGTGACTGAATCTCAACTCCAGGGCCAGCACTGGGAAATGGTGTAAAACACTTGCCTCAGAATTAGGGGACCTGTGGGGCAAGGGAAGGCATATTGATACACCAGACTGGCTGCAGCTCTCCTGGCTTGAATACCTATACCTCGTGTACCCCTCTCCTGACCTGTCTCACTGACAAAGCCAGTACTTTCTTCTATATATCAGCCTTTCTCCTTACAGATCTGCACAACTTCTTCCATTTGAAGAAGAATCACAAGAGGGTGGAAGAGCCACTTAATTTTGCTAATAGGATAAAAAGTTCCAAATACACTTGGAGGGTGATAAATGTCTCTTAGAAGTTTGCTAAGCTTTAGTCTCATTTGAAAGTAGCTAAATTTTGTGGTGCTTCCCCTTTGACAGATTAAAAAAAATACATATAGCATCCTTAATAATATAGGAAAATTTTAAGTATGGCGTATAAGAATTGGACTATTTAAATCAATTTATTAAGGTACACATCACCTAACAATACTATTAATTCTATGTATATGACATCTATAAATGGTATTACTCTAACTATAGGTCTGAAGACTATAGACAAACAGGAAGCAAATAACTATGTGTACTTCTGCCCTTAGATTAGCTTACTAATTATCTTTGTTTTCCTTTCTTCTTCAGTTGTTCTACAAAGTAATCATTACAAGCAACTGTCAGAGCTGCCACCATGACCACGAATTCATTAAAATCCACTTCGTTGTCCTTATTGGCATCCAGGTCCTGCATTACCTTATCAACCAATTGTGGGTCCTTTTGGCTCTAAAAGGAAAAAGAAAATTTCTAACTCCCAGGCTTGGAGGTTCATGACAACTGAAATTGCATTTTCCTTTTATTTATGCTCAAGTTTTTATTTGTTTTAGCATCTAAGGACAATTTCCAAGAGCCCATTTGCAGGTAGACTTAAACCAAGCACCAATTCTAAATGAGTCTAGCTTTCTGCCCCAGGGCCATCTAATTCCATCTCAGACCTAAACACTGAGAGCAAACAGCATCTCATCAAAGTGAGCTGCTCATCCTGAAAATGCATTTACACAACTTCGAGGGGCGAGGGCTAGGACACAAGACACAGAACAAAGCATGCTTTAAAGCCAAAAATAGTAGGTTGCTCTACCTTTCACCAACGATGGAACTTTCAGCAGATCACTTAACATTTCTGAATTTCCTTTTATAAAATGGGAAGAATATCTCCCCACAAAGCTGGAGGATACATCAATACTTTAAAAAAAAAAAGATTTTATTTATTTGAGAGAGACAGACAAGGAGCATGAGTGGGGGGAGGGGCGGGAGGAAGGGAAGAGGGAAAGGGAGAAGCAGACTTCTTGCTGAGCAAGGAGGCAGACATGGGACTGGATCCCAGGACCCTGAGATCAGGGCCCAAACTGAAGGCAGACACTGAACCAACTGAACAACCCAGGTGCCCCACATCAACACTTGTAAAAGCGCTTGGCACCAGGTTGCTAGGTTTAGTAAATTAAAAATATACAACATCCAGTTAAATGTGAGTTTCAGACGAAAAATGAATAATTTAAGTATGTCTCTAATATTGCATGGGGCACACATTATTTTATCTGTCAGGCCTCTTGGCACAACACCTGACACTCAAAAAAAAAGAGGCACCTAATAAAGCGTAGATCTTATAAAGATGACTGCATTTTAGGGGTGGAAAGTAAGGCAAAGGACCCATAGAAGAGGTCAGGCTTCAGAAAGGGGGTGGGACAGTGAAGCATTCACCTCTCCTGTGATTGATGGTTGCTGAGAAAATTTTTTTTAAAGATTTTGTTTATTTACTCATGAGAGACAGAGAGAGAGAGAGAGAGAGAGAGAGGCAGAGACACAGGCAGAGGGAAAAGCAGGCTCCTCACAAGGAGCCCAATGTGGGACTGGTTCCTGGGACCCTGGGATCATGACCTGAGCGGAAGGCAGATGCTCAACAGCTGAGCCACCCAGGCATCCCACTGAGAAATATTTCTAAACATCATTCATTCCCTCCAGGAATTCGGGAATTCGCATTGCCCTCTCAATAGGGGCCAACCATTAGAAGGTTGTAAACTTTAATTGATCAAAATCAACTTGGCCAAAAACAATTATAAATTTCACTTGAATAAATCAGTGTGCCAAGTTTCACCTGCTGAACCTTTTATTCTAAATATTATATAATCCAGTAGCCAAACTAAATTTGGGGGCAGGGAGAGGTTCCTAGGGACTCCTAAAATCACTAAAAAGGTACTGTGAAGAACTACCATGTTAAAAGTGTTTACTTCAGGGGCAGTGGGCTGGCTCAGTCCATAGAGCATGTGACTCTTGATCTGAGGTAAGAGTTCAAACCCCACGTTGGGCATAGTGATGACTTAGAAGAAACTTTTTTTTTCTTACAGTTTTCCTAGAGAGGGTAAAGTAGAAGAGAAAGTGTCGTAATTACAAACACTGGAGTCTTACTGCAAGGTTTGGACAAATAACATCACGCACGGATAGTGCGCTGTAAAGTCCATTCGAGGCAGCTGCACAAACATTGGAGTCAAGGGTTTTCCTCAAAACAGAAGACCCCCCCAAACACTCCACTGTAAGCCTTGACGTGGAGATTTATTGAACTGCTGGCTATTTTGAGATGTGGTCTTCTCTGGTACCCAGCTGGTCACTGGCCAGATACACCCTATCACTTGGAGTCAGCCTGTGCTTGTTGGACAAAGCTAAGTACTTGTCACTCACTAGAAATCTTGTCACCGCAGCATCAGGTACCCCAGGCTTCCCTGCTGGCCCAATACGAAATATTGATTTTACAGACAGGTGGACAAAGCTCCAGGTAGAACTAGTGCCACTAGTTAGAACTATAACTCCTGGAATAACTGGCTGTATCTCTGCTGTGCCAGGATGTTGACCATTGAGGAAAGCCCACATATCATTTACAACCCCTGGAAACCCCAACCACAGGCAACATGAAGAAAATGACATGCCTAGGTACAGGCGAGCCTCCAGCGACACAGGGGTTAGGGCGGCCGACTCCCCCACACACAGAGGAAAGTCTGCATATAACTTGGGACTCCCCAGAAAGTTCTGACCCCCAAATACCTAACTGTTAATAGCCTGCCTGCTGTGGACAGGAAGCCTTACTGATAACACAAACAAGAGATTAACATGTATTTTGTACCTTATAATGTATTACATACTATAGTCTAATGATAGTGTAAGCTAGGAACGCCCAGGTGGCTCAGTGGTAGAGCGTGTGCCTTTGGCCCAGGTTGTGACCCCGGGGTCCCGGATCGAGTCCCACGTCGGGCTCCCTGCATGGAGCCAGCTTCTCCCTCTGCCTGTGTCTCTGCCTCTGTCTGTGGGTCTCTCATGAATAAATAAATAAAACCTTAAGAAAAACAACAACAATAATGCAAGCTAGAGAAAAGGAGACGTTATGAAGAAAATCATAAGAGAAAATACATTTGCCATCCTGCAGTGGAGAAGATGCACATGTAAGAGACCTACGCAGCCCCAACCTGTGCTGTTCAAGGATCAACCGTACACAAAGGCGTCAGCGTTTGCTTGCCCTGGTTGCTGAATTTCAGTACCAGGTGCACTGTTTGTGGCAGGGCCGGGGGGGGGGGGGTACCTGGATGTGCACCTGGCCCACCCTCACCCTTGACCCACTGGGGCTGAAAGCCGCCTCTCGCCGAGAGGAATTCCGGGGGCTCCCGCTGCGGCAGCGTCTTCAGTGCTCCCTGTAGAGCTTGAACCTGTCCCCTTCCTTGCGGGAGTCCTGGTGGAAGGTCCCAGTCATGATGCTCACGGGATCTCCAGCCGGGGGCAGGCATGACACAGTCACCGCCCCAGGGACGGGCCAGCACCCTCGGGCCGGAAACAAACACGTGTTCAAAATCAGCCCCAGCACCTGCACCCAAAGAAAACCTGGCCTCCTGGGTTCTCCCACGCCCAGGTGATGCCCGTTCACCCCATAGCCCAGTTAAAACGTTCTGCGCATCCAGGGCAGGCTGGAGAGGAGCCCTCTCCTCCCGAACCCCGACTCCCTCCAAATCTAGCAGTTCCAGCCTATTTGCCAGCCAGCTGTCAGACACCAAATACAGAGTGGGACCAAAACGCAGGTTAAAAAATAATACTTTAAATAAAAATAAAACCTAGATTAAAAATAAATAGATAATGAACAAAAGACCCAACTTTGTACCTGTTCAGCCAGGACCCAGCTCTGTCAACAGGTGTCAAAAACTCTACTCATTTATACCTGGGATTCCACGCAGGCACACCTGTTCCCAAGAAGACCAAAATTACCAGCGACGAGAGGTTCAAGTGGAAGTGCCTCTATGTCTGTTTTTAATTATCAGAAGGAACAGGTGTGTGCTGCTGCCCAGAGGGCCCTCAGCATGGGCTGGCACCCACTGTGCACAGATGAGAAGGCGATGGGAGGCCACAAGGAAGCCTTCTGTACCCTCACTCTGGGAATATGAGTGGAAATCGCAGCCAAGTGCTAGGAAGGTGATGACTGGGAAGAATCTTTTTTTTTTTTTTTTTTTTTTTTTTTTTTTGACTGGGAAGAATCTAAGGATAGAAGAGAAAAGAAGAAACCCTGGTTCAAACCTGCAGGCTTCCTAGCAAGGCCATTAGCAAGGTCAAGAGAAAAAACAGAGCAGACAAGTTTACAGTAATCCAGTGAAGGGTTGTGCAGTGTTAAAAAAGGGAGGCGGTGTGAAAGGTCTCCAAATGCCAAGTTAGAAAGGAACAAAGTGATCCCATCTGTGTAACAGCAAAAAAATCCCACAAATATATGTGGGTATATACTTGCATTTTCCCACGGAGTCACCGGAAGGATGCATAAGAAATAGAAGTGGTGACTATCAGGAGCTAGGGGGATAGAGGGTGGTACAGAGTGGCTGGGCTAAGTTTCTCATTTATACATTTCCCACTGATTTTAACTTTTTCAGTTATAGTATTATCTAGCCAAAAAAACTGAAATAGATAAAAAAGCCCAGAGCAGCTGTGTATGCAAGAAACCACATGGAGCAGGGTTCCAAGTGAGAGAGAAAGTGAACAAAGAAAAAGAAGAAGAAAAGCCAGACATTAGCCACTGTGCTTTTATTTTTTTAAGATTTATTTATTTTAGAGAGAGAGAGAGATCACAGGGGGTAGGGGCAGAGGGAGAGGGAGAGAGACTTAAGCAGGTAGCACGGAGTGGGGAGCCAGAGGCGGGCCTTGATCCCACAACACAGAGATCACAACCTGGGCAGAAACCGAGAATTGGGAGGCACTAAACTGACTGTGCCACCCAGGCACCCCTGTCTTTTAAACACAGCCTGTCCTCTCAGGACTGAAAGTCGATTATATAAAAAGTATTATTTGTATTTCCTTTCAACAATCCTGTTGGGATGGAGCCTCCATCAGCCTATTCCCCATTGCTCTTACCACGCACGCACTCCACTGAGGCCTCCCTCCAGGTCCCCAGGGATGTTCTCACTAGATACCTAAAGTCCAATTCTCAAAAATATTTTTAAATTAGTATTTTTTATTAAAGGAATAACGCATCGCTAAAATAATATTTTCAATACGTAAGAGTATAAAATAAAAGTAAAATTCCTTCTCCACCTTTTCCCACCCAGTGCCTCTCCATTAACACTCTCCTGGGTGAGAGGCAGGATCATGATGGCAAGAAGCTCAGACTCCCTGGCCTCAGCTCGCACCACTAACCAGAGGGGTGATCCCAGGCCAGTCACTTGCCACACTGTTTCCCAATCTGTATAAATAAGGTAACAGTTGTACCTACCTAACAGAAAGCATTAAATGAGCTAAAATATGTGCCTCCGTAGTAAATGCTATGTATGTGTCAGCTATTATTACCCTCCCAGAATAAAATACATATGTATACAATTTATGTGAGATACATGTTACATATGTGCCCTTAAACACACATAGATACACAATAGTATCAACATGTGGTACACCTTGTCTTTTTTATTTAATATATTTTAGAAATATTTTTATATCAGCACATAAATTTAGCCCATTCTACTGCACTGGGTGAATGTACCTACATATAGTCAAGAAATATTTATCAGGCATTTCTGTTATGCCAGGCCCTGTGTAAAGATGACGGAAGAACTTGGTCCTTGGAACAAATCTGGTTGTTATTTATTATTTTTTTAAGTAGGCTTCAAACCCAGTGTGGATCCTGATGCGGGGCTTGAACTCATGACTCTGAGATCAACACCTGAGCCGAGATCAAGGTCGGGTGCTTAACCAACTGATGCCACCCAGGCATCCCCTTGTTATTTGGGGGAGATTGTGTTAACTAGATAGAATGCAGGGAACACTGGCAGCTATTTTATGTTGGGTGTTCCTATACAGGAAAACCCCTATGGCTTTGTGATCCTACTTCTCTGGGTCTCCTCATTTCCAAATGCGCTCTTTCTTCTACAACACTTAATATTTACTGCACCACCACGCTACCATTTCTCTCTATTCTTCTCCACCTTGGGCTTCATAATTTTGGTCTCTATTACCAAAATAGAGGTAGCTTCCTTACTTCTCTCACTGCTTTCTGTTCTCCATTCCCATTTCCATTCTGCTATCAGACTAGTTTATGGGAAACGCAAATCAATGCCCTCCCCCCGGGCATTCAAAAGTCGGACTCTGCCTACAAACTGACCAAAATGCTGTGCTCTTTTTCTTCCTTTTCTTGGCTCATTCTGGGAATCCTTGTTCTATCTACTCCTTGAAGCTCAGTTCAAATATCTCCTCTTGGAAGTTTTGCAGCACTTTCCCAACTTCCAACCCCCACCTCCTGTAGGTGCCCACCTCTGTACACTGGAGCATGTCTTTATCGTTTTTTTTTTTTTTTTTTTTATCATTTCATTTAGCACACGTTCCTGTAATCAGTTTTGGTTTTGTTTTGTTTTTAGTCTGCCCATATATTCCCCGCTCTCTAGACTTTGAATAAGTCCCTTGATAGATTTGATATCTTTTTCATCTTTGCATTCTATAGAATTTAGCATAAGATCCAATGATATGAGGGAAGTGTTCAGAAATCTTTGCTGCTGGATGGATTAATGAGCCAATGACCCAGGAGAAACTATAAGATCCCACAAGAGTTTAGCCTTGTCCAGCTTAATTGTCTAAAGACTTATGTGATTGCCTTTATTTCACACCAAAAATTTTGTTTCATCAAAGGGAGAAACAGACAACAGTCATTTCAAAGAACATAGAGTTTGAATTTGGAACTAAATATTTTCAGATTAAGCTGCTGAAGTTATAAACGCACTCGAATGGGTAAACTCTTACAGAGTATGTATGTCAGCAGTGTATCTAAATCAAATTCGATCACAATTTATCTGGAGAATTCAACCGGCAGGCAAAACTTAATAGAATAGATATTTAAAATTGCAATGTTATAATATGATTAGAGAGATGAGAATGTACTCTCTACGTTCTTGGCCCTTGGGGATCTGTTTGTTTATTTTAAAGATTTTACTTGTTTATTCATGAGAGACAGAGAGAGAAAGAGAGGCAGAGACACAGGCAGAGGGAGAAGCAGGCTCCCCCATGGACTGGATCTCACACCCTCGGATCACACCCTGAACTGAAGGCAAACGCTCAACCGCTGAGCCACCCAGACCTCCTAAGCTCTTGGGGTTTAGAAACAAGGTGGTTTCTACTTGATTAGCGCTTGGCTTTAGCCTAGCTAGATGTTTCTGTTGGTACATGCTGCCTCTTAGTGTCAGACTGCATGACTACATCTAGAAGCCCTCTAAATTCCCAGAATGTGCTTGAGATTGGCCCATCCAGGGCTTATCTGGGATGTAAACCAGCCCCAGCCTCTGCCCTGCAGGAGCCTTTCAGAAAAATAATGTCAAAGCCTTAATAGGACCCTATCAGGCTAGGAACACCAATTTACAAGTGACGTGAAATCCCAGGGTGGGCACAGAAGACACGTCTCTTTATAGCATAGAAAGGTTGTCCGGTCATACTTTACAAGTTCTATTATTACAGTTTGACTTTTCAGTTTCTGGCATGAGTCATAACCCTTAGGGCTAAAACATACAACTGTGCACTGAAAATAGTGTGCAAAGAATGAGAGAAATAGAAATTTTAGATTGAGAGAGTTCACAAGTAAGGGCTATTTTAGAGGAAAAAAAGTACAAATCCACAGGTAGGAGGCAAAAAAGAGTAGAGCTGTGTAAAGTGGGGCCTTGGCCCTGGAGCCTGAAAGAAAGGAAATATATTAAAAAATCGGCCATCATATTAATTGGGAATGACCAACACCCTTAGGGTGCTGAGCAAAGTTGCCTCCTTAGGAAGTTTCCAGTTTTTGTCTTTTTATGTAACCTTATTCAAACGCTCTGTCATTTTTATAACAATGACATGGACGAATTTACAATTATGTGGAGTAAGATGGAGGGATTACAAGAGGTATAAGGAAACATTTGGGGGTAAGGGATATGCTCATTGTCTTGATTATGGTGATGGTGTATACATATATCAGAACTCATCAAAGTATACATTTAAAATATGTGTGGTTTATTTTATGTCAAATATAACTCAATAAAGCTATTCAAAGAAAGTTTCCTGGAATCACATAACTAGATTATAGCATGCTGAGGTTCAAATCCATGTTTTTCTGACAAAAAATAAAATTATGCAGCTATTTTATTTTATTTTATTTTATTTTATGCAGCCTTTTTAAAGTAGAATTAGATAGGGTACCTGGGTGGTTAATTCGATTAAGCGGCTGCCTTCAGCTCAGGTCATGATCTCAGGGTCCTGGGATCCAGCCCCTTGTTGGGCTCCCTGCTCAATGGGGACCCTGCTTCTCTCTCCCTCTGCCCTTCCCCCCTCTTGTGTGTGTGTTCACTCTCTCAAAAGAACAAATAAAATCTGTAAAAAGAAAAAAAAGTAGAATTAGAAAGACTACAGAAGGGAAATTTTTTTTTCAGCAAAATAATTGACAATAGCAAAATGGTAACCATACATGTGCTGTAATGGGGAAAGAAACCTGTGTACATTTAGAGAAGGAAAATACAAATAGTTTTAATAGTTATTTAATGAATTATGGATAGTTTTTTAAATTTTTCAATGCTACTATTAAATTGTATTTTCAGAGGTACCTGAGTGGCTCAGTCGGTTAAGTGACCCTTGATGTCAGCTCATACCATGATCTCAGGATCATGAGATCCATCCCTCAGGGCTCCAGGCTGGGCATGGAACCTCCTTAAGATTCTCTCCCTCTGCCTCTCCCCCCTCTAAAAAAAAAAACAAAACATATTTTCAATTAAAACATCAATTGTAATTGTACATTATTTGAAATCGTAATCTATCAGGGCACCTGGGTGGCTCAGTCAGTTGAGCACCTGCCTTGGGCTCAGGTCATGATCTCAGGGTCCTGGGATCCAGCACATATCAGGCTCCCTGCTCTGTGAAGAGTCTGCTTCTTCCCTCCCTCTGCCTGCTGCTCCCCCTGCTTGGCTCTCTCTATCAAATAAATAAATAAAATCTTTATTTTTTTTATAAATAAATAAAATCTTTAAAAGAAATTGTAAACTATCTCCATATTAGGCAATGTTTTTAAAGGTATAATGTTGAATTTTACAACTTAGCCCATAAAATTCTAGATTTGAAATGTTATGTTTTTATATATGCCACAGAAAAGACAACGTAAATATGTAAAAATGTTAATAGGAGTTTTTGTGGGATGAGTTTTCTTTTATCAGCTTGTATTATTCTTGGTTTTGGAAATTTTATTTTACTTATTTATTTTTAGAATCTTTTTTTTCAAATGTGTTTGTCAGAGAGAAAGAGAAAAAACAGGAACGGGGGAAGGGCAGAAGCAGAGGGAGAAGCAGGCTCCCCGCTGAGGAGGGAGCCCAGAGGGACTCAGTTCCAGGAGCCCAGGTCATGACCTGTGCAGAAGTGCTTAACCAACTGAACCACCCCGGTGTCTTGGGTTTGGTAATTTTAAATTGTCAGTAATAGCTATACTTTACTTTTATAACCCCCCAAAATGAAATAAAGTATTTTGGGGATCCCTGGGTGGCTCAGAGGTTTAGCGCCTGCCTTTGGCCCAGGGCACAATCCTGGAGTCCTGGGATCAAGTCCCATGTCAGGCTCCCAGCATGGAGCCTGTTTCTCCCTCCTCCTGTGTCTCTGCCTCTCTCGTTCTCTCTCTCTCTCTCTATCATTCATAAATAAATACATAAATAAACAAATAAATAAATCTTTAAAAGTTTTTGAAATAAAGTATTTTATTTTTTTAAAGAATTTTCATGTAGTTATCCATGAGAGACACAGAGAGAGGCAGATACACAGGCCAAGGGAGAAGCAGGCTCCCTGCGGGAGCCCAATGCGGGACTCGATCCTGGGACCTGGGGTCACGACCTGAGCCGTAACTGCTGAGCCACCGGGCGCCCTGAAATACTTCTACTCCCTGAAATAAAGTATCTTAAAAATCATCTTGTTCGGGCGGGGGGCGGGGGGAGGGCAGCCCCGGTGGCACAGCAGTTTAGCGCTGCCTGCAGCCCAGGGCATGATCCTGGAGACCCTGGATTGAGTCCCACATCAGGCTCTCTGTATGATGCCTGCTTCTCTGCCTGTGTCTCTGCCTCTCTCTCTGTCTCTATGAATAAATAAATAAAATATTTTTTTAAAAAAATCATGTTGTTGACAAAGCATTTAAGCCACCCGAATACAGATGTTTGGCTGCAATATGCACGGACTCTCCTCAGGCACCTCCCCGGCTGCAAAGCCCGTTTTGCTCACATGATTAAGCAGCACGTATTTGCTCCACAGAGTCTGTGAGAAGGTATCAGTTCAGGACAAATACTTGACTATTACTGAGAAATACACTGCAGATTATTGTGAGATACTAAACTGACCCCAAGGTACATACGTAACTGGACATTTTCTGTGAGAGGAACACACTCAAGTTAATGCCCGGGCAGTTTCTTTTTCCTTGACAAATTTTTTTATTCCAAAATCAGTTGATGGATCAGCATGTGTGCTCACACGTGTGTGCGGGCTGTTCAGAAACAGGACAAGGGGGTGTCTGGGGCGCAGCCAGTTGAGCACTGCCTTGGGCCCAGGGCCTGATCCTGGAGACCGGGGATCGAGTCCCACTTCAGGTTCCCTGCATGGAGCCTGCTTCTCCCTCTGCCTGTGTCTCTGCCTCTCTCTCTCTCTGTCTCTCATGGATGAATAAATAAATAAAATCTTAAAAAAAAAAAAAGTTCTCAGGAATAAAAACTTAAGTGAGGAATTCTCACATGTGGTTTTGGAACGGATAAATGTGCCAAGATCTTACAGAAGAGGGCACTATTTCCTATTTTCTAGAGCAGCCTTCTCTGCAAAGCAGCAATGAAAATGTAGAAGTAACAATGGGTTCTCTGCAAGAGACTTCCTTGAATATCTTAACAGAATTAATACAGGGCTTTTTAAAAATATTCAGTTTAGGGCACCTGGGTGGCTCAGTCGATTAAGCGTCTGCCTTCGGCCCAGGGCCTGATCCCGGGGTCCTGGGGTCAAGTCCCGCATGGGCTCCTTGCTCAGCATGGAGCCTGCTTCTCCCTCTTCCCTCTGCTGTGCCCCCTGCTTGTGCTCTCTGGCTCTGTCAAATAAATAAAATCTTTATTTTAAAAAATGTGCAGTTTAACCAAAAATCAGTTTCTGCTGCTGAAAACATCACCTCAGATCATAAAGTAGCATTGCTTTATCACTCCTCGGGGTCATCTGAGCAATGTCTGCTTAATAAAGCCTCTCTTGATTATTGCCAAACTTTTTTGAAGTTCATTAGTACTTATTTCTCACTTACCTGTTTTTGAGATGCACAGCCCAGAAACCTGAAAGCCTTCCATGCCCCCTCCGCAGTTTCGGGCCACGGGAAGCTGAGAGAGCAGGGCCATCTCAGGACCTTCAGTGGAGAGGCTTCTTAGCCTTCCGTGCTAGCCTCCTCTGGTAAGTGGCAACCCCAAAAGCTTTTTGTCTCTGAAAGTCCATCTGTGCCCAAGCTAATCCCCCCCTCTACTCTCTGCCACAACTGCGGGAGAGTTGCTGGTGCTTGCGCCAGCAGTGGAGCCTGTGACTCTGGACCTCGGGTTTGAGTTCAGGCCCCACACGGGGTGAGGAGATGATTCAAAAATAAAATTATAAAAGACAGACCTCTGCTAAATTGACGCAATCTCGAGGGAGCCCTGCCCTGGGTCCCGATCGCCGCAGACTCTCATGAGGAGCAGGCCGGACCGGCTGGGTTTGCCCATCTCAGGCTGTCCCCAGCCCCGCGGGGTTGGGAGGGACTCTGCGTGCGCCTTCCCCGGGGGGCCGACCAGATTCCCTGCAGCTTGGGTTTGCCTCCATGTGACCAAGGTTCCTCAGCTTCAAGCGCAGGGGATAGGGTCCTGGGTGCAGAGATCCTGCACGGCTTGTTTTTCTTTTGGCCTTTAAAACACATGCCTCCAAAAGACCTGGACTCCCAGAAAATTATTTGCTCATTTTCAGGAAGCGAACTCCTCCTATCCCAGCAGCTCAGAAACAGATTAGTGGTGGTAAAAGTTGCTCAGATGTCCTAATCTTAGTCAACTCTGAGTTCTGAAGTTCTTAAAATAATGATACATTTCTCCTGTCTTGATCTGGCTTCCAATTATATGGATATCATATACTTTAATATTTACTTTTCTTTAGCCAAAGCAAACTATTTGGTTACAATTACATAATCTTTTAGATTTTTTTGATGTTCTATGTAGCCACCCAGTTGAGACATTTCTCTTTAGAGTCTATAACCTTACCAGAAAGTTTATTTCTTTTTTTTTTTTTTTTTTTTAGATTTTATTTATTTATTTGAAAGACAGAGTGATCAAGAGAAAGAGAGAACATGTGCAGGGGGGGTGTTGGCAGAGGGAGCAGCCCGCCCCCCCGCTGAGCAGGGAGCCCAATGTGCTGCTCCATCCCAGGACCCCGGGATCATGACCTGAACTGCAAGTAGATGCTTAAGCAACTGAGCCGCCCAGGCGCCCCCAGAAACTTTATTTCTTATGTATCATCTCTGTAAAGGAATGCGAATTGAAAAACTCTCATACTTACTCACTTATAAACATAATTTATAGTTTTGAAATAAAAGTTCAGAGACCACTTCTGAAGAATTTGTTTTTAGACTTCAGAATGATTAGCCCCACCCTGTTTATCATTACCCTGGAAGATGACTTATTGGATCCCAGATGGTTCGGCCATCTCACCCCACCCTACCCTTGGCCTGCTGTTCTCTGAGCCAGTCTGTGCCAATGACCTGACTGTTGAGAGGAGATAGCGGGAGACTGAGAAGGAATGAAGGACTCTCAGAAATCCCTTGAGTTTCACATACTTCTGGAACTTCATTTTGATCATCTAGAGAGAGGCTCCACCCTCTTTGTACCCATCAAAAGGTAATGGACAAATTAAAATTGGTCTTAGCAGATCCATGTTTTAGCAAGCAAAATCTTGATTGCTTCAAGTTCTGCATAGGTAAGAACCCCCATTGAGCCCTTTTAAAAACTGGCTAAAGAAAATGGCAGGTTGGGCAGACCAGGTGGCTCAGTGGTTTAGCACCACCTTCGGCCCAGGATATGATCCTGGAGTCCCAGGATCGAGTCCCACGTCGGGCTCCCCTGCATGGAGCCTGCTTCTCCCTCTGCCTGTGTCTCTGCCTCTCTTTCTCTCACTCTGTGTCTCTCATGAATAAATAAATAAAATATTTTTTAAAAATGGCAGTCAAGTTTAATTACAGATGTTCCTGGGAGCTCATGGAGTTATATTTTATTATAAACAACTTTTATTTTTTCTAAGAACCTTAGGTAAGAAATTTCCTGCAGAAGATTCTAGGTTTGATTCTTAAAAACAACACTGGCATGGATCAGGAAGATTTTTATCTGTAGAATCCATTTCAGAGAGAAAATGAATGTGGGTAGGCCCCACATACTTGACATATGCAAGTCCTCTATGGGTGAGTTGTATTTGACACTGTTTCCCGTTCCTGCCTTCCTAAAGTTTCTACTCTCTTTGTTCCCATGATCTCTCAGTATGCTGGTCCCTCCAGCCTCTAACTCTTCTTCCTCCATGTCCTCCCTCCGCAGGAATCTTGTCTTATAATATCTGCCCTTTAAGTGTGGGTATTCTCCATGGCCCTAGGTGATCAATGGAGGCAATTTTATCTACTGTGATGATAGTTCTGCCTTCAAACTCTGAAATTCCAATTTCCAAGTCTGTTTTCTCAACCCTGACCTGAGACCCTCAAGAATCACATCAGTCCCGTTTTACTCCCATTCACCTAGAACATAGACCTATAACTTTTCATGACATGCCAGTTCTGCATAGCCTGGCTATTTGCCTCTTGTGGTGCCCAAGTAGGGTATCTCCCAATTGGGTGGGGGCCCCCAAATGTGGGGCAACCATCGGGTAGAAGCCAGTGGTGTGAGAGGTCAAAGAATTCACTTGAGGCAGAAAAAAAGAGATACAAACTTATTGAATCTACCGCTCGCTTGGGAGCAGGAGAGGTGGGCCGGAGAGCAGAGGAGAGGCTGCAAGGCCGTGGGCGGGGCTGCGTTGAAATGGGGTAGGGGAGGCGTGCAGTGTATGGAATCTTCCCTGTTCTGGGAGCTGTGCCTAGCTGTACGCAGCCTGTTGGGCAGTTAAGGCCAGTGGATATTTTGAGGTGGGTCCTGACGGGCCTGGCCCCTTCTACATTCCATCACTCAAGCCAGTTTGCCTAAAAGCTGGCCTCTCCACCCACCCCTATTATATTGAAACTTCTAGGAGGAGAAATCAGGTTGTGAATTTTATTGCCCTCTCTTTGGACTTGAATTGGTTAGAGGCTCTAGTAAGTAGAAGGCACTTGTCAGCAGTACTTGAGTAACAAAAGCACCCAAACATAATAAGGACATTTGTTATCTCACAGGTAGGGGCTGGTTGTTTTAGGGTTTCAGCCTGTCAGCAAGGACCCAAGATCTTCTGTCCGTGCCGTCCATCATCTTCTATGTGCTAGATCTGATCCCCGACGAGCTCCCTGGTCACATAGTGGCGGTCTCAAGTCCCGGCATTGTGTTTGGATTAGCTATAGAGGATTATCTGGGGAAATCCATATATGTCTCCAGACTCTCTATATTTTATGTTATGTTGTTATGTTATGTTATGTTATGTTATGTTATGTTAGTTTAGAGAGAGTGTGTGAGAGAGAGAATGAGCAGGAGAGCAGCAGAGGCAGAGGCAGAGGGAGAAGCGGCTCCTCGCTGAGTGGGGAGCCTGATGCAGGGCCTGGATCATGACCTGAGCTGAAGGCAGATGCCAACCAACTGAGCCACCCAGGCGCCCCAGTCTCCAGACTTTCTAAATTTTCTAAAATTATCCCTTTATTCAGTCAGCATAGTAGAGAAAGAAGTTTTCGAACTATATCAGACTGGCCTCCCCCAAAATTGCTAAGCAATTTTGTGTTTTGGGAAAATGCCACTTGACTATTTGAGGGAAGCTGCTAGATTTAGCCTTATACAAGTCTAATGTAGGGGAATGGATGCTGTGTGAACATAATCCTTCCCTCTACGAAAACTCTCAGGAGAAATTTCCATTTGGTCTTTGTGTTGAGAAGAGTCCTGATCTGCCTAAGCAATTATCTTAAAGACGTTGAACTGCCTGGCTGATAAGATGTCCCCTTTTTCTTTGGCTGTTAGAAAGACTAGAGTCAAAGACCAGGTCAAACACATGATTTTACGACTTATATAAACCCAAATACCTCCAGCAGCAGTTTTGGTCAAACTATTTAACAAGTTCCCAATCAGCATTAACAGCAGTTACAAACAATGAGCATCAGTCTGTCTTACTGGCCAGGCATTAAGCTAATGAGGACAGGCCAAAGAGAGAAAGCATAAGAAAAATAATCTAATAAACTATTTTTGTTTTATTCCCACGTGACAGAGATTTGAGTTCAGAAAAATAGTCCATGATGATGAATGGACTGACACTCTGCCTCAGTGTTGGGGAGCAAAAGGGAGTAGAGGGGATGGTGGTAAATTGGACCACCCATGCCCTCTTAGGAATGGGGACCATGCCTTGTCTCCAGATGATTGCTGCCAGACTAGAAGACGGCTCAGGGCTCCTAGAACTTCCACTATTTTTAGGAAAAGCCAGAAATCCTAATTTTTTTAGAACACCTGGATTTTAACTATAACTTAAACCAAAAAACGAACACATCCAACTGAAAATAGACAAAGCTGCAGGCCAATCCAAAGGTTGCGTTCAGCCGAACCCAACCAGCTGTGGCTTCTGCTTCCTGCGGTGTATTAATCTCACTCCACTGCTACCACCCCACTGTACATTTCAGCCTTGTTTTTTCTTCTTCTTTCTCTCCTTAATTTCCAGTTTTTAATTCTCTGTCTTCTTATGTATCACTTTAAATCCTACCTGGGGCAGAGCAGAGCATAAAGAAACAGACTGCAGGACATCCCATCTGGGTGCCATCAACATCTCACACCCCAAGTCACACCGGCCTGTGTTGTTTGTGCCCCTCTAGTTCATATGGGATTGTCCTTGATTTGCTGTCAACAGAATACCCCCACTTGCTGCACTGCATGAACCAGACCCTGAAGGTCACGCAGCTTCTGGTTTCTCCTCCTGTCCTGCCATCTGTTGCCAGGTTTACCCCCTTAGCCCCCCCCTCCCCTCCCCTCCTCTCTCCCTCCTTGGCACAGTGCTGCAGGACCTTACTGTTCTGGACTGAATTACCCTAAGAAACCCTGGCTCACCTTCAATATCCACTTTGAGTGTCTTCAAATTCAGCCTCCTCCCCACCCCCAACCCCCTCCAGCTACCAGGATGCACACCTGACCTCCCCACCATCTCTGAGTTAAATCTAAGCTCCTGGAAGAGCTCCTGCCTGGCTCACCTGCCCCCTTGTCCTCACACTTAACACTGCTCCTGGGACGCTCAGTTGCCCAGCTCAGGCACCAGTCCCCCCCACAGAGGGCTCTGTCACTCCTCAGCTCCTCCCAGCACTCCACCAGCCCTCCTATCGCCCTCCTATCGCTCCGCATGGCCTCAGGCCTTCCTCTATCTCTGCACAGGAAGTAGATTAGAGACTAATCATAAGAGCTCACTTTAATTAACATATACTCTGGCCAAGCACAATTCTAGGCAGTTTAAATGTACTCACTTTATCTTCAAATGTCTTTTTTTTTTTTTTTTTTTTTTTAAGTAAGCTCTTCACCCTACCTGGGGCTCGAAGTCACAATCTGACATCAAGAATCCCAGGTTCCACCAACTGAGCTAACCAGGTGCCCCATCATCCTCAAAAATCTTAACAGGAATAACTGGTCCCGGTGTACAGCCCTAAGCGAAGGCGCTGAGAGGTTACGTAGCTTTCCCAAAGTCACCGCCTCGGTCAAGTGAGGGCTTGGGCTCAGGCCCCAGGCTCCAGAAGCACTTCATCTTCACCAACGGGAGACGCACAGGGTGGGGGATCTATCTCAAGCAGCTCCTTCCCTCCCTGTTTACTCAGGGACTGAAGGGCCTTAAGTCATAAATGACCCCAATTCCTGCTTTCCTTCCCGATAAGGACCATGCCTGCCACGCCCTGGTCTGGACTCTTGCAGCCACAGAGGCTTCCTCAGATTCCCAGCCTCGGCTCCTCAGGCGCAGCTCTGGGGAGGAGGCCGGCTCCACGCTCCACCCCCTGGAACGTAGATAAGAGGCCTTCTCCTTACCTCAGCTCCCCAGAAGGCAACCGGAAGGTAACAAGAAAAAAAGAGTGGGGGAAACCTCTTGTTTCTAAATCTAGTATTGGAGTTTGAGGGGGGGGACTTGGGCCACAGAGAGTGGGGGTTGGGGAGCACAAACTAGGGCAGAGAGCTGTTGCCCTGGGGCAGCCTCTCTAAAAGGTGACCTTACCTTGGCCTCCAAAGAAACACACACAGAGAAATAGAGAGTGAACCCATGAGCAGCCCCATGGTGCCTCAGAACCCTGGGGTTCATCTCCTGGCTCCTGTGACCATCTTGGCTCCTGCTTGACTCTCACTTCACTTGAAAACTTCAGGGTTTCATGTTCCTGTCCAGGCTGAAGGATCCAGAAGTACCTTCAAGGTATAGCTTGGGCTCCCTAGATCTGCTCCAGAGATTTAACTTAATCTTATGTCTCCCCAGACATGTCATGTCTTGCTCATGTCTTCACAGATGCCAATTCACTTCCGCTCCCAAGAAGACCCCGCAGCCCCGTGTGCTCCTCCTCAGAGCGGCCGGCACTGGGCATGCAGAGCCCGCCTTCAGTGCTGGGCTGAGGCTCTCTCCCGGCCTGGAGAACCGCCTGGAGAACCGCAGGTCGCAAGACCCAGGGGGGCCGCCTGGGTGGCTCAGGGGTTGAGCATCTGCATTTGGCTCAGGGCGTGGCCCTGGGGTGGGGTGGGGGGGCTCCCTGCAGGGAGCCTGCTTCTGTCTCTGCCTCTCTCTGTGTCTCGAATGAATGATAGAATGAATGAATGAATAAATAAATAAAATAGAAGACAGAGGGACAGACGCAGCTCAGGAAATGTCCAATACACACAACACTATCTTGAAAGAAAAAAATTCCAGAATAGGTTTCGAAGACTGGAACATTTCTCTTTTTGAAATCACTCTTCTTCCCATCTGAAAACAAAAATTAAGAGGATCTACCCTGTGTCAGGGGACAATGAACGAATAAGTTGTGTCAAAGTAGGTAATTTAAAAATGACACCAAAAGGTACACGTGACTTATCACAAGCTCTGAGCAAGGTGTGTAAGCATCCCTCTACACACACTGACATTCACACTCAGGGCCTTGCCTTAAGTAACCAACCAAACTCAAAACTCCTGACACCATGAGCTACTATGGCAGCTACTCTGGAGGCCTGAGCTCTGGCTGTGGCTGAGGAGGCTGCAGATACGGCTGCTGCCACCCCCAGTGCTAGGGAGGATACGGGTTCTCTGCCTTCTACCCAAATTCTGCCCCAAGAGCCCAACATCTGAGGCCATAAACGGAGTCTCCAAACCTGACTACAATAATCAAACCAAACAAGATCATTCAAGACCAAGCCAAGATAAAAAGCATGTGTAGCTTCTAAGATTTTAGGCATATTTATCACTTTATAATGTTCTCTTTCGTGTCTCCTGGTTTCCTTTATTTGTGCTTTTATAACTGTGATATTTCTCTATTCCTTTTGCAATAAATTATCTTAAAACAGTAAAAAAGGAAAGAGGGGAGGAAGGAGGGAAGGAAGGGAGGGAGGGAGGGAAAGTTAAGAGCGTCCAGAATTCTCCAGCACGGTGGCTGGATCCAGGTGGAGGCTAAGTGGGGGCAGGGGCTGGTCCCTTTTTCTCTGCCTTTGAAGCGTATTGACATTACCAGGAGGCAGCAAAGCCTTAAGAATTTTACTATTCTTAGCTGCTTCCTGTAAATGCAAAATGAACAGACGTATAATCAGTCATTGGCCGACAGAGCCTTCTAATCCCACAGCACGCTTTTTGTATTATCAGTGGAGGGCAAGTAGCAAAATCCAGAATGGGAAGACTACAAACTGTTTTCCTCAACAAATACATTGTGAGGGGGCAGCCCGGGTGGCACAGCGGTTTGGCGCCGCCTGCAGCCTGGGGTGTGACCCTGGAGACCCCAGATCGAGTCCCATGTTGGGCTCCCTGCATGGGGCCTGCTTCTCCCTCTGCCTGGGTCTCTGCCTCAATTTCTCTGTGTGTGTGTCCCTCATGAATAAATTTTTTTAAAAAAGTTTTTTTTTAAAGAGAGAGAGCTAATACAAAGAGAAATGGGACCAAATGTCCCCCAGGCCAGAACCTTTCAAATGTCACTGCCTTATTGGTGAGAAGGAGCTGGAGAAAAATATGAGGTAAATAAAAGAGGAAAGACACAGCTTCACTTCTTCCAAGACGTCCAGACTGGCAAATATTTAAGACTGCGAAGTCAGTGTTTACAGCAGAGTGAGTAAACAGCCCCACTCATGTAAATTGCTGCAACATCTCAAGAGGACAATTTATTGTGTTAAAGCTTTGATCAAGAAATTCTATTTCAAAAAAAAAAAATTCTATTCTAGCTATTCAGTATATCCAAGGACACTCCCACCCTCAACAGTTCTCTACTGAATCACACTTATCAGCATATTTTAAAGATAACAGAGTCACTCTCATCGCTTGTCTGTCCCACAGTGCTCGGCTCCGTTTCGTAATTAAACTTGCTATACCGGATCATCCGTGGCCGCTTCCTTACTGCTCATTCTTTCTGATTTTTTTTTTAAAGATTTTATTTACGTATTCATGAGAGACACAGAGAGGCAGAGACACAGGCAGAGGGAGAAGCAGGCTCCAACCACTGGGCCACCCAGGTGCCCCTTCTCATTCTTTCTTGAACACACCCCACTGTGGCTTCCTATCCACCCCATGTGACTGAGACTGGTGATCCTGTCAAGGTCATCAATGCTATCCATGCAGTGAGACCCACTGGGTCGCTTCTCTGTTCTTACCTCTCATTCCACATGGTTGACCACCCTCTCCTTTACATCCTTGGCTTCTCTTCTTTGGACTTTCTTACAGCCCCAGTGGCCAGTCCTTTCCAGTCTCTTTAACTGGTTCTTTTTCTACTCAAAAGGTTAAGTGCTGGGGTACCTGGCTGGTTAAGTCTGGAGAGCATGTGACTCTTAATCTTGAAGTTGTGAATTCAAGCCCCATGTTGGCTATGGAGGTTACTTAGAAAGAACATCTTTTTTAAAAAGGCATAACAGCCCTTTCTGCCCACCAGTCCTGTCCCCATACTTTAATAAAATGACTTTTTGCACACACATACACACAGACAAAAAAACAAACAAACTAACAAAAAAAAAGGTAGGTCCTCTGACTTAGGCCTACTTCACCTATATCTTCTCCCCTAGGGCATGAGTTTTTGTCTATTTTGCTCTCCACCAAATCCTTTGCTTTAAAAAATGCTAGTGGGGTGGCTGGCTGGTTCAGTTGGTAGAGTGTGAGACTCCTGATCTCAGGGTTATGGGTTTGAGCCCCACTTTGGAATAGAGCTTACTCTAAGGAAAAAATAAAAATGCTAATGATATGGCAAAGACTCAAACCCTTATCTCCAGCTTTGATAAAAAAAAAAAAAAATCCAGACCCAGATATCAAAATGTCCTACTCAACAATTTTATTTTTTTAATTTTTTTTAAGGCCCAAACTACTGTTTTTTGTGTTTTGTTTTGTTTTTTTTTAAAGAGGCCCAGCAACAGTTTTACATGGATATGTAACAGGTATCTCAAACTCACTCAAGATGCCATGGCTGGCATCTTGGCTCAGCCAAGTGGGTGGCTCAGCCAGTCAGGTATCTGCCTTCGGCTCAGCTCATGATCTCAGGGTCCTGAGATCTGCATCAGGAGATCAGATCAGTGCTGCTCAGTGGGAAGCATTCTTCTCCTTCTCCCTCTGCCCCTACCCACCTCTCATGCTCCCCCCCACTCTCAAATAAATACAAACATATATACACATCTTTATTAAAAAAAAAAAAAAATGCCACGGCCAAAAAGTTACTCTTGACTTTCAACCCTCAAACCTGCTTACTCCTGATTATTTCACCATCATCCATCAAGAAAAAAATCTGGTGTGCTCTTCCTCAATTTTTGTTTTCCTCACCTTTGTCAACTTTTCATCTAAAACAGTCCAAAGTAAGTTCCCTTCTCTCCATCTCTACCTTCACCCTAATTCCACCCAACATCATCTCTTGCTTGGAATCCTGGAATTTCCTCTTAAGTTCTTGCTCTCCCTCTTGCACTTCTATACTCCGTATTCTATAGTAGCCATATCCTATAGTAACTTTTTTTTTAAGATTTTATTTATTTATTTATGAGAGACATACACAGAGAGAGGGAAAGACACAGGCAGAGGGAGAAGCAGGCTCCCTGCAGGGACCCCGACATGGGACTTGATCCCAGGACCCCATGATCACGCCCTGAGCTGAAGGCAGACACTCAACCACTGAGCCACCCAGGCGTCCCAAGTAAAGCAACCCTATGGCTCCCCACCTAGAATGAAAGTCGAACTCCTGACTCCCTTACAAACCCTTTCGATTCTTTAGTGCCTGCCTTCCTCCAGCCCACGTGATCGCTTTCTCCCCTCACCCTCAACCATTCGCATAAAGCCCTTGATTAGGATCCTCTCCTAGCTGACTCTTATTCTTATGTTGCAATTTAAATTTCATATCCTGGGATGCCTGGGTGGCTCAGTGGTTGAGGGTCTGCCTTTGGCCCAGGGCATGATCCCAGGGTCCAGGGACTGAGTCTCGAATCGGGTTCCCTGCAAGGAGCCTGCCTCTCTCTCTCTATGACTCTCATGAATAAATAACATCTTTTAAAAAATAAAAATAAATTTCATATGCTTAGAAACCATCCCTGACCTAATACAAAATACTCTCAGCATTTAGCCTGTCTTAGAATTTACTAGTATTATTTTTCTTAATGTCAAGTTCTCTCTAAATACAAAGTAAATTCCATGAGAAAAGAGTTTTTCTCTATTTTGCTATCCACAATATCCTTCACTGCCCTGAACATGACTTGGCACACAGTGCGTGGTAGGTTAGTGAATTAACAAGTATTTAAAAATATAGAAAGATATTCACTCAAAGATTTCTTGAATAAAAATGCAAGTATAGCAAAAAACTGGAAACTCTAAAAGGTAGAGGATTCCTTATAGCATACTATACAAGGGATACAACTATTTAAGATAATGAGGTCAGGGGTTCCTGGCTGGCTCAGTCAACAGATCATTCGACTTGATCTCAGGGTCATGAGTTCAAGCCCCATGTTGGGCATGGAGCCTACTTCAAAAAATAAATAATATATATATATATGGCTCCCAATGGTTCTTGCCTCCTGGTAATTATACTTTTACTTTGTTACTTTCTATATTGATTGGAGCTCGTCTGTGCAACAGAGTATGGTGGAGATAATGGTGTGTGGTTTCCGAGGCTAGATTCTAAAAGGCATTGCAGCTTCCCACTGTTCTCTTTGAGCACTCATTTTGGGGGAAGCCAATATTTGTGTTATAAGGTCACTCAAGCAGACCTGAGGGCAGGTGCAGGTGGAGATTTGAAACAGAGACTTCTCACCAACAGTCAACTTGTGAGCTCTGTGAGGGAACAGCCCTGGAAGTAGATTCTTCAACCCCAGTTACACCTTCTGATGACAGCAGCCTCATGACATCCCAAGAAAGAACCTTCTGGCTAAACTACTCCTGATTTCATGGCCCACAGAAACTGTACATGCTTAATACATTTTTTAAAAAAGATTTTATTTATTTGAGAAAGAGAGAGAGTGCATGAATGAGAGAAGGAAGGAGGGCAGCGGGAGAGGGAGAAGCTGGCTCCTCACTAAGCAGGAAGCCTGATGCGGGGGTCAGTCTCAGGACTCTGGGATCATTACCGGAGCTGAAGGGCAGAGGCTTAACCAACCGACTGAGCCACCCAGGTGTCCCTAATTAGTACATTTTTATTCTTGTTTTAAGCCACTAAGTTTTCAGGTTAAGTTTTTATATATAAATACAACTGATATATAGTATAGCTCCTCTTTTACTTAAGTATATTGGTACACGTGCTCATACAGGCACAGAGAGTATCTCAAAGGGACACAAAGGGAGTAACTGGGTTCTGTAAGTGGGCAGGGAGGGAATATGTGCTATATCCTTTTATATTCTCAAATTTACTTACTAAACCACTTACTACTTTTATTTTTAAAAGTTTATTTAAAAAACTTTTTAAGTATGGGCCGCCTGGGTGGCTCAGTCATTTAAGGCTCTGACTCTTGGCCATGATCTCGCAGTTGTGGGATCAAGCCCCACATCAGGCTCTGCTCGGTGCGGAGTCTGCTTCAGATTCTTTTTCCCTCCTGCTTTGCCCACCCTGCTTACACACACTCTCTCAAATAAATAAAATCTTAAAAAAAGATATTTAAGGGGTGCCTAGGTGGCTCAGTTGGTTAAGTGTGTCTGCCTTTGACTACAGTCGTTATCCCGGAGTCCTGGGATCCAGCCTTGTGTCAGGCTCCCAGCTCAGCCAGAGGGCTACTTCTCCCTCTGTCCTTCTCCCCTGCTTGTGTGTACTCTCTCTCTCTTAAATAAATAAATAAAATCTTAAAAAAAAAAAAGATATTTAAGCAAAAGTGTTTAGAGCTAAGGATAAACCAGTGGTGGCCTTTCCCAAGCCTTCTTGTCCTTCCTGTTTTCCTTGACTTCCTCCTACTCTTAACATCTAACTTTGGAATAGGCTGATACTTTTTAAAGGTTTTCCAGTAGCCAAATACTGGAGGATTGTTTTGTCTTTCATATCAGTGCTTTTCACTGAGAACATCGACCCCATGACTACTAATGCAGGAATCCTGATTTGATTATTTGCATTTAATATAATAATAAGCAATAATGTTGCAGTCGCTGATTGTGGCACAGAGAAATGAACCACTCATGCTGCTGCTGGGTGCTGGTGGCTTGCCTGGAGTTTGACACGGAGCCACAGGCTGAGGTTTCTGCAGGAGATGGCCTATAACTCTAGCTGAGCCTAATTTCTCACTAATAAAGACAGACACTGAGAAATATCCCACAGAATGACCAATTGGAGGAGGCAAGGGCAGCTCCCACCCAAGCCAGCTGACTCTCCTTCAGTAAAGACAAGGTGTGGTGTGAGTGACTCCTATCACTCCCATTTATATAGATCTCAGTGAAGTTCCCGGGCTTGAAAAAAAAATGTGGGACTTGATCTAGGTTTTTTTTTTTTCTTCAGAACTGGGGGTGGATGACACATGCCTCTGACTAGTAGAATCAGAAATTTGTCTCTTAAAAGACACCCAAACTCTGCAGAACCGTAATTTTAATCAATAAGACTCAGGAGAGCAGTGACAAACTTTACCTTTGATTCTGTAACATAGTCCTATCCTCCCAAGGGCCTCCAATGAGTTCAAATTCCAGGAAGAAAGTTGTAATCACTTAAGTATGCATACTGATGAGATGACAGCCCCAGGATTTATGAAATCTTGATAACCAGGAAATTAGTCTGAAATTGCTGCTAGTAACAACAAAGAGGATACGAAATATCCATAAGACAACTCCAAACCAGGCAGTTTAGCTTTAGTGATGGCACAAATCCACATTCGATTTCAAATTAAGAAGACCCTCTTAATTTGAGTGGAGCCAGTGGAGTGCAAAATATTAAAATTTGCTGATGGCTTTAAAAATTTGGACCCCACTGGCGCTTGGGTGGCTCAGTGAGTTAAGTGTCCGACTCTTGGTTTCCACCACCCGTGTCAGGATCTCATGGGCCTTGGGAAGGAAGCTCCATACTCAGCAGGGAGTCTGCTTGAGGACGTGCTCTCCCGCTCCTCTGCCCCTCCCCCTGCCCACTCACATGCATACACGCTCACTCTCTTTCTCTCCAACAAATCTTTAAAAAGAAAAGATTTGATGAAAAATGAACCAACATCGACAACAAACCTCTTCCTTAGGGAACTAAATAATGATCATCCATACATGGAATACTATCCAGTCGTTAAAAATAAGGAGGAAGGGGCACCTGGGTGACACAGTCGGTTAAGTGTCAGACTCTTGATTTCCACTCGGGTCATGAGATTGAGCCCACATGGGGCTCTGTACTCCACCCAGAATCTGCTTAAGATTCTCTATCTCCCCCACCCCTCTCTCCCACTCGTGTGAGCTCTCGCTTTAAAATAAATCAATAAAGTCTTTAAAAAAATACTTTAAAGTAATCAGGAAGATCCATATGAATGGATTTATGAGTTAACATATGTATGCATATGTATATATTCATGTATTTCTTAAGAGGTATAGTATATATAGGTATTTTATAGGTAAGTTATTATAAAAATTTGTTTCCTTTGGGAAATGAGAATAGGCATAGGTAGGAAAGAAAATCTTTATTTTATATGTTCTTGTTCAGTTTAATATACCAGCATGTATCATAAAAATGTCTGATAAAGAGATGGCAAATATACCAAAATAAGTTTTTCCACTGCATCAGTCCATACACCACCTGCAGGGCCCTTGTGAGCCATCTGCTTCTGCTTCCTTTTCTTCTGTGCCCACCATCTTTTGCTTTCTTACTTGTAAGATGAAGACAACCTAAGCCTGCTGAGACTCAAAGCAGAGTAGGCAGGGAAGACAAGGTGTAAACTGGCACTAAAGGGGACAGGGAACAGAGCAGAAATGAAATGTCATTAGCAGACAAAGTGACAGCCACAGTGCTACATAGTATTTATGAGTGCATAAATGTGCCGAATATTTAATCCTCATAACTCTATAAGGAAAATATCATTATCTTAATTTCACAAATGAAGAGACTAAGGCACAGGGAAGGATCTTTCCTGAGCTCACAGAACAAGAAATGATGGAGTCAGAGGTCACTCCTGCCTGCCAGCTCAGGAGCTGCACTCTTAACCACTAGGCTATGCTGCTTCAATACAAATTAAAAGAATAAAAGATCGACAGATCAAATGGACGAGCATTTCAGGAAACAGGAAATAGGAGTACTATTTTGGTAGAAATATAAATTACCGAAGCAGGGATCCCTGGGCGGCTCAGCGGTTTAGTGTCTGTCTGTGGCCCAGGGCCTGATCCGAGGGGCCCAGGATTGAGTCCTGCATTGGGCTCCCTGCAGGGAACCTGCTTCTCCCTCTTCCTGTGTTTCTGCCTCTCTCAGTCTCTCATGAATAAATAAATAAATAAGATCTTTATACACATAAATTACTGAAGGTAATTTGGCAAGAGTTACCAAAATTTAGAGTGGTCATCTAACTTATGACCTGGTCATTCTACCTCCAAGAACATATCCTACAGAAATCCTACAGAAATACTCACAAAGATGTCTACACCGATGTCTAATGCAGTACAGATGTTTTATTATTTTTTTTAAGATTTATTTATTAATAAGAGACACACAGAGAGAGGCAGAGACACAGGCAGAGGGAGAAGCAGGCTCCTCGCAGGGAGCCCAATGTGGGACTCTATCCCGGGCCCCTGGGATCACACCCTGGGCCACAGGCACACGCTCAACCACTGAGCCACCCAGGCGTCCCTAGATGTTGTTTTAATAACAAAAGAGAGAGAGAGAAAGAGAGACTTCAAGAGACATTGCTAGGGAAATGACTAAATGCATCACAATATACCCCCAAATTAAAGTCTGTATCTATTAAAAATGGAGGTCAGCCTATAGACACAGAATGGAAAAAAATTCTGAAATGTTAAATGAAAACAAATATGAAGCAACATGTACTGCATGGCCCTATTCATATAAGAAGTATGGTGTGAGCATCACATTTCTTTTTATAGGAATGATGCTGAGGCTTCCCCTCTCCCATACTCTCCCTCAAAAAAACCCTACAAAACATACAACTCAAAAATAAGTCGTAAAAAAAAGGGGGGGGGGTTCATATGTTTCTACAAATCAATCATTACGATAAGATTATTTCAAAAAATCACAAATACAACAGTTACATAAATTCAGTTTGGAAAAGTACCCTGTAAATATATTTTAAATCACATCTCTTTAGTGTTCTTTTCTAGAATGTGGTTCAAACCCAGAGAAGGCATTACAATTTCATATTTGTAGCAAGTGAAGAAAACTGACAATAAATAAATAATCCAACTACAATTCTGAAAAACAAGTGGTAAATGCCATTCTTACTTTGAAACCATCTGTAACTCAAACTGAAGATTCTGAGTCAGTTTAAAGTCACACAAAATTTGTATTTCCACACTTAAAATCTTCAATGTACTTTCCTTGCAGTGATAAGGATACATACAAAAGTTCAAGGGACTGATAAATAACTGAAAGTCCTAATGAGACCATAAACAGATCTTATTACAAGCTACACATAAAAGAGACACAAAGCAGTTTGCTTCTCCATTGGCACCTTGTCAAGTGGAAGCAGCACCCAGACCAGTGGTTCTCAAACCTTGGTGTGCAGGAGCATACGCAGCAGGGGCTTGTTAAAATAGTTTCCTGACTCAGACCCTGAGCCCTCTCATTCTTGAGTCTGATGAACCTGTATTTTTAAACAAGAGGAGGTAGGAGAACCCACTGAACACTGGAAGTCTATGGTCCAATCCGCAGATCTGACTGGCTGCCCTTGGTTGGAATGGAAGCTACCCTGACTCGGAGTAGCTTCTTCACCTCTTTACTTGCCCCATCTGTACAATCGGTCTGATCATCTCTGAGGAACGTGGAAGCTCTAACACGGCTGTGAGTGAGCCCGGATGTAAAAGAAATGTAGTTTTAGCTGAGAACGGAGTCTTCGTGCCAACATTAGTTTTTACAAGTCGCTGGGCTTCTGTTTTTTCACCACCTTCTGAAAAGTCTGCTTCTTTTAGTTCCATTTCCGGGAGCACCTGAGTAGAGGAAATCTAAAACTGACATCTCTGTTAATTGGGGGGGACTTTCTTCACGAAACAGGGAAGCTTCCAGCAATCCTGAGAGGTCCTACATATACGTGGTACATGGGGAGACCCACTGGGTTAGGGAGCAACAGGAACACACCCATCACAGTGAGTAGGCTCCAAGGCCTCCTGGACAGTAACAGAGGGGCTGAAAAACTCAGTAAGAGGTTTTGACACTGGTTGAGCTTGAAGAATAAGAGCTGGATTTCCTGGAGAATTTCTTTGATGTGAGGGATACTTGCATCTGCCTGACAGAACGGACACTCCGACAAAGGAGAGCGTGCTTGACGTGGTCCCTGAAGTCTTGTGAAACAAAGTAATAGACGAAGGGATCAATGCAGCTGTTAAGGGTGGACAGGCAGAGAGCCACCATGTACAGGGCATAGACGTGGCTCTGGCTCCAGGTTTTAATCATGAAATAATGTACCACGAGCAGAAGGTTACTGGGGGTAAAGCAGATCAGGTACATGGCCAGGACGGTGACAATGAGCTTGATGGCCCTCTGCCTCTTCTTTCCTGAGTTTTCATCCATAGCAGGAGAGCGGAGTGTTCTGATCATCAGCACATAGGCAGAGGCCGTGAGGCAGGCTGGGAATAGGAAGGCTCCGATGGCCAGAGAGAGGAAATAATTGAACATGTCCCCCACCAACACTTCCTCAGGCAAGACATCATGGCAGGTCGTGATGTTAAGGGCTGGAATGTGCATAGTCTGCCTCACGACATACAGGGGGATGGTAACCAGCAGTATCAGCAGCCATATCCCCAGGGAGACTCCCAAGGCGATGTTTGCCTTCCTCGCGGGGTGCGCGATGGGATTCACGATGACCCAATACCGTTGCACACTGAGGCAGGTCATGAAGAGAATGGAGCAGTACATGTTGCCATAGAAAAAGCCAATGAGTACCTTGCAAAGGGCTTCCCCATAAACCCAGTTGTTGCCATGGATGTGGTAGGCGATCTTCAGCGGGAACCAGACCACAGAAAGGAGGTCTGCCAAGGCCAGGTTGGTCATGTACACCACAGCAGGGTGCTTCTTCTTCGTCCGGAAGAGAAAGACCCACAGAGCCATGCCGTTGCTTGGCAAACCAACCATAAATACAATTGTGTAGACAGTTGGGAGAAAGACAGTAGTCAGTTTTCCAGTGAGGATGGAGGAAGAGACGTCATCCACAGAAAAGCCTTGTTCCACTGTAACTCCTTTCCCAGTGATCTGCAACGAGCTGTCAGTCTTACCAATGAGACTTCTTCCTTTAGAGGTTCTATTGGTTCCTATACAAAAAAGGCAAAGCAGACAAGTGTCAGTACAGAGATCAATCTTTTAGTAGTAATTGTTTACATAAACGTACTTTGGGGCACCCGGGTGGTTCAGCTGGTTAGGTGTCTGACTCTTCGTTTCAGCTGAGGTCATGATCTCAGGGTCGTGAGATTGAGCCCCACTTGTTCCACGCTCAGCTTCGAGTCTGCTTGAGATTCGCTCCCTCTCCTTCCCCCTCCCCACCCCTGCTTACACATGCTCTTCTCTGTCAAATAAGTAAATAAAATCTTTGTCTAAAAGTACTTTAGACAAAGCAGAAGGAGTATATAAAAGGCTTAGAAGTGCTTTCTTTGGGTGATGGGATTATGGGTTTTGTTGATTTCTTTGTTGTTTACAATGGTTTTTTATTTGTTTGTTTTTACAGGAAGGTTGTGGGGTACATGTGAAATAGAACATTGATTTCTAGGACTCAAAAAAACCTGACAGTATTTCAATTTATTTTTTACAAACTACCCACAGTTATTAGTTCCTAACTGTTGTTATAACGGCCATCTATCTCACTCTGGCTGGCACAGGATCCAGCTTGGCGTATCAGTCATTCCCAATTCCAAAGTCTGAAATAGCAAGATTTCAATTCAAGGAGCACAAGGGACATCCCCTCTCCACCCACAAGAAGAGCGCAAGCCATGGGCAGGGATTCCCCTGCTTCTGTGTGGGCCTCCTGGAACCTTCCTATGGAGGCCAACTGGCAGGCAAGTCTGGCCTCAGAGTTACTGAATGGGTCAGTGTACTATTTGTGTTCAGACAAATGTGTGCCCTTTCAAGCAAGTACCAGGACAAGCTTAACATTTTATGTCATCATCACCATAGTCACATTAAACTTCAGGAACCACAAACAAATGGCATATGTAGCCTACATCCTGCCTAACTACACGCCTGGGTGGCTCAGTTGGTTTAATGTCTGCCTTCAGCTTGAGTCACAATTCCCAGGGTCTGGAGATGGAGCCCTGTATTGGGCTCTTTGCTCAGTGGGGAGCCTGCTTCTCTGTCTTGGTCTTGCTCGCTCGCTCTCTCTCTCAAATAAATGAAATCTTTAAACATTCCCTTGTTTAAAAATTAAATAAACAAAAGAAGAAGAAAATGAGGGACAACTTGATGACACTAATTCTGAGGAATTCTGAGTGTCTTCACCACGCAGAGAAAACATAGCAAATTGCATCACAGCATGCCAGGGGGAGAGTTAAACTACTCACAAGTGTATTTGATAATTTTTATGCTTAGTCATTCCTCATTTCCTCTCCTAGCTTTGCACCTGAGTTCAGCAGGACTGTTCACTTCTCTTGAGGTTTCCCTGTTAAGAACTAACGGCTGTTAGCTTTGGTAGAGGAATAAAGGGTATAGAAGCCAGTACTTCATTTTTTGTTTACTGTAGTAGATTGAGAGGTAGCTCCTAAAATCAGATGTCCATGACCTAATCCCTAGAATCTGTGATCATTACCTTGTTTAGAAAAAAGATCTTTTGGGGGCAACTGGGTGGCTCAGACAGTTGAATATCCAACTCTTGATTTCAGCTTAGGTCATGATCTTAGGATCATAGGATTAAGTCTTGCATCAGGCTCTGTGCTCCATGGGGAGTCTGCTTGAGATTCTCTCTCCCTCTCCCTCTGCCCCGTCCCCTGCTCATGCACTCCTGTGAGTGAACTCTCAAGTAAATAAATAAATAAATAATCTTTTTTTTTTTTTTTTTTTTAAGGATCTTTGCAGATGTAATTAAGGATCTTGAGATGAGAAAATCATTCTGGATTATCTGGGTGGGCCCTAAATCCAATGACAAGTGTCTTTATAAGAGAAAGGCAAAGGGAGAATTGAGAGAAACAGAAGACTGAAAGAAGAAAACAGTATGAGGGATCCCTGGGGGGTGGCTCAGCGGTTTGGCGCCTGCCTTTGGCCCAGGGTGCGATCCTGGAGACCCAGGATCGAGTCCCACGTTGGGCTCCTGGCATGGAGCCTGCTTCTCCTTCCTCCTGTGTTTCTGCCTATCATAAATAAATCTTTAAAAAAAAAAAAGAAAATAAAACAGTATGAAAATGGAGATAGAAGTTGAAATAATGCTGAGAGACAAGCCAACGAATGCCAAGGAACACCAACAACCACAATAAGCTGGAGGAAACAAGGAACAGATTCTCCCCGAGAGCCTTCAGAGGTGCTGACACCTTGATTTCAGACTTCTGACTCCCAAAACTGTGAGTGAATAAATTTTTATTGTATAAAGCTACCACTTTAATAAAAAAAAAAAAAAAAAGTTGGGGCGGGGGATGTCTGGGTGACTCAGCAGTTGAACACCTGCCTTCGGCCCAGGGCATGATCCTGGAGTCCCGGGATCGAGTCCCACGTCGAGCTCCCTGCTTGGAGCCTGCTTCTCCCTCTGCCTGTGTCTCTGCCTCTCTCTCTGTCTCATGAATAAATAAATAAAATCTTTAAAAAAAGTAAATAGGTATCCCTGGGTGGCGCAGCGGTTTGGCGCCTGCCTTTGGCCCAGGGCGCGATCCTGGAGACCCGGGATCGAATCCCACGTCGGGCTCCCGGTGCATGGAGCCTGCTTCTCCCTCTGCCTATGTCTCTGCCGCACCCCCCCCCCCCCCCGGGTGACTATCATAAATAAATTAAAAAAAAAAAAAAAAAAAAAGAGTTAGTCTCAACAACCATTAAGAAGGAGACTAATTTGGGGTGCCAGGCTCAGTTGGTAGAGCATGCAACTCTTGATCTCTAAGTCGTGAGTCCAAGCCCCAGTTTGGGCAGAGATTATTTAAAATTAATTATAAAATGGAGATTAGTTCAAAAACTTATGACACGTCTACAATGAATAATATTCTCCCTATGAAAGTATGGAAAGGGCAGCCCCAGTGGCGCAGCGGTTTAGCGCCGCCTGCAGCCCAGGGCGTGATCCTGGAGACCCTGGATCAAGTCCCAGTCAGGCTCTCTGGGTGGAGCCTGCTTCTCCCTCTGCCTATGTCTTGGCCTCTCATTCTCTCTCTGTGTCTCTATGAGTAAATAAATAAAATATTTTTAAAAAATAAAAAAAATAAAAGTATGGAAAGATTGCTCTATGCTGACCTTGAGCAGGTAAAGGTAAAAAAATAAAAATAAAAACTGTCAGAGTGTATATAATAAAATCCTTCTATTGTTACAAAATATACATATTTGTGCATGAAAGTCTATTGGGACTGAAGAGAGAATGGGGGATTTTCGCTGTTTTAAAACACTTCTGATTCATGCAACTTTTGGGAGAAATGCATGGAAAACTCTTAACTTTAAAACTACTACTTGTGGGGCACCTGAGTGGCTCAGTCAATGGAGCATTTGACTCTTGGCTTTAGCTCAGGTCACAGTCTCAGGGTTTTGAGATGAGGCTCCATGCTCATCTGGGATCCTGCTCCAGATTCTCTCTTTCCCTCCTCTACCTCTCCTCCCTCTACTTTATAAAAGAACTAAGTATATAAATCTTAAAACTTCTACTTGTTATTTTAAGCATCCTTCTGTGGTCCACCCTCCCCATCAAACCAAGTACTTTGCAACTCTCCTCTTGTATCCTTTTCCCTAGGATCCCCTCACCCCAAATCTATTTGCTTCCAACCTGTGGGAACACAGGCTGAAAATTAAAAGCTTCAATTACCAGAGACCCCTCCCTAGGTATACATTAGCAAATTTTCATGTGTTCTTTCAGAATGAACTGTTTTCTTCTCAACACTTGCCTAGCTAATAAAACCATAAGGTGGTCAAACATAGACTTCACCAAAACGCCATCTATCCAGGTTAACTGGTAACCATGCACAAGGCAAGCAAGAAACCAAACACTTACGTAGTCTCATTTTCCCGTTCATTACAGTATTCTCTCTTTTTACATAACACTGGAAATACCCCATGTGCCTATTCACAGAAGATTACTTTAAAAATTATGATAAATCTTCCTATAACATGTTGTAGAGTTTAAAAATGTTTCATATTGGGATGTCTGGGTGGCTCAGCAGTTGAGTGTCTGCCTTTGGCTCAGGGAGTGATCCTGGGGTCCCGGGATGGAGTCCCACATCGGGCTCCCTGCATGGAGCTGCTTCTCCCTCTGCATGTGTCTCTGCCTCTCTAGCTCTATGAATAAATAAATTAAAAATCTTTTTTAAAAAAAGTGTTTCATATTTAGGGGCACCTAGTGGCTCAGTCAGTGAAGCGACTGACTCTTATTTTTGGCTCAGGTCATGATCTAGAGTCCTGGGATTGAGCCCAGGGTGGGGTTCTGCACTCAGTGCAGGGTCTGCTTGTCTCTCTCCCTCCCCCTCTGCTTCCTTTCAAGCACAGGAAGCAGGCAGGTGCACTCTTAAATAAATAAATAAATAAATAAATAAATAAATAAATAAATAAATAAAATATTTTTAAAAAGATGTTTTATATTTACTGACATGATACTGATGTTTCTATAATCCAATACTATACAAAAATATTTTTTTAAGATTTATTTATTTATTTATTTGAGAGAGGATGCCCATGGAGGGGGCCGGGGGCAGGAGCAAGAGGCAGGGTTTCATCCTTCCATCCGTGAGATCAAAACCAAAAGTCCACAGCTTAACAGATGAAGCCACCCAGGCACTTCACAAAAAAATTTTCTATGTTTTGGGCAGCCCAGGTGGCTCAGCGGTTTAGCACCGCCTTCGGCCCAGGGTGTGATCCTGGAGGCCCGGGATCGGGTCCCACGTCAGGCTCCCTACATGGAGCCTGCTTCTCCCTCTGCATGTGTCTCTGCCTCTCTTCTCTTTGTCTCTCATGAATAAATGAATAAAATCTTTAAAAAATTTTTTTTCTATGTTTTAAGTACATATTTTAATGACTGGATGTATGAAAGCACAGGAAAGGATACAAACCAAAATGCCAGCAGTGGTTTATTTTGGGTACTGAAAATGATTTTTTTTTTTTTTTTTTTTTAAGTAAGATCCACATCCAGCATGGATCCCAAATCAGGGCATGAACTCGTGATGCCGAGATCAAGACCTGAGCTGAGATCAAGAGTTGGGCACTTAACCCACTGAGCCACCCAGGAGCCCCAAGTTTAATTAAAAAAATTTTGTGGGGAGGCTACTTAGGACTCTCTCTCCCTCTCCCTCTGCCCCTTCCCGCAATGGTGCTCATATTGCTCTCATAGAGCTTGTCTAGAGCACATACTGCTTGTACAATTCTTAATCAATGACAAAGGGAACAGAAGTTTCAGTCTCTGGGGTGCCTGGGTGCCTCAGCCCCATTAAGCCTCCGCCTTTGGCTCAGGTCATGTCCCAGGGCTCCTGGCTGGAGCCTCCCTGTGGGCTCCCTGCTCAGCAGGAGTCTACTTTTCCCTCTACTTTTCCCTCTACCTCTGCCTGGGCCTCTCCCCCTGGCTCTGGCTTGCATGCTCTCTCTCAAATAAATAAAACCTTTTTTAAAAAAATCATCCTTGGGATCCCTGGGTGGCGCAGTGGTTTAGCGCCTGCCTTTGGCCCAGGGCGCGATCCTGGAGACCGGGGATCGAATCCCACGTCGGGCTCCCGGTGCATGGAGCCTGCTTCTCCCTCTGCCTGTGTCTCTGCCTCTCTCTCTCTCTCTCTCTCTCTCTCTCTGTGACTATCATAAATAAATAAAAAAAAAAAAATTAAAAAAATCATCCTTAAAAAAAAAAAAAAAGAAGCTTGAGTCTCCAAAAGAAAAATAGAATGCATCGTGGGGGACTTCCCAGGCTTGTGACGTGGCAGAAAGAAGCAAGTGCCTAAAATGAGCTCACATAAATGCCCAACTGCCACCCCCTACCCGGCCACTCTAGGCAAGTCCACTCACTTCATTCCTCATTCAGTATTTACTGAGGTCCTTTAGAGAATGAGACTGCTGGACCATGGTGATGGAGATGACACTAGGGCCCTGGCCTCCCAGAGTTTACGATCTACTGGGAGAGGGATCAAACATATGAACACAGATACTGGGATGCTTGGGTAGCTCAGCAGATTAGCCCGCAGGGTGTGATCCTGGAGGCCCAGGATCGGGTCCCACATCGGGCTCCCTGCATGGAGCCTGCTTCTCCCTCTGCCTGTGTCTCTGACTGTCTCTCGGTCTCTCTCTGTGTCTCATGAATAAATGAGAAAACGCACACACACACACACACACAAATACTTATCAGTTACTGTTGGGGCAGGAATGCGTATGTGGTCTGATAGAGTGTTTTCCTTGCTCCCACCCCCAATTCAGGGGCCCCCATCTGTAAGATGACAAGGGGGTATTCTAAGTCTTCTGGGTGAGATCCAAAAAAGACGGGAAAGAAAATCAAACGTAGTATTTGCCCTGCAGCACACTGAGGCACCTGTGTATGGGTCAAGCTAAAAGGGGATGAGCAAAGAGGTATGCTAAGGGGCAGAAAAACTCGGAGATGCTCTGTTTCTTAATCATATAGTCAATCTAGTTTCAAACTGGGGGGAAAGCTCCATCTACCCTAAGTCTGTCATGTAACTCACCCATTTGGGGAAGTTGCCATGCAACCGGAACAAAAGTATGTGGAGAAAAAAAAGCCCTCAAGGTGCAATATTAAATAGTTCCAGTTAACAAGTAACTTGATTTTTTTGTTGTTAAACAAGTTGAACATATTCTTCAGGAATCAGTGCTCCCCTCCCCTGCCCCCAGCCCCATCAATTTGTAAACAACCACCAGCCAGATACTCAGGGCCAGCCTCCCAGGGAGCCGCCTGAATCAGAGAAGCATCATCTACACCTGCGTATTTTCTTTTCTTTTTTTTTTAAGATTTATTTATTTATTTATTTATTTATTTATTTATTTATTTATTTATTTATTTATTTATTTATTTATTTATTTATTATGATAGACATAGAGAGAGAGAGAGAGAGAGAGGCAGAGACACAGGAGGAGGGAGAAGCAGGCTCCATGCCAGGAGCCCGACATGGGACTCCATCTCGTCTCGATCCCGGGACTCCAGGATCGCGCCCTGGGCCAAAGGCAGGCGCTAAACCGCTGAGCCACCAGGGATCCCCCACACCTGCGTATTTTCTTAAATGTGTGCACATACTTAGCTTTACCTCCGATTTTCACGTTTCCAACTTTAAAAGACAAAGGCCAAACGAAAAGCGTTCAGCACAGCTGGTAACAAACGGATGCCTTCCCCCTAACGCCGGCCAGTACAGGGCACGCAGCACCTACAGCAGCCGTTCACCTCCGGAGGGAAAAGAACCACATTCTGCGGTCTCATTCGAATCGACAGTGACTTGCTGTTTTACAGCGCTTTTATGAAGAAGATAAAAGCGAGAAACTGCCTTTTTACAGCAGGTCAGCAAACTTCACAGGGAAATGAGAACCTCCGTCCTCAGGGTACCCCGGCTGCCCAAGGGACCGCGCACCTGTCGGCGGCCCCGCCCCGCGCCCCCCCGCGCCCCGCCCCGCAGGCGGCCGGGGCACACGCACCTGGGGCACCTGGGCGCCGTGGCACCGCGGACGGAGGCGCAGGGCCAAGGTCTCCCGGCCGAACGAGAGGCCCAAGAAGGTTCCACCTGTAACTCGCGGGACGCCCGAGCGCCTCCAGCGCCTTCAGCTCGAGGCCCCGCCCGGCGGTGCGCCCTGCCCCGGGCCGTGCCCCCGTCCCAGCAGCTCCGCGCACCCCGAGGAGGAGGTTCCAAGGGCGGAAAAGGGGGTCGCAGGAGGCGAGGTGGGCGCCCCGGGCCTCGGGCTCCCCCCGCGCTGCACCCGCCGACGCCCAGGGGCCCCGGGGCCGGGACGCTGAGGCCTCAGGCCCCTGGATCGCGCCCGCGGCGAGCGCCCCTCCGCTCCGCTCCCCGCCCCGCGCCCGCCGCTCGGCCCGCGACGCCGGGAGGGGATGCCCTGCGCGCACCTGCCCGGGTGCAGCCCCGGCTCCTTAGCCGCAGGAGCCCTCCCCACCCAGCTGCTCACCTTGCACGCTGCCACTGCCGGGGACAGCGGCCGCCAGCAGGACGGCCACCCCCAGCAGCCGCGCGGCGCGCACGCTTCGCATCCTCCTGCTGCCCGCCGCCGGCCGGGCCCGGGGTCGCCGCCGCTCCGGCCGCCTCGCCGGTCTCACCCGCCGCAGTCCCAGCCTGCGCGCCGCTCCCCGAGACCAGAAGTTTCAGTGAAACCCGAGCCTCCCGGCGCACCTGCGCTCGGCCCCGCCCCGGCCCCGGCCCCGCCCCCTGCCGGGGGGCTCCCTGCGCTCCCGCCCACGCGCCGCAGGTGCAGGGCTGCGGGGGGAGGAGGAGCCCGCAGGGCGAGGGGGAGCCCCCAGGGGGAGGAGGAGCCCCCAGGGAGACGGGGAGCCCGCAGGGGGAAGGGGGAGCGGAGGGGAAGGGGAGCGGGGGGGGGAGCCCGCACGGGGAGGGGGAGCCCCCAGGGGGAGGGGGGAGGGGGAGTGGGGGGGAGCCCGCAGGGGGAGGGGGAGCCCCCAGGGGGAGGAGGAGCCGCGGGGAGGGGGAGCCCCGTGGGGGAGCCGGGGAGTGGGGGTTGCCGCTGAAGTAGCCGCGTCTCGGGACGCACCCGGCAGGAACGTGGGACCCCGCGTTCCTGTAGACTCGGCCATTCCTAGAACCACCCTTACCCTTTAATCACTCCTGGGGACCCGGGGTCGCCGTCCCTTCTCCTCCCCTTTGCTAAACGGAATAAAGCCGGCCCGAACTCAGGGACTTGGTCGTTGGTAATTGGTAGAGGCTTCCCGGTGCAGCGGGCACTGGGGGATGAGTCGCGAGTTGTTGTTTTTTTTTATTTTTATTTTTTTATTTTTTAAGGGATGAGTTCTTAACCTGCAGAGGCAAGACGGTGGCTGCGGAGACCGACGAGGCAGAAGGGAGCAGGAAGGAGGGCCCGGCGGGAGGTGAGAGGCGGAGAATCTGGAATTACGTTTCCGCTCCCTGTGAACTAGCTGCCGCCTCCAACAAACCGCTTCACCACCTTCTAGGCTCATTTCCTCTTCCGTGAGATGCAGCAGGGAGGTGATAGTTGGGACAGCCACGTTAAGTGCCAAGAGCTAATGACTTGGAACTGATTTAATGCTAACAGCGAACTGCGCATTACGTATGCTCATTATTGCCATTTTACAGATGAGGAAATGGAGTTTAGAAAGGCAGGGTAAATTGCTCACAGTTATGCAGTTTATAGGCACAGTTTATAAACGCTCCCCACATTTAATATCTAGTCTATGGCCGCCTCTTTTTTTCTTTTCTTTTCTTTCTTTTTAAAAAGATTTTATTTATTTGGCAGGGAGCATAAGCAGGGGAAGCAGCAAGCAGAGAGAGGAGCAGGCTCCGGGCTCGGGCTCTGCAGGGAGCCTGGGATCATGAGCTGGCCTAACGCAGATGCTTAACCAATTGAGCCACCCAGGTGCTCCTGACTGCCACTTTCTATTAATCCTTGTACTATAAATGCCTCTAGCAGGGCCTACCCCACACCGGGAGCTGGTAGTCCCAAGAAATAGGTAGAGGGTAGGGCACCTGGGTGGCTCAGTTGGTTAAGCCTCTCAACACACCTACAGCCAAGAATGGCCAGGAAAAAGTGTCCAGAATTCTTGTTGTTGTTTAATTTTTTATTTATTTATGATAGGCACAGAGAGAGAGAGAGAGAGGCAGAGACATAGGCAGAGGGAGAAGCAGACTCCATGCACCGGGAGCCTGACGTGGGATTCGATCCCGAGTCTCCAGGATCGCGCCCTGGGCCAAAGGCAGGCGCTAAACCGCTGCGCCACCCAGGGATAACTGTTTGTTTTTTGTTTTTTTTTTTAAATATAAGATTCTATTTATTTATGAGTGAAAGACAGTGGGGGGAAGAGCCAAGGGAGAGGGACAAGCAGACTCCATACTGAGCATGGAGTCCCATGTGGGGCTCAATCTCAGGACCCTGAAATCATGACCTGAAACCAGGAGTCAGATGCTTAAGGTCTGAGCCACCCAGAATTCCTTCTAATGGCTGCCTTTCAGTAGGGCATCTCTATGTCTCCAGTTCTTTGGGGAATGTGGTAAGCGGCTAGCCTTGAAATCCTGTAACTCTGTGGGCAAAATCTGGTTTCTCTCCTTGCTAACATTTGTGTGACATTAGAAAAATTACCCTCTTGAAGCTTTATAAAACGGAGTTAATATTTTTGAAGCTTAAAGGGGTTTGAGGATAAAATAAATTATGATCATGTTTGATGCATGGTGAAAGTTCAACAGATAGTCTTTTTCTTTCCTTCCTTTCTCTCTGCAGACTTCTTTACACCCCCAATCTGTAAACTAGCTCTCAGGATGCTGTCTGCCAGGGCCACTTGCCTCAGCTTCTGCGCTCTTTCCTTCACAGGAAAAATTGCCTTCTAGAAGCAGCACAGGGGTCTAACTCATCCTGTCCAGGGGACAGTTCTCATGAGGATCAATACTCTCCCAAGGGTCACTCACTAGGAAAGATACTCATCTCTATGATGTCCCATCAATCTTTCCAAGGCTCCATTTTGATATCTGTAGTCTATTTCTTATGTCTAAAATCTGAAGATGTCCAAAGTACCTTTCCTGTGGGGTGGTTGTAAAGATTTAGTTGCTAAATGCCCATAAATGCTTCTCTTAGCACAGTTCCTAGTATAGAGGAAATACTTAAAAAACAGTGGTTTCTTTTTTTTTAAATTTTATATTCTCAAATTTATTTTTTTATAATAAATTTATTTTTTATTGGTGTTCAATTTACCAACATACAGAATAACACCCAGTGCTCATCCCGTCAAGTGCCCCCCTCAGTGCCCGTCACCCATTCACCCCCACCCCCCCTCCTCCCCTTCCACCACCCCTAGTTCGTTTCCCAGAGTTAGGAGTCTTTATGTTCTGTCTCCCTTTCTGATATTTCCCACACATTTCTTCTCCCTTCCCTTATATAGAGTGGCCCAGTCAGAGTCTTCCTCTTTGCAGAGAACAATGCATAAAACTCTGGCCGTTTCGACTTAAATTTTCACTGGTATTTTATGTAAATATGCCTTGAATCATTAACATTTCAAAGAAAATATTTTATTGAGCAATGCTCTAAGTTAATTATCTCATGAGCATGGTTTCTCCCAACAGCCTGACTAAATGAACTATATTATTTAAGTCAGCTTGCCCATGTTTTCCAGTGATTTGTTTTTTGATGTTGATGACCTCTTTGCCCCGAAGGGTTGAGGGTATTGTATGGAGCTGTTGTACAGTACAGAGAAATAAGCACAGCCAATTCCAGATAGCCTGGCTTCCAGGAATTGGGACCTTTGTGCAGTTTTCCTCCCTCTACAATTCTAAGGAAAATAAAGTAAGAAATGGAAGAGACCAGACACTGAGGGAGAAGCCATTTCATTCAGTCAATTCTACAACCATTTATCAAACTCATCAAACTCTTCCTGGAGAAACAAAGATCTAGTCCCTGCACTTGGGTCTTGGCCAAATATAAATGGTGGAAAAGTCACATTCATTCAGTCATTCATTGAACAAACACTCTGAACAAGGTTAGCGGTGATCTTCATTTGGTCAATCCTTTGGTCAATTCTGACTTCAAGTTACTTAACCTAACCGTGAAATTGTACACAATTGAGTTCTCCTGCTTGAATGCTATATGCACTTGGCCTCCAGGACCACTTTTGTCTTGATTTCTCCCCCTACCCACTGGCAACTCATAAAGAGTTCATTTTTTTCTGCTTCTTACTCACCTGCCTGAACTCTACACTCTAGAGTGCCCCTGGTTTTGTCCTTGGCCTTCTTTTCTTTTCAATATACACCATTTCCTTTGGTGATCTAATTCAGTCATGTGGTTTTAAATACCATCTTTATGCAGACAATTCCCAAATCTGTAATTCTAGTCCATATGTCTCCATTTCAGATATGTAACACACACCTCTAGCTACTCAACATTTCTACTTAAACGTGACTATAGGCCTATTAGGTAGGAGTCCAAACCTCAATTCCAGATCTACCTCGCTGCTGTTAGAGTTTTCTCGTCTCCTTAAATTGTACCTCTATTCTTTCAGTTGCTCGGTTCAAAAATGTTGGAGTCATCTTTGACTTCTTTCTCATATTCCACATTGGATCTGTCAACAAGTCATACCATGAAAATACATCCAAAATAGAATGCTGGCTCAAGTTACCATTGTTTTTTACCTGGATTCTTGCAATAACCTTGTGACTTGTCTTTTTCTTGCCTCTGACACTCTACACAGTCTCCTCCCAATACAGTGGTCAGAGTGAACCTGTTAAAATGTGCATCCGATCAGATCACTTCCTTATTTCAAATACTGAAGTAGTTCCCCACTTCCCTCTGAGTACAAACCAAAGTCTGTCAAAAGTGTATATGCATCCTGCCTTCCTTCCCTATATACATGCATGCGCGGGCACACACACACACACCCGCACACCCCCTTTTACTTCATCTCTTTTATTCCCCTCACTCATTCTGCTCCAGCCATGTCTGGAATACTTTCCCCTCAAACACTGCATAGCTTAGGGCTTTACTTCTTTCATATATTTGCTACAACACTCTTTTCTCAGTGGGGCCTGCTAAGAACTACTTATTCAAATTTAGACTCCTGGGGGGACATCTAGGTGGCTCAGTGGTTGAGTGTCTGCCTTGGCTTGGCTCGGGGCATGATCCTGGGTCCTGGGTTCCAGATGAATGGAGTTCCTCATTGAGTCCCTCATCGGGCCTGCTTCTCCCTCTGCCTGTGTCTCTGCCTCTCCCTGTGTCTCTCGTGAATAAATAAATAAAATCTTAAAAAAAAAAAATTAGACTCGTGGGTGCCTGGCTGGCTTGGTCGGTGTAGCATATGACTCTTGATCTCGGGGTTGTGAGTTTGAGGCCTACATTGTGTGTAAAGGTTACTTAAAAATAAAATAAAGGTAAAATAATAATAAAATAAAATTGCACTCTGACCCTGTCCTTCCAATCCTCCCTCCCTGGTTTTTTTTCCTCTCTGGCACACATTGCCAGGATAGGTACTCTACTTGTGCTTACTTAATATCTAGTTCTCCCACTGCAACGCAAGCTCCGTGACTACAGAGTTTGTATTTTTTTAAATCTTTTTTAGCTTATGGAATTGTTTAACATTGTAACACCATCTGAAGGTGGCAGTGGTCTTTTACACGCTCATCTCTGTAATGTCAAATTAGTATTTAAGTCCCAGTTTAAATCAGTCCTTAAAATACAGGGAGGCAAATGTCTCAAACACTGTAGAAATCAGCCTTTAAAATGTCAAGGACAGGGATTTATATTTGTTTTGCCCACTGCTTTATTCCCAGTGCTAGAACAGTATCTAGCACATAGAAAGAACTCATACTTGTGGATGAGTCCATTTTTATATGCTGCACACCTACTATCACTCACTGTGAAAATCTAGAATTTTTACATACCGTACACCTACTATCTATCATTCTGCTAAAATTTAGAATTGCAAACATCAGTATCTCTGCTTCCATTGAGTTGATGGTTAAATCTGAAGACCCATGCATGGGCAGCCCAGGTGGCTCAGCGGTTTAGCGCCACCTTTGGCCCAGGATGTGATCCTGGAAACCTGGGATCCAGTCCCGCGTCAGGCTCCCTACGGGGAGCCTGCTTCTCTCTCCCTCTGCTTATGTCTCTGCCTCTCTCTCTCTCTCTCTCTTTCTCTCTCTGTGTCTCTCCTGAATAAATAAATAAAATCTTTAAAAAAAATGAAGACCGATACATCAATAAGTATTGGGGGGTGGAAGTAGTGCTAAGTGATGCTTATTTGAAGGGCATCAGAAAGAATGGGACGCCTGGGTGGCTCAGCGGTTTGGCGCCTGCCTTCGGCCCAGGGCCTGATCCAGGAGTCCCAGGATCGAGTCCCACATCGGGCTCCCTGCATGGAGCCTGCTTCTCCCTTTGCCTGTGTCTCTGCCCCTCTCTATCTCTGTGTCTCTCATGAATAAATAAATAAAATCTTTAAAAAAAAAAAAAAAAGAGGGGATCCCTGGGTGGCTCAGCGGTTTGGTGCCTGCCTTCGGCCCGGGGCGTAATCCTGGAGATCTGGGATTGAGTCCCACGTCGGGCTCCCGGTGCATGGAGCCTGCTTCTCCCTCTGCCTGTGTCTCTGCCTCTCTCTCTCTCTCATGAATAAATAAAATCTAAAAAAAAAAAAAAGAATCTCCTTTAAAAAAAAAAAAAAGATAGAATGACTCCTGCCTAGGGGAATCAGAAAAAGCTTTCTAAAGAAGGCATGTGAAGAGAGCCTTGAAGCAAGAATAGTTCACCAGGTAGATTATTTAAGATAATCTATAATACATAAATCTCTAAGTCTTAGTGATTCACTGCAATAGATGTTTATTTCTTACTTAAAGCCAAACCCAGGCACCTGGGTAGCTCAGTGGTTGAGCGTTCAGCTCAGGTTGATTCTGGGGTCCAGGGATCGAGTCCCACATTGGGCTCCCCAGAGGGAGCCTGCTTCTTCCTCAGCCTATATCTCTGCCTCTCTCTTTCTCTCTGTGTCTCTCATGAATAAATAAATAGAGTCTTGAAAAATAATAATAATAAAGCCAAATCCAAGACTAAGTTTGATGGGAGTCTCTCTTCCAAGTGAGTATAAATGAGCTGGGCTTCTCCCATCTTAGGACTCAACCTTCTTCAATTGAAGGCTTCCCAGGTCACTACAGAAGGAAATGTGAAAGGTTGTGTGTATAAGGTTTCCCTGGTCTGAAAGTGGTGCACAATCATTTCTATATTCCACTGACCAGAACTTGGTCACATGGCAACAGCCCACTACAAGAGAAGGCTGTGTTCCCAGAAGGAAGAGAAAAGGAACTCAGTGGACAGCTAACAATCTGTTATTCCGGGTATGATGAAAGTGTGGTGGGTCTGGGGAACACTGTGATGGGAAACCAGTGTATGTAAAGGAGAGTGGCTAGTGACAAAGCTAGAAAAGTAACCAAGACTCACCTATGTTTATGTTTACTATGAAGAAGACTTTGAACTTTCATCCTGAAGCCACTAAAGATTAAACTATCCATTCTCAATTCTAGCTTGATAGCACTGAGATTGGCAAGATGGCCTTTGGGGGACCAAAAGAGAAGAATAAATCTGGTTGGAGTTGTAGGTAGAAGAAATAGGGAAAGGAAAAGGGAAGAGAAGAGGAATTAACTCCTACTACAAGTGCTGCCCAAGTGAGCACTCAGCCCTTCCAATCAACTGTTCCCATCTTTTTAAACACCATGTGTCATAAAATGACTATCCTCCATGCCTCGCCCCATCACCCCCATCACCTCATCACGTGCTTATTTCATTAAGTAATCACAGGTACAGATGCTATCACCTGACTCTTTATGAGGTACAGGGTGCCAGTTCTGCTCCCCACAGCATTATCTTTTCAGAACAGTGAGATTGTGGCTATATTTCCCATGACATCACACTCCTTTCAGTGATGCATCATCCGATCACACTTCTAATCCAGTTTGACATTCTTCATATCTCCTGTCCTTAAAAAATTTCCCCAATTGTTTCAATGGCGGAAACAAACAAAAATCTAAAAAGTCAAAACACACATACAAACACACACAAGGATCATAAGCCTAGACAGTAGTTGGTCACAATGCTTGAAATTATCATTTGAAATTATTTCTGTGGGTCCCAAGCACCTTTGGGTAGCTAAACGACCTCCATTACCATCCCAGTCTTTGGGTACCATCCAGACTCCTGTGCTCCACTGCTGACAAGCTGAGATACACAGAGGAGTATGGAGCGATGAGAAGCATAGGTCAGCCTCCTCTTTCTCATAGCAGGGGCTTCTAAGGACCCCTCTATCTCTAATTTATAAATCAAAGTAAACACCTCAGACAGATGGGCTTGAGATGGGGAGCAAGGCCTTCTGGGACAGGGCCCCATGCAGGGCAAGAGGGGCCCGGCTTACTGTGGGACAGGAGGGTGGTGCCAAAGGCAGACGTTGCCACCCTGCTCCTCTTCAGAGGCTCTCAGTGTCAGGAGGACGTCAGGGCTCACCTAGTCTAACCACGAGAGGTGAAAGCACCAGCCCAATTTCAAAGAAGCTTAATTGCTGACTTTTCTTATAAAATCCATCTCAATAACCTCTTTAGGTAAGTGGCAAAAAAAAGAAAAGAAAAGAAAAAAAGAAAAGAAAAGAAAAGAAAAGAAAAGAAAAGAAAAGAAAAGAAAAGAAAAGAAAAGAAAAAAGACCTCTTAGTACAAGAATATGAAAAAATAATAAAAAAATGAAAGTTATTTTCTGATGTAGCAGCTCATAGACTTAGTTGTTTCCTCTTCTCTGCTTCTGGTCTCGGCTGCAAGCTCCATTCACCACTTGCAGTGATTCCGAAGAGGTTCATTCTTACGGTCTCATCTAAAAAAAGAAAGGTTTTTGTTTTCTTTTTATTTTATTATTTTTATTTATTTATTTATTTTTTATTGTTATAAGTTGATTTTCTTTTTTTTTAATTTATTTTTTATTGGTGTTCAATTTACTAACATACAGAATAACCCCCAGTGCCCGTCACACATTCACTCCCACCCCCCGCCCTTCTCCCCTTCCACCACCCCTAGTTCGTTTCCCAGAGTTAGCAGTCTTTACGTTCTGTCTCCCTTTCTGATATTTCCCACACATTTCTTCTCCCTTCCCTTATATTCCCTTTCACTATTATTTATATTCCCCAAATGAATGAGAACATATAATGTTTGTCCTTCTCCGATTGACTTACTTCACTCAGCATAATACCCTCCAGTTCCATCCACGTTGAAGCAAATGGCGGGTATTTGTCATTTCTAATAGCTGAGTAATATTCCATTGTATACATAAACCACATCTTCTTTATCCATTCATCTTTCAATGGACACCGAGGCTCCTTCCACAGTTTGGCTATCGTGGCCATTGCTGCTATAAACATCGGGGTGCAGGTGTCCCGGCGTTTCATTGCATTTGTATCTTTGGGGTAAATCCCCAACAGTGCAATTGCTGGGTCGTAGGGCAGGTCTATTTTTAACTGTTTGAGGAACCTCCACACAGGTTTTTGTTTTCTGATCACAAATGCCACACATGCTTATTAAGTTTACCGAGAAAAAGACTGGAAAATACAAAAAGAAGGCAGGGAAGGGGAAGACGGAGGAAGGGTTCAGAGATAACTACTCAGAGCTTTGTACTTCAAGCTGCTTTTTAAAAGTCAGATTGAAATTTTGTTACTTGGTTTTCCTCACTCAACAGCAGTGAACTTTCCTCAAACTGTTAAATATTCTCCCATAGTTCCATTTAAGATCACTGCGGAATATTTCATCTTCTTGTGGATATTAATTTATTGGACCTGCTGAATATCCAGATTATTTCAGGTGTTTATTATGTTTTAGGTAACACAGATACAATACCTTGACAAAGGCCTCTCTTATTTTTTTTTTTTTAAGTTTTTTAAAGATTTTATTTATTGGGATCCCTGGGTGGCGCAGTGGTTTGGGGCCTGCCTTTGGCCCGGGGCGCGATCCTGGAGACCCGGGATCGAATCCCACGTCGGGCTCCCGGTGCATGGAGCCTGCTTCTCCCTCTGCCTATGTCTCTGCTTCTCTGTCTCTCTCTGTGTGACTATCATGAATAACTAAATAAAATTTTAAAAAAGATTTTACTTATTCATTCATGAAAGACATAAGAGAGAGGCAGAGACACCGGCAGAGGGAGAAGCAGGCTCCACGCAGGGAGCCCGACGTGGGATTCGATCCCGGGTCTCCAGGATCGCGCCCCGGGCCAAAGGCAGGCCCCAAACCGCTGCCCACCCCCCTCCGCTCCCTGAGCTGCCCCATTTGAGAAGCTTTTAATGATCATTATCAAACTGTCTTTCAGAGACAGAGCACTAAGTTATAGTTCCATCCACAGCGTATGATGTCTGGTGTTAGTTTGTTTCTACATAAGCCTTCCACCCAACGTGGAGCTTAGAGTCCCGAGCTCCAGACCTGAGTCCCCTGCCCTAGGGCCTGAGCTGGCCAGGGGCCCTGGCTGTCAGGATTTTTAAAGATCTTTGCTAATCCTGCCCTTCCGTCAGTATTCACATACTCAAGCTGCAGACTAGGGAAAAGATTTTTCCCAGAGGTGGGAAGAAACTGCGAGCTGGGGAACTAGAGTTGCACAGCATAACTTGAGTGTGAAATCCAGACCCATGTGCCCGAGTAGCCGTGGGTCCCCCTTCGTGGCGCCGCGGGTGGGTGGGCCTCGGAGCCCGCAGTGCCCGCCTCCGCCTCCACTGCAGGTTCCTTCCCTGTGACAGGATAGGACCCCACATCCTACCCTAGCTGCACATCCCACAGGTTGATTGTGACAAGGAAAGAAGAAAAGGTGCGTAAGGGTCCTCAGGAGACCATGAGAGCACTCTGCACACGCACATGCAGGGGATGATTCCTGTGGCTGCACTGACCTCGGTGGATGGTGTGAGAGCGGATCTCAGGTGAATGATCCCTACTCCCTAGTCAACTAGGTCTTCCCTCCGCAGCCCAGCAGGACTTGACCAACGTGCTGGAGACGGCACACCATTCCCGGGGAGAGAGGGCACGCCAGCTGCTTCCTAACAATCCACCGCAAAGTAATTCTGCACGTGTCAAGTGCAAAGAAGCACTTGACAGTGGTCAGGCCTGTCAGAGCAGGAACTGAAGGCCAACGTGTGCTCTCGCCCCGGGCCCCGAGTGTGCTCTCGCGGGCCCCGAGTGTGCTCTCACCCTGGGGTCCTGAAAGCTATTGATTGTTAGTGTCAGGGAACAAGTCCCACCAAGGCCTTGGGAGAGAAGCTGTGGCCCTGAAACAGGCTGGATTTGAGGTCTCTGTCAAGTAACTCTGTCTCTTAGGACCTCCATGGAGCCCGCTCTCATCCTGACCCAATTGCCCTATCAGTCCTTCAATCAGAAATGTCTCCTGCCTATAGGGGCTCCTGGCTGGTTCAGGCGGTAGAGCACAGGACTCTTGATCTCAGGTTGGAAGGTCAGCCCCATGTTGGGTGTAGCTATTACTTAAAAATAAGATCTAAAAAACAGACGTGTCTCTCCTACCTTTAAAGTGTTGTGTAGTCAGGAGGAATGGTCTTGGTCAGGGAGTCCCCCTGGCCTGGGTTAAATCTTGGCTCTGTCACTTGTCGTTCACCCTGGGTCTTCGGTCCCCATGGGGACAATACTACCTACCTTACAAGACCGTTGTGTTCAAAGAACTAGAAGGCCTCACCCCTGGGAGCACCGCAGAGGTGCTTTGGGCTTGGTGGGGGATGCTAGAAGCCGCCATGTGCCTGCATCACCACCCCCCCAAATTAGGAAATGACAGGTGCCCGTGAAAGGCAGCGAGGAGAGCATCTTCGGATTCGAAGTGGAAGATGACCAAGGGCCACACAGAACCAGAGACAAGAGCCACAGCGGTTTAAGCACAGATCTGGAAACGTGGAGGAGGGAGGGTCTGGGAAACCTCAGGAGGCCGCGGGTGGGCCGCGGGGATGGGCCGCTGAGGGAAGTAGTGGGGCCTGCTGATTCCCATCTGTGACCTTCGTTAGCATTTGAAGGCGAAGGCCTTGGTGCAGAACGCCCAGCCTCCGACCCCCAGCCCCCAGCCCCCGGACCCCAGCCCCCAGCCCCCAGCCCTCGAGCCCAAGAGGCCCCTGATTTCTTGAACCCTGGCACCTCTCCCACCAGGCTCTACAAGGGATCCAATCTTTTTCTATCCCAGCTGAAGCCAAAATCTATTTTATTTACAAAACTCGCCAAAGTCTCGGCTCCCTCTATTACTGATCCAATATAGAAAGTGTAGTGATTTTGCAAAGAAAAAAAAAAATTGTAATAATAATAATGGGTTACATGTCAAATTAGTTTTGTTATTTTTATTTTTTTATATATGGAACACTTCACAAATTTGCATGTCTTCTTAGCACAGGGGGCATGCTAATCTTTGCATTGTTCAAATTTTTGGTATACATGCTGCCCAAGTGAGCACAATATGTTGAGTTATTAACTCACTTTCACTATTTCTTACGAAATAGAGGCTAGTATTGCCTGTTAAGTTTTTTAGTAACTAGAGGAAATGAGACTGCCAAGGCAAGCGAGGGTCCAAGAACAGATTTTATTGCAGGCACCCTCGGGCGAGGTTCCACGACTCACGGGGGAAAGAGAGTGAGTCGGGGAAGTCGCGCCAAGACAAGGTGGTCTGGGGTTTACATAACGTTGTAAGGCAGAACGGTTTCTATTGGTTGGCTCATATGCGAAGGAAGGATTGCAATCCAACCAGAGTGACCCTCACTATGCATAGGAAGGATTGCAATTCGACCAGTCAAAGGTGACTTCCTCCTCTGGGGTTTGAAGGGCATTGGGTTCGGTTGGGGAAGTCCAAAGGAGAGGTGTAAGGGTCTGCCCAAGCTGTCGTCCCAAGTGGAGGTGGTGACAGGAACCTCAGCCATTTGGCGTATCTGCCATCTTGAGGAGTTTCCCTTCCCGCCTGGCCCCAACATTGCCCTTGTGTTAGAAATAACCTGTTTCAGTAGCACATTCAGACACAGACGCCAAAGTCCTAATCTTACAGTGGCTGTGTTCCTTGTACCACTATGTGCCTGCGTTATCAGAAGCTTCCTTGAATTTTTGTACTCTAGGAAGAAATTTGGTGTTTATTTCTTAGGGGAAAAAAAAAGTCAGGCCAATTTTTGGCTTTGGAGCCCAATGACGGCAAGCAGGTGTGTCCAGGGATTCAGGTCTTGATTCTTGAGGTCACTGCATCTGAGGCTGTCTTATCTTCCTCCTTTGAAAGGGAGAACGATAGAGTGGAAAAGCATGGACTCTATTTTATTTTATTTTAAAGATTTTATTTATTTATTCATGAGACACAGAGAGAGGCAGTGACACAGGCAGAGGGAGAAGCAGGCTCCAGGCAGGGAGCCTGATGCGGGATTTGATCCCGGGACCCCAGGGTCACGTCCTGAGCTGAAGGCAGACGCTCAATTGCTGAGCCATCCAGGCGTCCCAAGAGCGAGGACTCTAAAGCACAGATAATCCCAGCTTTGTCCTGCCAGCCCTACAGCCCTGTTATGTATATCCCCTTCGCCCATCGGGCCCAGTTAATTCTGAAATGAGAGTCACTTTAGAAATGCAAGCGGGGGTTCCCTGGGTGGCTCAGCGGTTTGGCGCCTGCCTTTGGCCCAGGGCGCAATCCTGGAGTCCCGGGATCCAGTCGTCGGACTCCCTTCATGGAGCCTGCTTCTCCCTCTGCCTGTGTCACTACCTCTCTCTGTGTCTCTCATGAATAAATAAATAAAATATTAAAATAAATAAATAAACACATATATGATTACTTTATTACTACATCTCCCTGACTCAACATAAGGTCAGAGAGCAGGGGCCCGTCTGGGTGCGCTTGCACGGCACACACAGTGATCAGCTGCCACAATGTATGCTAAGCCCTCAATGGTTTGGGAGGACAGAGACAACCTCCCAAACCATTCCTACACCTCAGCTACAGAAAAGGGGGACTGGGGCTCCAGCTGTACTCACCCAAAAAGTAAAAGCCCCCCTGCTAGCGGTCGGTAAAGCTGAAGGATCCCCAAGAGCTATGCGGTGACACAGTTCCCTGTTCTCAGACCCTTGGACTTCTCCTTGTCTTCACCGCACAGGATGTTGAGGCCAAGATCTTATCTGACTGAAGGAACCACTTGGTCTCTGAGTCAGGCCTCACTGCCCGGGTTCAGATGTGGGCCGAGACTTGGCTGCCTCGTCCCTGGTCTCTCCTATTCCTCTGAGGAAGAACCGTCTGCAGCCCAGACAGGTGTGTAGCGTGTGGGCAGAGGACCAGCCTCCCCCCCACTCTCCAGGCACCTGCACCCTTCTTCAGAAGTTTGGGCGGTCCACATCTGTACCAGAGAGGTAGCTCTAGCCCAGAGTTTCTTACTGAAAATGTTGACATCTCCCCTTTGGCTCACAAGGTGAACAGTATTTGTAGGGCGCTGCTTGGATCAGGGCCCTCCCCAAAAGACAAGTCTAGTTAGGCCCAAGGGAAAGTGACAACCATCGTCCCCTGAATCTGAGTTGCCTCTGATATAAATTCTTCTCTATTGTATGCAGTGCTGAGAAAGAATACAGTTGACCCTTGAACAACACAGGTTTGAACTGTGTGAGTCCACTTAGACATACATTTTTTGATAATCTTTTTTTTTTTTTAGATAAAGCATAGCACTGTAAATGTATTTTCTCATTTTCTTTTGCTTACTTTACTGTAAAAATATAATATGTAATACATAGGACATACAAAATATATGTTACTCAACTGTTTATGTTATTTGTAAGACTTCTAGTCAGCATAAGGCTATTAATAGTTAAGTTTTGGGGGGGATCTAGAAGTTATACAAGGATTTTTGATTATGTGAGGGATGGGTGTCTTTCCCCCCTAACCTTCACATTGTTCAAGAGTTGAGTGTAAATACTAACAACTAAATGGCCCATTGATTTTTTTTAAATAAATTTTTATTTATTTATGATAGTCACAGAGAGAGAGAGAGAGAGAGAGGCAGAGACACAGGCAGAGGGAGAAGCAGGCTCCATGCACCGGGAGCCCGACGTGGGATTCGATCCCGGGTCTCCAGGATCGCGCCCTGGGCCAAAGGCAGGCACCAAACCGCTGCGCCACCCAGGGATCCCTGGCCCATTGATTTAAGATTTATTTCACGAGTGCCTCATGGCTCAGCTGTTAAGGTTAAGCTTTCCCGCTCAGATCATAATCTTGGGGGTCCTGGGATTGAGCTCCAAGTCAGGCTTGCTGCTCAATGGGGCATCTGCTTCTCCATCCCCATCTGCCCCTATCCTTCTCCCCAACTTGTGCTCCTGTTCTCTCTCTCAAATAAATAAGTAAAATCTTTTTTATTTTTATTTGTTTTTAAAGATTTTATTTATTTATTCATGAAAGACACAGAAAGAGAGGCAGAGACAGAGGCAGAGGGAGAAGCAGGCTCCATGCAGGGAGCCCGATGTGGGACTCGATCCTGGGACTACGGGACCGTGCCCTGGGTGGAAGGCAGGTGCTGAACCACTGAGCCACCCAGGTATCCCAGTAAAATCTTTTTTAAAAAGTAAGATTTATGGGACGCCTGGGTGGCTCAGTGGTTGAGCATCTGCCTTTGGCTCAGGACGTGATCCCCGGGATCCCAGGATCGAGTCCCGCATCTGGCTCCCTGCGTGGAGCCTGCTTCTCCCTCTGCCTGTGTCTCTGCCTCTCTCTGTGGGTCTCTCATGAATAAATAAATAAAATCTTTTTTAAAAATATTTATTCCAGGGATCCCTGGGTGGCGCAGTGGTTTGGCGCCTGCCTTTGGCCCAGGGCGCGATCCTGGAGACCCAGGATGGAATCCCACATCAGGCTCCCGGTGCATGGAGCCTGCTTCTCCCTCTGCCTGTGTCTCTGCCTCTCTCTCTCTCTCTCTGTGATTATCGTAAATAAAAAAAATAAAAAAAAAATATTTATTCCAATTTCATAGGTCTTAGAATATGAAAAAGTTGCACCTTAGAATTGGTGAAAACAGCACCATACAAACTACATACAAACAGCAGACGGCTAAGATTAGCAGTAAGAAGAAAACATTCTCTTGTTCCATCAACAGATCCACCCACGATGGCCTCCGACCGCCGTCTGCTGACAACCGGTGAGCTGCCCCCCACCCCCCAGGCCAACCCTGCACATGTGCACTGGTTCTCCTCCCCTCTCAACAACAGAGACACATCCTCCAGGGTCCCTGCTTCTCTTCTCTGCATGAATAATTTTTTCCTCTCAGCTGGTTCATTTCTAGTGCCTAACATTGTGAAATTATATCTTCCTTCTCTTTCACTTTTAAAGTATTTACCTATCTATCTATTGATAGATCAATCTATTTATCAATCATCTATCTAGTTATCTAAGTAACCTCTATACCCAACGTGGGGCTTGAACTTACAACCCTGAGATCAAGAGTCACACTGAGTCACCAGGCGCCCCCCTCCAATTCCATTTTTAACTGCACATTACACAGAAGTCCTTAAAAGAGATGTCCACTCTTCATCTTCTCATCCTCTCTTCCCATATTTTCCCTTGAACCCTGATGGGAACACCAGGCTTCCCTCCCCACCTTTCTGTCAAGGTCCCCATTGGTCTACATTGCCAAGTCCAAGGGTTAGCCATACTCCTTAGCTTAGTTCCCCTCTTGGCAGCAGCTGACTTCCAAGGTACCACTCTCTCCTGGTTCCCCTCTCCCTCCCTGCCCTGAGGACCGTACCCTGCCTGCTCCCACTGCCTGGGTGACCTCACCCAGTCCCATGGTTTTAATTGCCTGTTCTGACTTTAATAACTACTGTCCCCAGCTCTGGCCTCTCCCTTGAACTCAGGGCTCATGTATCCTAATAGCCACCTCAAATTATATATGTCCCAAATCACATTTTTTGAATTCCAGCCTCAAGAAGTCCCCCTGTCTTAATACATGGCAGTTTTCCCAGTTAGTCTGGCCCAAGTCCTCGGAATCTGTCTGACTCATCCTCGACCAGTCATTCTCTCTCACATCTAATCCATCAGCAAATTCTTTCAGATTTCAAAATATCTCTGGAATAAGATCATCTCCCAATGTCTGTTTGCTACCACCCTGGGCCCAGCTACCATCGTCGTTTCCTGGGCGGTTGCAGTGGTCTCCTACTGGTTTCCCCGGCTGGCCCAGTCTCCCATATTCTGTCCCCAAGGCATTGTACGCGGTACCCTGGACCTGGCACGTGTCTGCTCCTACTGTCCTACGGTCCCACCTCAGGTGGGAGGAAAGCCAAAGCTCCCTACAGGAGCTAGCCCTGGCCCCTCCGGTTCCCCTTTCCCTTGCTTCGTCTACTCCAGTGGCGCTGGCCCCTGGCTGGCTCTAAAACACACTGAGCACTGTCCCACCTCAGACAGTTTCTTCTGCCCCCAGACACCGGCTCACCCCTCCCTCTTCACATGCTGGCTCCATGTCACTCCATCAGAGCATCCCACACAGAGTCGCCCTCCCCAGCCTCCTCCGCCGTTCCCTGCTTTCTTTCCCTCACATCTCACCCCCTGGCATTTTGTCTGTCTCTTTTTTATTCCTTGGCTGTGTCTGCAGCCCCCATTTGAATGGGAGCTTCATGAAGTCAGGGATTTTATTCACAGCTGTGTCCTCAGCACCTCAGACACAGTCTGGCACGTGGGAGGTACTCCGTGAAGACTTATAGAGTGAATTCTGACCTTGAAGGAAGCTTTATGCGGAAAGAGTGAGAGCATGACCACTTTTCCTATTCTGTTCTATGACAAGGTCCCTGGGGGTTAAAAGAAAGATGCATGCCATAAGCGTTTCCTGGAAGTTGCCTGAAAACACAGAAAACAGCTGCCTTGTTAGTCCTACAGAAGGCTCATTTCTGAAGGCACCTGGTCCTGGCCCGAGAGTGCCTGTGCAACCGACGAGTGTGGCCAGGCTTCACCTGGTCACTGACATGACCCAGCTGCTGTCCTCTGCCAGGGATCTCCTCATTGTCGCTGCTCACCCCATCCCCTGTCCTCTTCCTCTCACTGCCTGGTGAGGCCTGACCAGCCTTGCTCAACTTCTCTCTCACATTCCCCAACAGTTCTCCCTCTACGCACCCTCAGCTCTTTCTCCAGACCCTACTTAAGCCTTTTGGCACATGTCTAGCCTATATGGCACACGTCTTTGTCTCCGCCTGCCCTGTCTCTCCCCTCCCTGCCAACCCCCACCCCACCCCCGACCCCCTCCTCCAAGACTGGGAAGCATTTGAAGGCTGGGTTGTATCTTACTCATGTCTGTATTCCTAACCCCTCACACAGTGCCTGGCACATTGTAGGTGCTCAAGAACTGTTTGCTGAATGACTGAGTGAACTCTTCATTTTCAACAGACTGGCTTTGTCACAGTTTCCCCAAGACAGGCTGGGCTCATTCTTGGCAAATTTAAATGCTCTCCAAACAGCATTCCCTACCCCCTCATTTCTACACAGACACACACACACACACACACACACACACACACACCTACCCTTCAATAGCTAACTCTTAGTTAAGCAAAATACTTCAGCTCAAAAAACATTTACTGTCAGAGGACCTGGCTGACTCAGGGCAGCATGCAACTCTTGATCTCAAGCCCCACGTTGGGTGTTAGAGATTACTTACTTAAATAAATAAAACTTAAAAAAAGAAAAGATTTTTTTTTTTAATTTTTATTTATTTATGATAGTCACAGAGAGAGAAAGAGAGAGAGGCAGAGACACAGGCAGAGGGAGAAGCAGGCTCCACGCACCGGGAGCCCGACGTGGGATTCGATCCCGGGTCTCCAGGATCGCGCCCTGGGCCAAAGGCAGGCGCCAAACCGCTGCGCCACCCAGGGATCCCAAGAAAAGATTTTTTAATAAAGCATTTACTGTCTTACTGTCTGTTTACATTGTTCTAGTACTATTACCCAGTGGTTAATGAAGATGAGCTGGTGGCTGATTTATTGGCACAAGGTCTATCAAATATCATTTTCTTCATTAGGCCCTTCTTTATAACTCTAAGCAATGCACATCTTTCCCCTGCCCAAGGATGCACAGGACGGAGAATCGGTTTCCTTGAGAGGCAAGCAAAGCCCCGCGCGAGGTTTTGACTGTGGTGTGTAGGAGCTGGGCCACCTCAGTTTCCTGGTTCAACCTGGCTTTTCCTGCTTACTAGCTGCCTGGCCTTGGCAGGCAGTTACTTTGTATCTGAGCATCTGATCTTTAAAAAAAAAAAAAAAACACTTAAAAAAAAAGAACCTCTTTCTGGGGACTCTGGGGAAGATAACATGAGATACCCCATCTGAAGCACATAGATCATGAGCAATAAATGATAGCTGTTATTATCTCAGTTTAATAGGATTTCTCACGTCTGATGGGATTTATCAACTTCATGAAATATCATGCTGATTTCTTCTAATTCTATCATATATAACTTATCTCTTAAATGACAGTTCATGTTCCTGGAAGGCCGTGGTCATGAGCAACTAGTAGGCCTAGAATAAACATGGAGGAATTAGGTTGTTCCAGTTATATGAGTGAATTCATGGGCTCCCAAGGCTGTTTAGTTTTTGTTTAAAGATTTTATTTATTCATGATAGAGACAGAGAGAGAGGCAGAGACACAGGCAGAGGAAGAAGCAGGCTCCATGCAGGGAGCCCGACGTGGGACTCGATCCTGGGTCTCCAGGATCACGCCCTGGGCTGAAGGCAGAGGCTCAACCACTGAGCCACCAAGTGCCCCTGTTTGTTGTTCACTACTTGGTGGGTCGTTTTCTCAAACCGAGGTTAGGGAGCAGGGGTAGGCTCCTCACTTAGGATCCTGCGTGGGCATGCTCCCCCAGCCCGGGCAGGGCGCAGGGCAGGGGACACAGGCACGGGCAGGGCGCAGGGCAGGGGACACAGGCACGGGCAGGGTGCAGGGCAGGGGACACAGGCACGCGAGGCCGCAGCGACCACGACCACGGCGGAGCAGCCCGAGCACTGCCAGGGAGCTGAGCTGTCCTGGCGCCTGCCTGCACCTGCTGCACGGCCTGAAAGGCCTGCACCTGCTGCACCCCTGCTGGGGGGGGGGGGGGTCCGCCGTGGTCCAGCTGCCGCTGCTGCGGGCAGGCGGTGTGACCTCTGCCTCCGTGCTTGCAGAGTGAGCTGACGTGGTAGCCCTCTCCTTTAGAGTCACTGCAAAAGTGGAACAGTAGGTGCCTGGTACTCAGGGAAGGGCTCAATATGTGGCCGGTGTCTTTATGACATGTTATGTCTTCCTTTGCTCCAGGTCCGTTGCAGTCGTAGGGTAGGCCATCCCCCTGGATCTGCTTTAACACTGCCAGACCTCAGAAAGCACCCTTTGAGCATCACATGGGGGTTTTATTTTATTTTATTTTATTTATTTATTTATTTTAATAGATTTTTATTTGTTTATTCATTAGGGACACACACAGAGAGAGAGGCAGAGACACAGGCAGAGAGAGAAGCAGGCTCCATGCAGGGAGCCCGACGTGGGACTTGATCCCGGGACTCCAAGATCACGCCCTGGGCCAGAGGCAGGCGCTAAACCGCTGAGCCACCCAGGGATCCCCCACGTGGGGGTTTTATGACCAAGAATCTTGCTCTTGCCTCACCCCAGGAGCCTCCTGCCACCCTGAGAGACTGCCCAGACATCCCTAAACATTCTTCCAATCAGGGAGCAGCTGGGGCCCCAGGAAATGCCGAATTTCTTATTGCAATTATTTTTTCTTCTTTCTTTTTTTTTAATTTTATTTATTTACGATAGTCACACAGAGAGAGAGAGGCAGAGACACAGGCAGAGGGAGAAGCAGGCTCCATGCACCAGGAGCCCGATGTGGGACTCGATCCCGGGCCTCCAGGATCGCTCCCTGAGCCAAAGGTAGGCGCTAAACCGCTGCGCCACCCAGGGATCCCCTCTTATTGCAATTATTTTATTTGTATTTTTCAATAATTTGAAATGGTGTGGGAATCAAAATTTTAGAGTGGCCGGAGCTCTGGGGGCAGGATCTCTGAGAAGTAATTAAAGGTACAGGGTTTTTTAAAACAAACAAACAAACAAACAAACAAACAAACATTATGGGACCTAGAGGGAGAATAAAGCATAAGGGTGTAGAGCAGGGAAGGGAAGCGGCAGAGGAAGAAGGCAGATGGGAAAAAGGAAGAAGAGGGGCGCCTAGGTGGCTCAGGGGTTGAGCCTCTGTCTTCGGCTCAGGTCATGATCCCGGGGTCCTGGGATCCAGTTCTGCATTAGGTCCCCGCAGGGAGCCTGCTTCTCCCTCTGCCTGTGTCTCTGCCTCTCTCTTTGTGTGTCTCCTGAATAAATAAATAAAATCTTGAAAGAAAGAAAAAAAGAAGACAGGCAGGAATGAGAAGATGAGAAGTGGATGAGCACAAGACAAGGGAAAAGGCAATGATTGCAAAGATATAAAAAGATACAAGATTATTTTTACAAAATCATTTAACCATGTACAGCGTAAAAGAATGGAAGGAAGCATACTGACGTGAGAACAGTGGTTTGGCAAGATTGGATTATTCTTTATTCTTCCTGCTTATAATGCGGGGTTCTCTGCCCCACTGACGTTGGGCGCGGCCAGATGACTTTCTTTGGCCAATGAAATGCGGGCGGTGCTTGCAGCATGCCAGTGAGGCGAAGTGCAGTATGCCAGTTTCAAGTGAAGGCCTTAAGAGGCGTCATATTTTTCTGCTCACCCTTTTGCATTCTTGTGATCTTCCATGGCAAAAACAGTATCTCCCGAGAGCTGCTGGTCACTGAGGAAGATGAGCAAACATGCGGGAGCAAAACTAACCCAACTCAGCCAGAGCTCAAGCCCCTCCGGGTACTCAGAGTCTCAGTGGACCCAGGAAAGAGGAAATAAATGTATGTGGTTGTAAGCTCTTGATGTTGTAAAGTTGCTTATGCAGCAAAGACTAATTTATCATGATCATCTCTGAATGATGGTTGGTTTTTATTTCCTTCAATTATTTTCTGTATTTTCTGAGTATTTGTGAATAAGTTTGCTTTTAGGGTTAAGAATCAATTAAGCATGAGGAAATATGTATTTCCTACTAGATCCTCCATTATTATGATACAAGATAAGACTTGCCTGAACTGTAAACACGTAAGACTGTTAAGACAACTTGAAAAACACAAGTCTACTAATTCCCATGCATTTTCTCTCCTATTCCTCTTTCTGCAGAGTTAACAATTAAGTTCACATTTCTGTTGCCTTAGCAGATACTCTTAGGGTTTTGAAAGAGCAGGTATTTCTGAGGTTATGTTTGAGGCTCTGATTACAACACACGCAAAGGCTAGCTCAGGGGCCTGGGAGATCTGGGCTGGTTTGAGAGAATTAACACAAAGGTAATTCTCTGTAAGTAGTAATTCTCTAAGAACCCCTTTGGTCAGAATAATTTTTTACTTTATTGATTTTTCTCACTCATGAGGCATAGTGGTGAGAGAATAAAATAACAGGGGTAGGAAGGGAACCATCAAGAGATGGGGTGGAGGAGGCAGATGGGGATGAAGAAAATGAATCAGAAAGCAGAAATTGAGGCAGGGGGTAGGGGTGGGGTGGGGGAGAAGTGGGAAAGAGGTAGTGTAACTAGGAGGACCTGAGGCTGCAGGCAGGACTAGCCAAGGTGACTCCAGACCTCGAGTGGCTTGGCTGCTCACTGTCCACACTGCATTCATTGTCTACACCTGCAGTAAGCCAGTACCGCTAAGCCATACTTGCCCTGCCTTTCCAGCCTGCCCTCTCTCTTCTCTCACCCTCATCATGGCTCACTCACTTTGTTTCCTATCTTCCTGTCCCCCTCCAAAGTTCTCTCCAATTCTTCTCAGGCCTTCCAAAGTCTGACCACCCTTCAAGGCTCTGCTCCCCAAAGCATCCCTAAGTCGCTGAGGTTGCCCTTCTCTGAACTCTGGGCTACATCTCTTTCCTGAGTCTCCAGGCTCATGAATCTGATCCCACCCCCTTTGGTGTCTCCAGTAACTCAAGTATGTGTGACTTTACCAAAGCATACATGAGGACGCCGGCTCTCGGGGGCCGGGATCTGGGGTGGGTTGTTGTTCACTGCTGTATCCCAGAGTCCAGAAGAGTGCTCAGCAGCACGCAGGCCTTCACGAAGTACAACTGAACGAATGAATGTGTTAGCAGCCAGCAGCCACAGCTTGCTTCTATTGCATTGCTTATGGTGCTTCCTGGCTCTCTAGTGTCCCCAGCTGACCGGCAAAACGCCTTTAGGACACAAAGCTGTGCACATAGGTGATTTATTCACTGATTAAACAGCCAAGTTCCACAGTAGATCAGGCTCAGGACCAAAGCCATCTTCCTCAAATCCTAGGAACCATGGACTAACTCAAGGATCAAGTCCCGCATCAGGCTCCCAGCGTGAAGCCTGCTTCTCCCTCTGTCTGTGTCCCTGCCTCTCTCTCTCTCTGTGTCTCTCATGAATAAATAAATAAAATCTTAACAACAAAAAAAGAGGTGTATTCCTATCTATTCATTTTGAGCCCTGCTGCTATGTCAGTCTGATGCTTTCCGAGTGTTTTGTTCTCATCATTCTTTGTTATCTCAGCTACACGCCTGTCCCTCTGTCCCGCCTGTGAGCAGGGCCTGAGCTGCACACCCCCCCCCCCCCACCTGCCCTGGGCTTCCGGCCCTGGCTTGGACCAGGCTCGCACTGCTGGCGGCTGGAAGCCAGGGCTGTGATTTGCTGCCAGTGACATCACTCCGGCAGCCTTCCTCCCCAGATGTGCGTGGGCTGTGTCCCAGCGCCCTGCTGCACAGCAGCGACAGGACGCGACAGGAAGCCAGCGTCTAGAACTGCTGCCCGCCCTAGCCTCAGGGGCCCTCAGTGGCATTCTTTGACCCCGCGGGCTCCGTGGGGAGCTCTTGTCCACCAGCCACCAGCCACTGTGGTGGGTGGAGCGCTCTGGTCCCGCTCGCTCGTTGGCCCCACACACGGACGTGCTATGGGAATGACTAAGACTCACATCACCGCACATTAGGAAGCAATTATCTGAAAACAGATTTGTCCCCTGAGTCATCCAGTGTGTTCGCTGGCGTCCCTCTCTCTCTTTCAAAAATCAGCCAGCAGTAAAGTAACGCAAACGTCCTATAGGGCCTCCTGCTGCATTTGTCAGGAGATAACATATCTGCTCTAGATGGATTTACAGATTATTACTTTTGCTTGTATTGTGTTACTAAAGCTGCCCTGTTCTAACCCTAGATTTATTCTCCCAAGAAGAATGGTTTTCAGGATTAATTTTTTTTTGCCTTTCACTCCTTTGTGCGATAGATGACTAATACTGCTTTCATTAGCTCACCAACTACTTGGCTTCGGTTCTTTTTCTTTACTCTCTCTCCCTCCCTCCTTCACCCCCCACCCCCATTTTGTTTTATTATTTCAACCTAAAACATTTTTTTAATTAAAGAAAAAAAATTCTAAGTTCTCTCTACACCCGCCGTGGGGCTCAAACTCACACCCCAAGATCAAGAATTGCATGTTCCACCGATGTGAATATTTGTTTTAAAGATATGAATATTTGGGGGGCACTGAGTGGCTCAGTTGGTTAAGCATCCAACTCCTGATTTCAGCTCAAGTCATGATCTCAGGGTCCTGGGATCCAGCCAAATGGGGCTCCGCACTCAGCAGGGAGTCTGCGTGGGTTTTTGTCTCCCGCCCCCTCTGCCCCTCGCTGCTCCCCATGTGGGCACACGCTCTCTTTCTCTAAAATAAATAAATAAATCTCAAAAAATAAAGGTATGAATATTTTGATATTGTCTTCATATTCTGTATGAGTTCGCCACCACAAACCGGACAGACCTGTCTTGTCTCAGGGTTCGGGAGGGCAGCGCCTGAAGTCAGTACAGGCCTGGGAGGCGGGCATGGGCAGGGCCGCTCCCTCCGGAGGCGCCGGAGACCATCCCTTCCTTGCCTCCTCCAGCTTCTGGCGGCAGCTGGGCCTCCGTCACCCCTGCCATCTGTCTCTGTGGTCGCTCCCTCCTTCTCTTCTGTGGGAACCGAATCTCCCCTTGCCTCTCTAGTGCTGGCATTTAGGGCTCACCTGGCTAATCCAGGGTAATGTCTTCATGGCAAGATCCTTAATCTGCTCCCGTCTGCGAAGACTCCTTTTCCTCATGAGGTCACATTTACCGGTGCCGGGGTTGGGATCACACGTCCTTCAGTGGCTGTTGCTTGGCCTGCTGCATTTTCGATTCCCCGCTCCCCACCATGCCACGGAATATTTTGTATCTACACGCAAAGGTTGGTAGAGAAAGAGATAACGGAAGGAAAAGCAAATCTAGAGGAAGCAGAAGATGGAGAAGAGGTCTTTCCTTGCCTGTGAATACCCTCGGGGCTAATGGCCCTCCTGGCACTCCCCTGGTCCCCTGAGGGACGAGGGGAGGGGGGGACCTCTCCACCCACAGGCCAGGGTAGCCCACAGACTTCTCTCCCCTCTCCCTGGGCCACCAGAGCACCAGTACATGACACGGGCTCATCCAAAAAGATGTTCTCCCCAGGGGTTTGACCTCAAGGGGGAGATACACAGAGGCCTGGAGAGCTGGAACTTACCCCAGGGCAGTGGTGTCCATGGCCAGGAGCAGCCAGGTCTGGTGTGGGACCTTGTCACCTCCCCAGTTTCCTGCTCTCTCCCCAGCACTGCTTCTCCAACGTTCCTTTTTCCTTCTTCCCTCCCCCTCCAACATTCCGATTCCTTCTGGGAGCTGCTGAATGACCTGCCAGCACTTTCCTTCTTTGCTGAAGTTAGCCCAAGGAGGTCTCTGCTGCTTGTAACCAAGAATCCTCCTAGATTCTTGGAAACTGCCAGCTCTGAAGCTTTCTTTGATAAAGCCGGGCAGCAGCTTTGGCTCCAGGGAAGGCCCTCGCTGGAGGGGGGCAGGCAATGCGGGCAGGGGTCTGTGAGGCCACCGCGGGCCTATGGGAGACACCTAGATGTCTGTGTGATTAAAAAAAAAGTGGTTTCGTGTTAGGAATCACCGCACAGAATTTGAAAAGAAGGAAACTGATATGGTTCTCAGCCCAGACTATACGCCCTGTGAAAAATATGTGTGCTACTGTCTTTAAGACCCTGAAATTAATTGCAGAATTAATATAACTTAGGTGTTTATATAACCTTAAAGGGTCAACAAAACATAAAGGAAAAAGTTTGTATATAAATAAGTATAAAAGGAATACAAATTATTTTATTATTTCTTTTAAATATTTTATTTATTTATTTGAGGGAGAAAGAGAGCTATCGAGAGAGAGAGAGAGAGAGAGAGAGAGAGAGAGAGAGCGTGAGCGCAGAGGGGAGAGGGAGAAGCAGATCCTCACTGGGCAGGGAGCCGCACACAGCGCTTGATCCCAGGACCCCTGGCTCATGGCCTGAGCTGAAGACAGACTCCTAATGACTGAGCCACCAGGCACCAGTCATTAGGCGATACAAATTATTAAAGAAAATAATGTTAAATAAAAATACAGGCTTCAACATGTATACAGATACATGACCACGTTAGAGGACCCCACAAGTTTATAATCTCACAAATACGCAAGTGAGAATCCCACCCCACTGAATGAAAAGTACGGATCACAGAGCCGGGCATGGAGTGTGATTAGATGTCTTCTGAGAAGCAGAAGCTGCAGGTGCACACGTGTCCCTGCATGGGATGTATGGACAGGAAGGGACAGGCGATGGCTGCAGTCACCTCTGAGGAAGGAAGAGCTGGGGAGCCGGAGGAAGAAAGAAGCCTTTGACATTTTGCTCACTGTTTGTATACTTTGTGCCATTAATAAAATCAATGTGTCACTACTTCTGTAATAAAAAATGTAAAAGGCAGGAAAGAAAGTGAGCAGAGCAGCATCGTGTGCCGCCAGCTGGGAGGGGAATGGCCCGGTGAGCAGGAGTGAGGGCCCAAGGGGGGCGCTGCTTCGGAGCTGCAGACTCTCTGGCTCCCGGAGGAGCGGGCTTTGTTTTCTGCCAAGGTCATTAGCAGGAGTCTGGCAATTAGTCACCTGCCAGCTACACTGTTGGGAGGCCCTGGCGCTTCCTTATTTACAGGCTCACGGAGTTGTTGGGGATACTGTCACTCCGTCCTGGATAGGATCCTCCCCTGGGGAGCTCACTCACCCAGGGCTCTCCGGGCCATCCACTTGCCCTGTGGCAGCCTTCAGGCCAAACGCCTAGGGGTCCTTCTTTGGTTTATGCAACAGACATTAACTAACAACAAAGCTAAATAGGGCACTTCTTTGCTTGCCAAAATCTAAAAGCATTGGCAACGGCATTGGATTTAAATTCCAGCAGTGGGGGCACCTGGGGGGCTCAGTAGTTGAGCATCTGCCTCAGCTCAGGGCGTGACCCCGGGGGGTCCTGGGAGCAGTCCCACTTCAGGTTCCCTGTATGGAGCCTGCTGCTCCCTCTGCCTGTGTCTCTGCCTCTCTCTCCGGGTCTCTCATGAATAAATAAATAAATAAATAAATAAATAAATAAATAAATAAATAAAAAAGATAAATCCCAGCATTGGGTGTTATACTATATGTTGGTAAATTGAATTTAAATAAAATTAAAATAAATAAATAAATTCCTGCGCTACACCTTGATATTCTCCAAGCTTTCCTTTCCTTGTCCTTGATATGAGGATAATAATATATTTACTTAATAGGATTTGTTAGGAGTAATAGATAATGTATGCCAAGCACAAATTTAAAAAAACGGAAAGGGATTTCAGCTGCGGCCTACTGTGGGCAGACAGGGAGGCTGACTTCGGGCAGGTTAACTGAGGAATTTTCCGGGGATCACAGATCCGTAATCTTTTCAGTTCAGAGCTGTATTAGTCTGGGTTCTCCAGGGAAATAGAACCAATAGGGCATAAATAAGGCATAGGCTCTCACCATCGTGGGGGCTGAGAAGTCCCAGGAGCGGCAGGCAGCAGGCAGTTCCAGTGTGAGTGTGAGGGCCTGAGAGCCAGGGAAGCCAGCCATGCAAGTTCTAGTCTAAGTCCAAGTCCAAAGGAAAGGAAGACTGATGTCCTGGCTGGGACACAACCAGTCATAGAGTGAATTCTGGCTCTCCTTGCCTTTTTTTTTTTTTTTTAATTAAGATTTTATTTACTTATTCATGAGAGACACAGAGAGAGGCAGAGGGAGAAGCAGGCTCCCTGTGGGGCTTGACCCGGGACCCCGGGATCACACCCTGAGCCCCCCAAGCGCCCCTTAACCAGCCTTTTCCTTGTATTGGGCCTTCGGTGGATTGGATGGGGGCACCTACATTGGGGATTCCAATCTGCTTTACACCGGCTACGAATTCAAATGTCACACTTCTACAAACACCCTCACAGACACACCCAGAATAATAAGCAACTATCTGGCGCCCTATGGTCCAGGCAAGTCGACACATACAATTAACCATCACACAATGTCCAAGATAAAATCCAGAATCTTATAGCAGTTGAGGGAGGTGGTTAAAATGAAGACTCTCTACCTGTGACCTACTGAATCAGAGTTATTGCTCAAAGAAGTCTCTCTATATGTTATTCCTTAATGGAATTTTATTTTTTAAATTTTATCATTTTTTATTTTTTATTTTATTTTTTTTTAAGATTTTATTTATTTATTCATGAGAAACACAGAGAGGAGAGAGAGAGAGGGGGGCAGAGGCACAGGCAGAGGGAGAAGCAGGCTCCACGCAGGGAGCCCTATGTGGGACTCCATCCCAGGTCTCCAGGATCATCCCCTGGGCTGAAGGTGGTGCTAAACCGCTGAGCCACCTGGGCTGCCCTAATTTTATCATTTTTTAAAGATTTTATTTATTCATGAGACACAGAGAGAGAGAGAGAGAGAGGCAGAGACACAGGCAGAGGGAGAAGCAGGCTCCATGCAGGGAGCCCGACACAGGGATCCCGAGTCTCCGGGATCACACCCCGGGCTGAAGGCAGCGCTAAACCGCTGAGCCACCTGCGCTGCCCAGAAGTCTATATTTTTAAGAAGTTCCTCAAAGGCTTCCTTATGTTACAGCCAAAGACCTGCTGCTTTAATTCTGACAAATTTTGGGAATATGGAAGGATGTCAGAACCCCATAGTCACAGGGAGGGGAATGCGGTATCTATACTGCTGGGAGGACAAAGACCATTTCCCTATAACTTACAGCCCATTGACAAACACTTGAGACAGGCAGAGAGGAGCATTCCTCCGGGAATCCCACCGTCTTAGTGTTAATGCCCTGCTATAGGGAGAAACAACCTTAGCCTGACAATAGCCAGGCCTCCAGGATCCTGTTAGTGTCCTTTAACACAGGATAATCCTTTTGGAAACTTCCTTTGTCTCTACACCTCCCAACTTAAAAGTCTATAATCAATCGCGCCTCACCATCCCCAAGCAGCTTTCTGCCCACGGGTCCTGTCTCCGTGCTTTAATAAAACCATCTGTTTTGCACCCAAAACGTTTCAAGAATTCTTTCTCGACGGTTCGGTCCCAGACCCCACGTCAAGTCACATCACATGCCTGATGGTATATGAACTAGTTTCAAAAGGGAAGGGGGAGTTTATGTGGATCTAAGTGTTAATTTACCACAGGCCAGGAGCCAGTCTGAGTCAGTAGTGCTCCCGGGCACGCCCTCTCTCCTGCCTGCACCTCAGAGTAATTTCACCAATTTTTGTTCAGAGTCCAAATGACAAAGGACCTTGCCCGCGGGATTGTTCCTCTTCTGGGGTGAGTCATACTTTACTGCTAATTCCTTTTCCTCTTCAAGCTTGCTTCCTTCCCATCCCCCGAGGGTTGAGGGGTTTGTTTTTCCCCAAAATTAAACTCTTACTCTACCAAGGAAATCCTTTTTTTTCTATATAGTTATCAAGATTTCTCCCTTTCCCTTTGTGTGTGTTTCTGAACTTTGAGAAGCTTTTATATTCTAAGTGATGTAATGATCTTTCTTCCCCTCCACTGAGAAGAGATTTAAAGTTGAGAATAGATTCTCAGCTTTAAAATGTATACACATATTTAGGGCAGCCTGGGTGGCTCAGCGGTTTAGTGTCACCTTGGGCCCAGGGCGTGATCCTGGAGGCCTGGGATCGAGTCCGAAGTCGGGCTCCCTGCGTGGAGCCTGCTTCTCCCTCTGCCTGTGCCTGCCTCTCTGTGTCTCTCATGAATAAATAAGTACAATCTTTAAAAAAATGTATATGCACATTTAATTTTTTAAATGTATGTAAAATTGAAGTATTACATCCCTACAAAAAGTGGATATAAGCATGCTACTTTATGAAGTTTTACAAAGTGAATATACCCATATAAGCAGAGCCCGGATCACGAAGCAGAGTGTTACTAGGACACCAGAAGGTCCCCTAACATCCCTTCCACTTGTTGGTCCTCATCAGGTAACAGTTGTTCTAACTTCTAGAAGGATTGATTCATTTTCTCTCTTTTTTAACTTTTGAATTTGATATGAGTGGAATCATGTTCTCTGGCTTCTGCTCATTCAGCCAGAGAGACTTACTACGTGGTTGCTGGTGGTTTGAACTTTCCTCCCTGTCCCTGCCTTATGCCACTTTGGTTATCCTACCAGTCATGTTATCCATCCCTTTTTTTTTTTTTTTAAGATTTTATTAATTTATTCATGAGAGACACAGAGAGGGAGGCAGAGACACAGGCAGAGGGAGAAGCAGGCTCCTCACAGGGAGCCCGATGCGGACAGATCCCGGACTCTGGGATCACGATCTGGGATCACGACCTGAGCCGAAGGCAGACCCTTAACTGTAGAGCCACTCAGGTTCCCCTCTCCATCCTCTTTTTTAATGGGCATTTGTGTTTCCAGTTTTTGGCTATTGCAAGTAGTGTGAAGGGTTTATACTGCGTCCTGGTTTTGAGAGGGGGATGTTAGATATTCAAGTTAAAAAAACAGAGATTGCTTGTGGCAAATAATAGAAACAAATGAACATTCCACAGATTCCTCTGCTCACCCAGAAAATGGCTCCCGGGGTTGAAAAGCCTGATGGGAGGGAGGGACAAAGAGAGAATGATTTAAAGTTCCTCCCCCGTCCATCCCTATTTGCATCTCCAAGGCAACTCCATGCTGGTCCTGCCAGTTTGGCCTAAATCGGTAGCTTTTCAAAGCACCTGCTGTGCATCCCAATTGATCCATTTAGAGGCTCTCGGATGGATTCATTGTTATTTGGCCCACAGACCAAGAGAGAGGCTCTGTCGTCAGCCAGTTCGGTTAGAAGTCTTACCGAGTGCTCTGGGGTGTTCTCACCTTCCTTTCAGGGGTCACAAAGATCCAGGTCCATAGCATAAGGGTAGATTTGAGCTGAAACGACCCGAGGGTGCATCTAGTCCAGCTCCTCATTTTACAGGGTAGGACACTGAGTCTCAGACAGCTGAAGTGCTTGAGATTATCTTGAGTTGAGGGATGAGCTACAGGAGGATTTAAAACCACATCTTTGGGACACCTGGGTGGCTCAGCGGTTGAGCGTCTGCCTTTGGTTCAGGGTGTGATCCTGGTCCCAGGATCGAGTCCCGTGTTGGCCTCCCCCGCAGGGAGCCTGCTTCTCCCTCTGCCTGTGTCTCTACCTCTCTCTCCTTCTGTATGAATAAATAAATAAATAAATAAAATCTTTAAGGAAACAAAAACCAGACTCTTAAAAAAGATTTTATTATTATTTCAATATTTTTAAAAGTTTATTTATTTAAGTAATCTCTATCCCCAGTGTGGAGCTCGATCTCATGACTCAGATCAAGTCGCGTGCTCCACTGACTGAGCCAGCAGGTGCCCCAGAAACAGAACTCTGGAGAAGTAGTGGTTGCCAGAGGGGAGGTGGCTGGGGGCCCGGGAAACAGGTGAGAGATTAAGAGGACACTTGTGATGAGCACTGAGTATCAAATTGTTGAATCATGGGCAGCCCCGGTGGCCCAGCGGTTTGGCCCCGCCTTCAGCCCGGGGTGTGATCCTGGAGATCGGGGATCGAGTCCCACGTTGGGCTCCCTGCAGGGAGCCTGCTTCTCCCTCTGCCTGTGTCTCTGCCTCTCTCTCTCTGGGTCTCTCATGAATAAAGTCTTTCTTAAAAAAAGTGTTGAATCATTATATTTCACACTTGAAACTAATATACCACTATATACTAATAATATGTGAATTTTTAAAAAGGCCTACAATTTCAGAAACTATTTTCACAACTATTGTTTTTCCCATCTCTAGAGTTTTGTATCAGAGAGAGGATATAAAAACCCTTTCTATTTGCCAAACACTAGGACAAACATAAAGGTTCTTGAGTTGAAACACACTCCTGAAAAAAAAAAAAAAGAAAAGAAACACACTCCTGGAGCTCACCATCCTAAGAGAGGGGACACAGGCAAGGAAAGATTCCAGAGCTCTGTGCTGGGCTGGGTTTGTGCAAGGGATGCTGTGGGAATGAATAATGGGGACGGGAGGACCAGACCAGCCCAGACTTGTGGGAGAGTCAGGGGAGTTTCCCAAAGGTGACTCCCGCCCGATCATTTTGCTGCAGGAAAAGGAATTGGCTAGTTACACCTCCCCTGGTCAGGAAGGGCCATCACCTTCTGTTTGTTCCAGGTCTCTCTCCACTCCTGTCTTCTCCCTCTTACACATACCCACTTACACCAAGTTTTTAAGCTTTCCCCATATTTTCTAGGTATAAATAGTTTGGGGCTTCTAAAACCTGTGCCTTATATTTTACTCTGTTTCCACGGTGATGATCACCTTGGTTACTTCTGACTCCCACCACCAGCAGCAATGATGCCTAAACAGGCCCTGGGTCCTTAGGTTCTGTAAGATCAGTTCCAGGACGCGTACTCAAAGGCGGGTCTCCGGGTAACATGCATATACCTATCTGTCGCAAGTACCACCAGACTGATGAAATTCTAGAATGTAGGTGAGGTTTGGTGGGGGGAGGTCCAGAGCCCACGGCTAAGAAAGAATTCTTGAGACATTTTTGGTGCAAAATTGTGGTTTTATTAAAGCTGGGGACAGGAGCCGTGGGCAGGGAGAGCTGCTGCCCCGGGCCTGGGAGGGGATGCTGATTATATCCCTGGGAGTGGGGAGGGGTTTGAGGATAGCGTCCTCCCGAAGGAGCTTTGGAAGCCAGGTTTCCAGGACCTGGAGGGGCAGCTATTGTTAGGAAAAGGTCACTTACCACCATCTAATGAGACCTGAGTCATGAGACCCTACAGATCTGTATCGGTGGGCCACGTGCTTGGGGATGATTGCCAGCTTGTATCTTGGGAGTAGAGATAAAGGGAATTTCTAAAGGAATTTTTGTATGTTAAAGTAGACGTACAGGCTCCTGGGGGTCGGGCTAAGCTTGCCTCTGCCCTTAGCAAAGTCTGAACATCGAGGCAGTTGAGTCCGTAGAGGAAGGTCCCTCTGCCTGTTTCAGGGACTCATCAGTGTGCTCTGTCCTCAGCTAGTCCTCTGGTCCCCATCAAGACTGCTGTACTGCTTTATACTTCAGTGTAGGGGATCCAGTCTGCAGAGGGAGGGAGTGTGTTAAGGGTGCCCAAGCTTTTTTTTTTCTTTTTAAGTAAACTCTATCCCCAACATGGGGCTTAAACTGACGACCCCAGGCTTGAGAGTTGCATGCTCTCTAGACTGAGCCAGCCAGGTGCCCTGAGAGTACACCAGCTTCTTAAAGGCTTTGCCCTGGATGTGGTGCATACAGTTCATTGGCAAGTTCAGTGGTCACGATGTGCCATTTAGCTGCAAAGAATCTGGGAAATGTGATCCTGGGATTGGCAGCTGCTTCCCCAAAACAAATCAATTATGGAGGATGAAAATAGACTTCCATGGGAAAAGGACCTAGTACAGCTTTGTTCAACTCTGAGTGAGAAAGGAAGCCATCTGAGAGTTGGCTGCAGATGTTATATCTCATCCCTAAGTACTTCAGTGTGAATATCCTAAAAATAGGGACACCCTATACAACCACAGTATCATTATTAGAACATTAACAACAATATCCTAATATTATCTGATATGTAGTCCATGTCCAAATCTCAAATTGTTATGTAAATGATTTTGGAAATCATATTTATTAAAACACATAGATGAATGCACATGCAGTTCCAGTTCTCCCTCCACTACCTCTATATTGTCTCCTCTTAGGTTCAGAGGATTATTATTACTATTTTAATTTATTTATATATTTTTTATTTGTTTTTTTTTAAGACTTTATCTCAGGGAAAGAGAGTGAACGGGAGAGAATATTTTTTTTCTCTAAGATTTTATTTATTTATTCATGAGAGACACAGAGGCAGAGACACAGGCAGAGGGAGAAGCAGGCTCCTTGCTGGGAGCCAGATGGGGGATTTGATCCCGGGACCCCAGGATCACGGGGTCCTGGGATCGAGGCAGAAGCTCAGCCACTCAGCCATGAGAGGAACAGAATCTGAAACGGACTCTGCTCTGAGCGCAGGGCCCCACTCAGGGCTCCATCCTACAACCAGAGATCAGGATCCAAGCCATAACCAGGAGTCTGATGCTCAACCCAAGGAGCCACCCAGGCACCCCTTACTTATTGAGTGTTAAGTAGGCTCCACAGCCAGCATGGAGCCCAACATGGGCCTGAGCCCGTGGCCCTGAGAGCAAGGCCCCGAGACTAAGACCTGAGCTGAGACCGACAGTCTGCCATCTAACCCCCTGACCCACCAGGTGCCCCATATTACTGCTTTTTCTTAAAAAAAAAAAAAAAAAAAAAATCACCCTGGAATGCTGTTCAGGAAGATGCAGTTTGCCGGCAGGACGGTAGGGGGCCCCACAGACCCGTTCTGCTATTCTCCAGAGCAGTGATTTTCCGCTATAGCAAAAGCGGGTGCCGTGTCTGGGGTAAGCTTCCCGCTGTGGTGCAGGTGCACCTGTGACTTCAGGGAACACTCAGGAAACCACAATGTCACCAGTTTCCTTATGGAAAGTTATAAGGACTTCAAAGCAAATTTAAATTTTATTCCACTAAAAAGTCAACTCAAGCCACACATTACTTTTTCTCCGTGGTTTTCAAAACTGTGCTATGAAATCAATTAAGCAAAAAACTAATTCCTGGAGCTAACTACTTAAAGGCAATGATGACAGTAATTTCAAAGATAATATATACAAGTCAAATTTCCAGTAGTTTCCATAATTCCACATTACATCACATTACCTCAAAGTATACATGGACATGGTTAAAAGAAAAACAACACATAGTTAAAAGGATTTTTTAAAAATCAATTCCTCCCCCCCCCCTTTTGTATCTTTCCTCTTTTCAGAAACAGTTAACAATTATCTGGTTTTAGTTCTTCTGGATGTTACCACCATAAGCTTCTAAATTTTTTTTTTTTAAGATTTTATTTATTTATTCATGAGAGACAGAGAGAGAGAGAGAGAGAGAGACACACAGGCAGAGGGAGAAGCAGGCTCCATGTACCGGGAGCCCGACGTGGGACTCGATCCCGGGTCTCCGGGATCAGGCCCTGGGCCCAAGGCAGGCGCTAAACTGCTGGGCCACCCGGGCTGCCCTGACAGATACGTTCTTGACATTGAAGCCCACATTGTCCCCAGGAAGAGCCTCACTCAAAGCTTCATGGCGCATTTCACCAGACTTTACTTCAGTTGTAACATTGATCAGAGCAAAGGCGACCACCATGCCAGGCTTACGAACACCAGACTCCCCTCGGCCCACAGGGATGGTACCAATACCACCAATTTTGGAGACATCCTGGAGGGGCAGATGCAAGGGCTCATCAGCTGGACGAGCCGGGGCAGGGTGCAACCCCGAGCTCCGAGCAGCGTGCTTCCACGGGCACTCCCTTCGTCACGGGGGACTCTCATCCCTTGAACCAAGGCGGGTTAGCACTTGGCTCCAGCACGTTGCCAGCATTCCAACCAGGGATCGGCACACATGCTACCGTGTCGGGGCTGTAGCCAATTTCCTTAATGTAGGTGCTGACTTCCTTGACGACTTCCTCGCATCTCTCTAGGCTGCAGGGTGGCTCCGTGGAATCCGTGTTGTTAACACCAACAGTTAGTTGTTTTACACCCAGTGTGTAAGCCAGAAGGGCACGCTCACGGGTCTGCCCATTCTTGGAGACACCTGCTTCAAATTCGCCAACACCAGCAGCCACAATCAGGACGGCACAGTCAGCCTGAGATGTGCCTGGAACCATGTCTTTGATAAAGTCTCTGTGTCCTGGGACATCAGTGATGGTCACATAATACTTGCTGGTCTCGAATTTCCACAGGGAGATACCAGTGGTGATACCACGTTCACGTTCAGCTTTCAGTTCATCCAAGACCCAGGCGTACTTGAAGGAGCCTTTTCCCATCTCAGCAGCCTCCTCCCCAAATTTTTCGATCCCACCGCATTGGTAGATGAGATGGCCAGTAGTGCTCGACTTGCCCGAATCTTCGTGTCCAATGATGACGTTGTTGTTGGTGCGAGTCTTTTCCTTTCCCATTTTGGTTTAGGTTTAGCGGTGGTTTTCATGACACCTGTGTTCTGGCAGCAAACCCGTTGCGAAAAAGTCAGTTTCTATTTTTTTAGTCTTTTTTTTTTTTTTTTTAAAGATGTATTTATTTATTTGAGAGCAAGAGAGTGAGTGAGGGTGAGAGAGAGCACCAGAGGGGAGGGGCAGGGGGAGAGGGAGAAGCAGGCTTTCCATCAAGCAGGGAGCCCAATGCAGGGCTCTTTTCTGAGACTCTGGGATCATGATCTGAGCCTAAAGGCAGACGCTTAACCAACTGAGCCACCCAGGTGCTCCTATTTTTTGATTCTTCAAGAAGTATCATCTACTAACTTCTAACAATGAGATTAGGATTTTGTCCATTTATAGTAAATCTCGCCTTTCCTCTCCTTCTGTTCCCAATTTTGCCCATAGCCAAATTACTGCTTCAAATTATTTTAATTGGTTAGATTCATAACTCTTAATAATATACTTTAACTCCAGGGCACATGGGTGGCCCAGTGGTTGAGCACTTGCCTTTGGCTCCGGTCATGACCCCAGGGTCCCGTGATCCAGTCCCATATCTGGCTCCCTGCAGAGAGCCTGCTTCTCCCTCTGCCTCTCTCTCTCTCTCTCTCTCTCTGTGTCTTTCATGAATAAATAAATAAAATCTTTAAAAATGTATATACACTTTAACTCCTAGTTTTTACTCCATCCATTTCACACACAAACCCCCGACTCTGCACAAACGAATGAGGATATTACCATCCCTGCTGGGCCCTCCACCTCCTCTCCCTCCTTCACCTTCTAGCCTCTGCCACGTGAGCCTTTGCTTTCACACGATCAAAGCTGACAACATTTTCATTCTGTCCTTTGACCATCAAGCTGTCCTTGTTGGGTAGGGCCTAACATGGACAATCAGCAAACTGATTATATTAATATAACTACGTGAATATATTATTTACATAAAAGCCATGATTATGTTTCCCTCTCCATAGGTGTAATGTCTATTCCCTCACGCTGCCAGGAGTGAATATGTCTAATATGAAGGTATCAAAATTCTTCTGTCTCATATTCTTTCAACTGCTCAAAATTCTACCATAGTTTGCTTCATATTTGGATTATCAATTTCTTGCATAGATTTCCCCCTTGGACTTCTAACTTCCTTTTTTAAAAAAGACTTTACTTAGGGGCACCTGGGTGGCTCTGTCAGTTGGGCATCTGCCTTCAGCTCAGGTCATGATCCTGAGGTCCTGGGATGGAGCCCTGCATCAGGCTCCCTGCTCAGTGGAGAGCCTGTTTCTCAGGTCCCTTTGCTCATGCTCTCTCTCTGTCAAATAAAGAAGTAAAATCTTTTTTAAAAAATAAATATTTTATTTATTTATTCATGAGAGACACAGAGAGAGGCAGAGATATAGGCAGAGGGAAAAGCAGGCTCCCTGTAAGGATCCTGATGTGGGACTTGAACCCAGGACCCGAGCCAAAGGTAGATGCTCAACCACTGAGCCACCCAGGCGTCCCCTAACTTCCTTTCTTAATGAAGAAGAAACAGGACTTTGCCTCCAGTTTCCTCCCCTCACCCTTTTTCTCCAGTTTCTTACTTATTTTATATATTGCCTAGAATCCCATTTGTTGTTCCCTTTTTTTTTTTTAAGATTTATTTATTTATTTGAGAGACAGAGTGAGAGCTTTCGGGGAGAGGCAGAAAGAGAGGAGAGAATTTCAAGCAGACTCTGCGCTGAGTGCAGAGCTCCAGGCGGGGCTTGATCCCATGACCCGGAGATCATTACCCAGGTGGAAATCAGGAGCTGGCCGCGGAACCAACCCCGCTGCCCTGGAGCTCCCAATCTGTTGTTGTCCGTGGTGCTCTTCTCACGCCCAAACACTGATCGTTTGCAGAGCTCTCAACCTGGCTTGATTCCTCCATGGCTTGTATCTCACATCTTTTTTTCTCTTCCTTGGGGCTTTTCCTTTTTTACTGGAGCACATCCTCAAGCAAACTCATTTGAAAGGGTATGTGGCAAGTGAAGTTTATCTGCTTTAATTTTTTTTAAACATTTTATTTATTTATTTATTCATGAGAGACACAGAGACAGAGGCAGAGACAGAGGCAGAGGGAGAAACAGGCTCCATGCAGGGAGCCCGATGTGGGACTCGATCCCGGATTCCGGGATCAGGACCCGAGCCAAAGGCAGACGCTCAACCTCTGAGCTATCCAGGCGTCCCTGCTTTAATTTTCTTTAAAGATTTTATTTTTTTAAAGTAATCTCTACACCCAGCTTGGGGCTTGAACTCACAACCCCAAGATCAAGAATCTCATGCTCCACTGGCTGGGCCAGCTGGGCACCCTAAAAGTCTTGCCTTTCGGCATTGTCTCTTCAGCCTCTTTCCCAGTTTCCCCTTCTTAGTGGAGACTCCAGTCCAAACCCACCCTGGGCCTTTGTCAGGCAGAGAAGATCCACTGTGGCGGGAATCCTCCTGCACATTTCCTGTACTTTGCTCCCCCTGTGTACGCATTCAGGTCCTCTTTCCAGGTCTCACATTAGTTGCAATCTCTTAACTGCTGATGCCCAAGCCATCCCTCATTGCCTTTGTGACTATGGATTTAGACCCTTTTACATTCCTTGTCACTTCAGGAGGATCTTGGGAAGGAAGGAAATCTATATGTTCAGATCACTTCTTGAATCAGAACCTGTTTCATATACATTTGTTTTCCCTTGCCTTTTTGTTTGTGTTTATAAATACCAGAGCTGCATTTAACTCTATTTTGCTAAAAAAAGAGCCCCCCAAAACAAAAAACAAACAATCCGGAAACTACTGCCATGTGTTTGTGGAACATTTTTGCAAACTTCAGTAGGTCCTTTGGATGCTTAGGAATTACTGATGGTTAAGGCTAAAAAAAGAAACACACAAGGAATGTATGACTCCTGCAAGTTAAAGGATACAGCCCTGATTAGTTCTCAGATCAAGCGGCTAGGAATCCACAAGCTTCCTGAAATCGTACTTTATATAGAAAAATCACTGGTCTGGTTCCTGATAAGTTTCTAATTTCCAAGAGCAGAAGAGATACTTGGGTTTACAGCCTCGGCAAAAGGCAAGAGAGCCAAGCCCGTGAGGAATTAATAATGCCAGTAAGCAAAGTAATTATGATTCTCAGGACCCTTTCACTGTCAATTCTGATGATTTATTTCAACAAAAGTCTGTCTTAGCAGGGTAATCATGCCTGTAGAAAAATGGCAGTGTTTGAGCTCTCGAGGAGTATGTATGGATTTTGTGGATCTTACCTTTCTTGGAAGGACTGAGGATCAGTTAGAATTTTCATAGTTAGGTAAAGAGTCTTATTTGAGATAAATTATACTTAGCTTTCTTGTAAAATCTACAAATAATATAAAAACTACAAATGTAAGGGACACAGAATAATAGCACTCTGTCTCTTTAATTACAGCAGTGGGCTACAGGTAAATTAGCAGAGGTTTGTTAGTTTTCTGTAAGAATATCATGTGTCTTTTTAGAAGATTTTATTTATTTATTCATGAGAGACAGAGAGAGAGGCAGAGACCCAGGCAGAGGGAGAAGCAGGCTCCACGCAGGGAGCCCGATGTGGGGCTCGATCCTGGGACCCTGGGGTCATGCCCTGGGCCGCAGGCAGGTGCTCAACCGCTCAGCCACCCCGGGACCCTGAGTATCATGTTTTTATATTGCTAATCATCTTCTTAAAATATATACGCCCACTGTAAATTGTCGGAATGACCGCATATTTTTTGAAGATTTTATTAATTTATTTGAGAGAGAAAGAGAACGTGTGTGTGGGGGGGCATGAATGGGGGCGGATCCCCGGGGAGCCCGGAGCCCCATGCGGAGCGCCACCCCAGCACCCTGGGGCCGCCCGCCGAGGGGAAGGCAGGCGCCCAGGGCCGCAGGTCAGTCAAGTTCTGCCCAAAGCCCACTGGGCCCACTTTCCCTCTGTGCTTTGCTTCCTTGGGCCCCAGCCCGTACTCGGTGAATCAAGGGAGAGCCAGGGGGAGGTAATAGGGAGATGGTGGGACCGGGCCTAAGGTGCCAGGTGCCTGCGGCGCTGCGGGCTGCAGCGGGCGGAGAGGCGGGCACCGGGCCCTTACCCGTCAGGGGTGGCACCCGGCTTCGGGGCTGCCCCGACCCATCCCCAGAGTACGGGCCCCTCGGGCTCACGGCCTGCACCCCGCTGGGGCCAGTGACACGACTTCGCCCCCGGGTCTGCGGGGCTCGGGGCGCTGGGCCACCTGGAGCTGGGCCACCTGGAGCCCGAGCCTTGTCGCGTGCTCTCCCCCGCAGGTGTTGGGACTGGCACCCATCGAGGGCTCGAGCGCCGTAGCCACGCATGGCACCCTCTGAGGGCTGTGGGACCGCATGCCCAGGGAGGAGAGGGCGACCGGCCAGTGACCCTGAAGACCTGGAATCGTCTTTCTCAGCTCAGGGAGGCTGCCCGGCCCCCAGGTGTCCACCGCACCACCCAGGTCTCAAGCCTGGCAGGAGCGGCCACTTCTAAAGACCATGTTCAGGGGCGCCCGGGGCTCAGTGGTGGAGCGCCCGCTCGGCCAGGGCGGGACCCCGGGGTCCGGGATCGTCCCTGCGTGGGGCCTGCTTCTCCCACTGCCTGTGTCTCTGCCTCTCTCTCTCTCTCTCTCTCTCTCATGAATAAACAAAATCTTTAAAAATCAAATCAAATCAAATAAAAGCTATGTTCACAACAGCAGTCTCCTCAGGTAGGAATCCCCCCCTGACCGGGCCAGCTCTAGAAAGGTCCTCTGTATGAGGAAAGAAAACCAAGTGAGTGAACATAAATCACCCCTCGCCCTAGACCCACCCGGTGGACAAACCTAAGTCTGGCTACTTGCCACCAGTGGCAAATTTTGCAGTGTGGGCTCCTTTGCCAAGAGTTTTGTCTTCTGTCTTTTCCACTGGTAGTGGGGGTGGGGGTGCCACATGTGCCTGACACTAGCAGCTCGGCAGCGAGTGTGCAGGGACACAGAGGCCCTGGGCTCCGTGCACCCACCCTGAGGACCTGATGGAGGGTTTCCAAGGGTAGACCAACACCCTGAACAGCCCAGAGCCCACGTGGGACCAGAGGCCAAGGCCAAACCACGGCCTCCTGGGAAGCCAGCTCCTTCAAATGCTAAGTAAACGTTCCCTGAGAGAAGCTGACCCCAGGCGTGAGATTCTTTCCTAAGTTAGGTCATCTGCAAAGTGGTTTGGAAAAAGTCCAGGCAGCCTCGGGACCTGAATCGATGACCTGAATAATATGCAGTTTGTAGGACAGAAACCCGCTGCTTTAAAAACGGATCTTGGCAGAGCTCTGTGCGTTTGCAGTGTCGCACCTGGCCGGAGTCTGTCTCACGTGGGCCCGTGAGTCCCCACCACCCCCCAAAGCCGGCAGACAGGCCCTGAGAACTCAGGAGGCCAGTGTCAAGGACACAAGGCGACAGCTCAGCTGGCTGCAGCGCTCTCTGTGGATGTCGCCACGGAGATCAGATTTTAGGTTCTTTCGATGCTTTGTCGTTCGTTTTACTGGACAGTTTACCAAGCACGGAGTGTGCGAAGTGTAACGGGAAACAACCTACAGGCCAGGGCCTGTCAGGGGGTTACAGGTGCACCTGACAGGAGCTGCTCCCTCCGGCCCTGACCCCGCTCCCTGGTGCCCTTAGTACCCGGCCGGGGCAGGAGGAGGGGACCAGTCACATTCTTTAGTGTGTGGTTTCTTTCTTTCTTTCTTTCTTTCTTTCTTTCTTTCTTTCTTTCTTTCTTTCTTTCTTTCTTTCTTTCCTTCCTCCTTTCCTTTCCTTTCCTTTCCTTTCCTTTCCTTTCCTTTCCTTTCCTTTCCTTTCCTTTCTTTCCTTCTTTCCTTTCCTTTCCTTTCCTTTCCTTTCCTTTCCTTTCCTTTCCTTTCCTTTCCTTTCCTTTCCTTTCCTTTCTTTCCTTCTTTCCTTTCCTTTCCTTTCTTAAAATCTATGTATTTACTTGAGAGGGGAGGGCACACGGCAGGGAGGGGCAGCGGCAAAGGAGACGCAGACCCTTGAGCAGGGAGCCCACTGTGGGCCGCGACCCCAGGACCCGGGAAAGTTTCCAAACAGGCTTCGGGGGGCGCCTGGGTGGCTCAGGCCACGGGAGTCTGGAGCCGCTTCGCCCCCCTGCCCCCACTCTCCAGGACACACGCCATGCACACTCTCTCCCTGTCAAATAAATGAATACAATCTTTAAAAAATTAAAGAGGCTTTGAGAAAGTAATTCTGGGGGAGCTCCTGATGCCAATGGCAAGTTGGGTTGGCTCCTTCGAAAATGAATCCGGTTTTGCTTTCAGGGTAAGTGTGGAATGGAGTGAACACCACCGGCCCAGAGGCTGGGAGACCGTCGCAGCGGCATCTCTCTCACTAACTGCTCTACGTGGCCTTGGGTTTCCACCCTTACCCGTGAGAGAGGTGTCTGCCCAGCCCACCTCCGAGGCCGGCACTCTCGGCCCTGCAGTGTCCCATGTGGCAGGACTCTGGGAGACACGGCTCCTGCCATCGGGAGAGACCCCAAAACCACAGCCCTGCCCTCGGGTGCCAGTGGGCAGGGAGTCACTGAGCTGCAGTGAAGAGGCCGAGGACAGCAGGGAGCACGGGTGTCACGGTGGGCTCACCCCCAGGCACCCACAAGCTGAACCCAGATCCAGCACCGTCCCTTTGCCCTCCCTTTTTATGTCAAAGGCATGATAATACCTGCTCCTATATTTATGCAGTGTAGCTCCTGTCCCTTTCCTTGGCTTTGCAGAATGTGGGGATAGAGAAGTCCTTGGTCTCTTTGTGCTTAGCTGAAGCTAGAGCCCTGAAAACACACGTGATGGAAGCTCGATTCAGTCCTTAAGAAGGAGAAACTGAAAGCAATTTACCAAGGCGCAGCCCTTTACATCCACATAATGCAACATCCGGAGGATGAAACAATCTCTCTTCCTTTTAAAATCCAGGAAACTTCTTTTCCACAAATTTCTAGGATACCTTCCTTGTGTGTCATTGGCCTCCTGAATCAGGGCACATAGCTGTTCCTGAGTAACCCCTGGGTCCAGGGGCTGGACTGCGATCCGACGTGGCAGGCCCACTGCTGGGGCAGGGGCTGGAGCGGGCCTTCCTGGAGCCACACGGGCTGTGCGATGGCCAGAGCCTCGAGAGACTTGGTAAGAGTCACACCACTACGGGGAAGGACAAAAGGAAGAACGGAGGGGGCTCTCATGACCAGAACTAGCCTCCGCAAATTTCTTAGATAACCTTCCAGAACATTTCATCCAGAGTTTCTGGTTCTGTGGGGCAGGGCAAGGAAGGCCACACCATCAGCGTATGTATCACATGGGACCCTCCGCCAGGTGCCGTGTTTTACAGACCCTCTCACGTTAAGCCTTAGAACAGTGCGGCGCTGGCTGCGCGGGGTGGGCTCCCGTTTTAGACACGGGGAAGCCGAGGCCCAGTGAACGTCAACGACGTGCCTGGAGACTCAGGACTAGTCAAGATGGAAATAAAATGAACAGTGTGGGCTCCGTGGCTGTGAAGTTACACCTACGCTGCTTCCTCTGTGTACCTGCCGCCCACCCAACCTCTCCGCTTGCTGGTCCTTCTCTAGAAGCTTCTGGCCTGCAACCTCAGCTCCCCCAACACCCCACTCCTAGGGCCACGTGCCATCTTGTGTCCCCAATAACTTGGGGCTCTGCCTTTTGCCTCTGGTGTTCACACCATCCTTCTCCACCCGACTCCCCTCTCTGACCCCGCGGCTCCCCCGTGTCCCTGGTCGCCTGCCCATCTTCCTAGCCTGTGAGCCCTCCTGCTTTCTTTCCTCTCTAACGTGTTGGGACTCTGCGGCCACCATTGCACTGGCCCTTGGTGCACCCCTCCGTTTCCTCACCCCCGGTGCCCCCCCCTCGTTAACTACAGGCCTCCCTCACCGATTTTCCTTCTTCTTCTGACTCCTTTTTTTTTTTAAAGATTTTATTTATTTATTCATGAGACACACACACACACACACACACACACACACACACACACACACACACAGAGGCAGAGACCACACACAGGCAGAGGGAGAAGCAGGCTCAATGCAGGGAGCCCGATGTGGGACTCGATCCCGGGTCTCCAGGATCAGGCCCTGGGCTGCAGGCGGCACTAAACCGCTGAGCCACCCGGGCTGCCCAATACCAAACATTTCTATCATCCCTTCTTGACCCTTTAGAGTCAGTTTTCCCCTCCACCCCCAACTCCAGGCAACCTCTGATCTGCCTTCTGTCAGTATAGATTGGTTTGTATTTTCTAGAATTCCATGTAAATGGAATCATGCAATATATACTCTTGTATCTGCCTTCTTTTCACTCAGCATAATATTTGAGATTCATCCATGTTGGTGAGTATTTCACAAGTTTCTTCCTTTTTATTGCCAAGTAGTATTCACTGTATGAATACATCACAGTTGTATTACCCATTCATCCATGATAGTCATACGGGTTGTTTCCAGTTTTAAGGCTGTTATGAATACAAACTGTGCTAACCATTCTTTTTTTTTTTTTTTTTTTTTAAGATTTTATTTTGGGATGCCTGGGTGGTTCAGCGGTTGAGTGTCTGTCTTTGGCTCAGGGCGTGATCCCAGGGTCTGGTGATTGAGTCCCAGATCGGGCTTCCTATGAGAAGCCTGCCTCTCCCTCTGTTCTCTGCCTCTCTCTCTGTTCTCTCATGAATAAATGTAAAAAAAGATTTTATTTATTTGTTTGAGAGAGCAAGTGAGTGCATGAGTGGGAGGGAAAGACACAGGCAGAGGGAGAAGTAGACTCCCTGCTGAATAGGGAGCCCGATGCAGGGCACGATCCCACGACCCTGAGATCATGACCTGAGCCAAAGGCAGGCACTTAACCAACCGAGCCACCCAGGTGCCCCTGTTGTAAACATTTTTATATAAATCTTTGTGTGGAAAAATGTTTTTATTTTTCTTGAGCAAACACCTAAGAGTAGAATAGCAATGTTATAAGATAGTATGTGTTTAACTTTATAAGAAACTGCCGACAGATGGCCTTCTAGCGGAATTCTACCAAACATTTTTTAAAAATATTTTATTTATTTATTTGACAGAGAGAGCACAAGCAGGGGGAGTGTTAGGCAGAGGGGGAGGGAGAAGCAGGGCACCTGCTGAGCAGGGAGCCCAGTGCAGGGCTTGACCCTAGGCCTAGGCCCCTGAGCCAAAGGCAGACACTTAACCAACTGAGCCACTCAGGCACCCCTCTACCAAACATTTAAAGAAGAATTAATACCTGTTATCCTGAAGCTATTTCAAAAAATAGAAATGGGAGGAAACCTTCCAAACTTTTCCTATGAGGCCAGCATTACCTTGATCTCAAAACTAGATAAAGACCCCACCAAAAAAAGGAGAATTACTGACCAATATCCCTGATGAACACAGATGCATAAATTCTCTTCAAGATACTAGCCAATAGGATCCAACAGTATATCAGAAAGATTATTCACCATCACCAAGTGGGATCTATCCCTGGGCTGCAAGAGTGGTTCAACACCCACAAATACTACATTAATAAAAGAAAGGACAAGAACCATCTGATCTTCTCAATAGATGAAAAAAAAAAAAAAAAAAAAACCTTTTGACAAAAGACAGCATCCTTTCTTGATTAAACTCCATGTAGGGACAGAGGGAACATATGTCAATATCATAAAAGCCATATATGGTTTTATGTCAATATCATAAAACCCACAGCAAATATCATCCTCAATGGGGAAAGACTGACAGCTTTTCCCTAAGGTCAGGAATGCCACAGGCATGTCCACTCTCACCTCTGTTGTTAAACATAGTCCTGGGAATCCTCGCCTCAGCAATCAGACAACAAAAAGAAGTAAAAGGCAACCAAATTGGCAAAGAAGAAATCAAACTCTCCCTCTCTGGACATGATACTCTATGTGGGATTCCACCCCAAAACTACTAGAACTCATACAGGAATTCAGCAAAGTCACAGGACATAAAAATCAATGCACAGAAGTCAGTTGCATTTTTATACACTAACAATGAGGCAGAAGAAAGAGACATCAAGGAATTGATCTCGTTTACAATTGCCATAAGATACCTAGGAATAAAACTAACCAAAGAGGTAAAGGATCTGTATTCTGAAAACTATAGAACACTCATGAAAGAAATTGAAGAAGACACAAAGAAATGGGAAAGCATTCCATGCTTATGGATCGGAAGAACAAATATTCTTAAAATGTCTATGCTACCCAGAGCAATTTGCACATTCGAGGAAACCCCTATCAAAATACCACCAACATTTTTCATAGATCCAGAAAAAACAAATCCTAAAATTTGTATGGAACCAGAAAAAACCCCGAATAGCCAAATGTTGAAAAACAAACTAAAGCTAGTGGCATCATAATCCTGGACTTCAAGCTGTACTACAAAGCTGTGATCATCAAGACAGTGTGGTACTGGCACAAAAACAGACACATAGATCAATAAAACAGAACAGAGAACCCAGAAATGGGCCCTCAGCTCTATGGTCAACTAATATTTGACAAAGCAGGAAAGACTATCCACTGGAAAAAGGTCAGTCTCTTCAATAAATGGTGCTGGGAAAATTGGCCAGCCACGTGCAGAAGAATGAAATTAGATCATTCTCTTACACCAGACTCTCTTACACCAGAGTTTGAGATAAACTCAAAATAGGGAAAAACCTAAATGTGAGATAGCAATCCATCAATCCTAGAGGAGAACACAGCTGGCAACTTCTGTGACCTTGGCCCCAGCAACTTCTTACTAGATATGTTTTCAAAGGCAAGGGAAACAGAAGCAAAAATGAACTATTGGGACTTCATTAAGATAAAAACCTTCTGCACAGCAAAGGAAACAGTTGGCAAAACTAAAAGACAACCAGCAAAATGGGAGAAGATATTTGCAAATGTCTTAACAGATAAGGGGCTAGTATCCAAGATCTATAAAGAACTTATCAAACTCAACACCTAAAAAAACAAAAACACAGTAAAAAAATGGGCAGATGACACGAACAGATATTTCTCCAAATAGGACATTCAAATGGCCAACAGACATGAAAAAATGTTCCACATCACTCGGCATCAGGGAAATACAAATCAAAACCACAATGAGATACCACCTCACACCAGTCAGAATGGCTAAAATTAACAACACAGGATACAACAGATGTTGGCGAGGATGAGGAGAAAGGGGAACCCTCTTGCAGTGTGGGTGGGAATGTGAACTGGTGCAGCCACCCTGGAAAGCTGTGTGGAGGCTCCTCAAAGAGTTAAAAATAGGGGTGTTGGGTGGCTCAGTCATTTAAGTGTCTGCCTTTGGCTCAGGTCATGATCTTGAAGTCCTGGGCTCAAGCCCCACATCGGGCTCCCTGCTCCTCAAACAGCCTGCTTCTTCCTCTTCCTCTGCCTGCTACTCCGCCTGTTTGTGCTCTCTCTCTCGCTCTAAAATAACTAAATAAAATCTTTTTTTAAAAAAAAAGTTAAAAATAAAGCTACCTATGACTCAGCAATTGCTCTACTAAGTATTTATCCAAAAGATACAAACACAGTGAATTGAAGGGTCACCTGCATCCCACTGTTTACGGCAGCAACATCCACAATAGTCAAACTATGGAAAGAGCCTGGATGTCTATTGCGAGATGGATGGATAAAGAAGAGGTGATATATATATATAGATATAATGGAATATCATGTAGCCATCAAAAAGAATTAAATCTTGCCGTTTGTAACCACGTGGATGGAACTAGAGGGTATTATTCTAAGTGAAGTAAGTCAATTGGGGAAAGGCAATATATGATTTCACTCATATGTGGAATTTAAGGAACAAAATAGATAAACATAGGAGAAGGGAAGGAAAAATAAAATAAGATGAAAACAGAGAAAGACAAACCATAAGAGACTCTTAACTCTAGGAAATAAACTGAGGGCTGCTGGAGGGAAGGTGGCAGGGAGAGATAATTGAGTGATGGGCATTAAGGAGGACACTTGATGGAATGAGCACTGGGTGTTATATGTGATTGATGAATTACTAAATTCTACCTCTGAAACTAATAATACGGTATAAGTTATTTTTTATTTTTATTTTTTATTTTATTTTATTTTTAAAATTTTTTTAAAGTTATTTTTTTAAAAAAATATTTTATTTATTTATTCATGAGACATACAGAGAGAGAAGCAGAGACACAGGCAGAGGGAGAAGCAGGCTCCCTGAGGGGAGCCCGGGTGTGGGACTCTATCCCCGATCCCGGGATCACGCCCTGGGCCCAAGGCAGATGCTCAACCACTGAGCCCCCAGGCGTCCCTGGTATATGTTAATGAAATTGAATTTAAATACATTAAAACAAAAAAAAAAAGAAAGAAAGAAAACGAGTAAAGGAAAAAAGAAAGACACAAACCAAAAAAGAAAAAGATAAAGAAAAAGAAACTGCTAAGCTTTTTTTCTAAAGAGAAAGTTCCATTTTTTTTAAAGATTTTATTTATTCATTCATGAGAGACAGAGAGAGAGAGAGAGAGAGAGAGAGAGAGAGAGGTAGAGACACAGGCAGAGGGAGAAGCAGGCTCCATGCAGGGAGCCTGACATGGGACTGGATCCCAGGTCTCCAGGATCACGCCCTGGACTGAAGGCGGCGCTAAACCACTGAGCCACTCGGGCTGCCCAGATTGTGCCATTTTAAAAAAGATTTTGTTTTATTTATCAATTTTAGAGAGAGAGTACACATGCACATGTGCACATTTGTGAGTAGGGGGAGGAGCAGAGAGAGAGAGAGAATTCCAAGCAGACTGTGCTGAGCCCGGAGCCAGACATGTGGCTTCATCCCACGCCTCTGGGATCATGACCTAAGCTGAAATCAAGAGTCAGACACTTTAGCTGACTGAGCCACCCGGGCACCCTGAGGTTGTGCCATTTTAAAAACACATGCCACCAGCAATGTAGGGCAGTTTCGGTTGCCTCCCATTCTTGTTAGGGCATCCTTCCATCTGAAAATTTCTCTGGCTTCCTCTGACTGAGCTCAGAGGGCCACCAGGAACAAGTCCTAAACTGTGCCTCTGGGCACCAGGGGCAAGTACGAAGGGAAAGGACAAAGTGGAGAAAGCGTGTATCTAGGTAAGGTGATGCTGTGTGGGGGTTTGTGTGTATCTCAGCACAGGGGGCGTAGGGGTGGCTCCAGTCTGAGGTCAGTGCATGACCATCTACGAAGGAAACACCCATTGCATCAAGTGCTACTATATACCCAAATCCCATCTCCAAACCTACAGAATAGGCTAGACTATGTGTGTCTAGACTCCACGAACTACATATGGCCTGATGACCGTCACCAAGTCCTACCTCTCACCTCGTATCAGAGGGAAATGCTCTATTTCTGGTTACTGCACACCAGCCAGCAGTACTGAATGTGGTTGGGTCAAGAAATGTCAAATGTCTAAATAATTCCACAGGCATATTAAAGCACTTGAAAATTCTAGTTAAAAGGTTATTATTAGTATTATTATTACTTTTTGCATCTGGGTGAGGCTGCTGATAGCATCTGAGGCAATGTTATCTTAAGAAACAAAGTTTATTTATTAAAATAAGCAAAATAGCAATTGAAATTAAGTTAAATGGGAAGCAGAAACCAGTATTACCTCTGACATTTGTTTCACAAACCTTTCTTAAGGGTAACTTGGTGAGCATGACTCTAAAAATGCAAAGATTTGAATCAGTACTGAAACACTAAAAATAATCTTAAAAAACATGTTGACAAAGAAGGGTGAAAACTATTTGATCACATCACTTTCCCCCAACTGGCTTGTTAGTACATCAGCACCCTTGTCAAAGGAAGTCAGAGAGTTAAGAGCAAATCTTCAATTAAAATCTTCATTTTTTCAGGACGCCTGGGTGGCTCAGCAGTTAAGCATCTGCCTTCAGCTCAGGGCATGATCCCGGGTCCTGTGATCAAGTCCCGCATCGGGCTCCCTGCATGGAACCTGCTTCTCCCTCTGCCTGTGTCTCTGTGTCTCTCATAAATAAATAAAATATTTTTAAAAATCTTCGATTCTCTTTGGTAGGACTTGAAAGTGTATACTTCACGTTTCTGCAGCTACTTCCCTGGGATCAGTACTCATCTTCTCCTCTTTCACACCCAACAGTGGTAAGACGTGTGTTGGCTGAGCTGAGTCTGGGACCCAGGGCTTTGACATGTATTTTTTTTTTTAATTTTTTATTTATTTATGATAGTCACACACAGAGAGAGAGAGAGAGAGAGAGAGAGAGGCAGAGACACAGGCAGAGGGAGAAGCAGGCTCCATGCACCAGGAGCCCGACGTGGGATTCGATCCTGAGTCTCCAGGATCGCGCCCTGGGCCAAAGGCAGGCGCTAAACCGCTGCGCCACCCAGGGATCCCGACATGTATTTTTATAATCTTTCTGCAGACATTAAAAAATATTTAAACAACTAAAAAATCTTCAGCACTCATGGCCATGTTGTAATAAAAGTACAGTATTTGAATGCTAAGCCATTTCTTTAAGGATCATTGTTAAGTTTTCAGACATTGTGTACAGATTTCAATGATGTCAATTTGCCATGTGACTTTGAAATTCCTTTTACTAAAGGGGCAGTGTCTACTTCTCCATCCCCTTGAATCTGGGAGGGCTTGTGTCTTGCTTTGGCCAATAGAATGTGACTGTAGTGAGGATGTGCCAATTCCAATCTCAGACCTCAAGATGTCCTGCACGTTTCCTTATTCTTTGCTTCTCTGCCATTGCCATGAGAATATGTCAGGATTAACATGCTGGAGGATAGGAGACCCATGGAGCACAGTTAAGTTGCCCCAGTTATCCCAGTCAAGACCTTCCTAAATCGGCTAACAGATTCCCAGAATATATCAGAACTATTTACCTGACTATCCCAGGGCATGAGCAATAAATGGTTTTGTGTGGTTTGCTATGCAGCAATGCCTGATTGATGTTGTATGTCAACAGGGGGTGTTGCTATTGTTGCTGTTTTCAAGTAGACCCCATGCCCAACGTGGGGTTTGAATTCAGGAACCTGAGATTAAGAGCTGCATGTTCTACCAACTGAGCCAGTTAGGTACCCCCTCAACAGGAGTGTTTAAAACTCAAAAATACCATTTAAAAATAAAATGGCCAATTATATACTCTCTTTTTGCTTCTGAAAAGTTTTGTTTCCAGATTATTTTTAAAAGGTTTTATTTATTTATTTAAAAGATTTATTTATTTATTTGAGATAGAGAGCAAGCAGGAGCTGGAAGGGCAGAGGGAGAGGGAAAGAGAATCTGAAGCAGACTCCAATCTGAGTGCAGAGGCCAATGCAGGGCTTGATCTTATAACCCTGAGGCTCAATCTCATGACACAATCTCAGGGTCATGAGATCACAACCTGAGCCATATTTTTGGGAGATCATAACCTGAGTCAAAACCAAGAGTCAGTTGCTTAACCGACTGTGCCACTCAAGTGCCCCTTAAGTTTATTTATACAATCTTTGCACCCAATGTGGGGCTTGAATTCCTGACTCTGAGATCAAGAGTCACATGCTCCACCATCTGGGATCATGACCTGAGCCAAAGGCAGAGGCGTAACCCCTCAGCCACCCAGGTGCCCCCAGAAATTTCTTTAATATTAGTTCCGTTGTGCTTAAAGTTGGGTGCGCATAAGAATCATGCCTGCTCCTTGTTAAAAATGTGAATGGTCCAGGCCCCATTGCAAAAATTCTGATTATAGGTGTGGGATAGAGCCCAGAAATCTGCATTATCACAAGCAGCTCAAATAATTATCATGGATTACGTTTTGAGGAACACTCAGTATAGTCACATCTGTGTGGCTCTCTCAAGTACCCATGCTGCCTTCACCGTACAGAAATAACGAGTCCGTGGTGCTTGATTCAATCTCACTAAATTGATCATTTAATTTGATAACTAGGGCAGCCCAGGTGGCTCAGTGGTTTAGCGCCTCCCTCAGCCCCGGGCGTGATTCTGGAGACCTGGGATCGAGTCCCACATCGGGCTCCCTGCATGGAGCCTGCTTCTCCCTCTGCCTGTGTCTCTGCCTCTCTCTCTCTGTGTGTCTCTCATGAATAAATAAATAAAATCTTAAAAAAAAACAATTTGATAACTATAACTAAAGGAGTAAGTGAAATTAAGTACCCCAAAACAGGGTGTCAAGTAGGGTAGAAGTTAAAGAAATAAAGCTCTGGTATTTTTTAAAAAGACTTTATTTAGGGACTCCTGGATGACTCAGCAGTTGAGTGTCTGCCTTTGGCTCAGGACGTGATCCTGGGGTCCTGGAATCAAGTTCCATATCAGGCTCCTTGCACAGAGCCTGCTTCTCCTGTCTCTGCCTCTGTCTCTCTCTGCCTCTCTCTGTGTCTCTCATGAATAAGTAAATAAAATCTTAAAAAAAAAAATTTTTTTTATTTAAATATTTATTTTGGGGAATAGGGAGAGGGAGAGAGTCTCAAGCAGACTCTTTGCTGAGTACAGAGCTCAACTTGGAACTCAACTTCATGACCCTGAGATCTTGACTTGAGCTGAAACCAATACTCAGACGCTTTACCAAATGAGCCACCCAGGCACTTCACTCTAGCATTTTTTTTTTTTTTTTTTTTTTAAGGAGCTTATGGTGTCTGCCTTTGCTTCACATCATGATTCCATGGTCTTGGGATCAAGCCCTGCATCAGGCTTCCTGCTCAGCGAGGAATCTGCTTCTCTTTCTCCCTCTGCTCCTTCCCTCATTTGTGCTCTCTCTCTTTGGCCCATTCTCTCTCTCAAATAAATAAATAAAATCTTAAAAAAAATAAACAAAGGAGCTTATGGAAGAATTAATCAGATTGTTCAAATACAAGATAATATGTGGGTTATATACATAACTTACTCTAAATAATAAGAGGACTGACATAATTATGCAATCAGTCAAAATAAAGCTTTAGTTTTGAGGAAATAATGTTTGGCACTTGATGAGGAAAGATGAATTCCATGGGAAAATAAATGAGCAGCCCTTTTGGTGTAAGTATAAAGTCTATAAAAGGAAAAAGTCCAGCTCTGGTTATGTTTATTGACAAAATACTGTGCTAGGGACGCCTGGGTGGCTCAGACGCCTGGGTGGCTGGTTAGGGACGCCTGGTTAGGGACGCCTGGGTGGCTCAGAGGTTGAGTACCTGCCTTGGGCTCAGGGTGTGACCCCGGGGTCCTGGGATCGAGTCCCACGTCGGGCTCCCTGCAAGGAGCCTGCTTCTCCTTCTACCTGTGTCTTGGCCTCTCTGTGTCTCTCATGAATAAATAAATAAACTCTAAAAAAATAGAGTCTGGCTGGTTAAAGACATTTTTATGTTTTTAAGTTTTGAAGAATTCCAAGGTTCCACAGTTAATTTTGGAATAATCTTGAAAGTGCTGAACATGGGTGTGAAAATCAGAATTTTCTAACATTTTTATCCTCTGCTTGAATAAAAATATTGAGGCATGAAGTACTAATTATGGTGAGGAGACGCTCAAGAGTCTGTTAAAAAATTATAGCAGGCCAGGGATCCCTGGGTGGTTTAGCAGTCTAGTGCCGCCTTTGGCCCAGGGCATGATCCTGGAGACCTGGGATCAAGTCCCACGTTGGGCTCCCTGCATGGAGCCTGCTTCTCTCTCTGCCTCTGTATCTCTCATGAATAAATAAATAAAATCTTAAAAAAAAAAATTACAGCAGGCATAGCACCACATACCTTTGCACTTTGGGAAGAGAAGAATGTGGTAAGAGAGGCTTTTGTTTTCCTATTTGTTTGATTATTTAATGTTTGTTTTTTTTTTAATATCATTGCTTTTTGTTAGAGAAGTTGTATCTAGTCAGGAAAATGGTAGGAAATACATTAAAAGGAAAAAGTAGTTCCACTCTCCAAACACAAGTTTAAATAGATTGGCATATTTCCCATTAGCCTTTGTTAATAGATCCCACACAGGCCTATTTTTTTTCTTCCATATTGTTGGTTTCATACTGTATATACATCATTGCATTTCGCTTTTTAAAAAATTAAATATTATAGGCACTTCTCAGTTATATGCACACCATACATGCCTTTTAAATGGGTGTGATCCTCTTCAGAGAAGTAGTGCTTGAGGGTTGAACATCTAGACGGTTTCCAGGCTTTTACTAATATGTAAATAAGGATGTTATTAAAAACTAGAAATTTATTGTCTCTTTTTTGTTGTTGTTGTTACTTAAAATGATCTCTTGAGGATTGATTTCCAAAAGTCATGCAACTGGATCCAAGGTTATGGACATCTTAGGGGTGAGACATTTTGTCAAATTGTTTTCCTAAAGCATGCCTACCAGCTTTCTCTTACTCTCGTTGTTTTTTCAATTTTTAAAAAAAAGACATCTATTTATTTGAGAGAGAGCAAGCAAGCATGCAGGGGTGGGGGTCAGAGGAAGTAGACTGAAAGGGAGAGAAAGTCTCAAGGAGACTCTGGGGTGAGTGAGGAGCCAGACGTGGGGCTCGATCTCACAACCCTGAGATCACGACCTGAGCTGAAACTAAGAATCCCATGCTTAACTGACTGGGCCACCCAGACACCCGTATTTGCTGGTTTTTATATTTTCTTTCTTGCCTTCCTTCTGTAGGAACCTGCTTGTAGCCATCCTAGAAAAAAAACAAAAACAAAAACCCGTTGCTAATTAGGCAGGAGCCAGGGCCAGCTTGTGTTAAATTGCAGATAAATGATTATTGCCAAGTACCACATTTTTTCATATAGTTCTTTTTTTTTTTTTTTTAAGATTTTATTTATTTATTCATGAGAGACACAGAGAGGGAGAGAGAGAGAGGCAGAGACACAGGCAGAGGGAGGAGCTGGCTCCATGCAGGGAGCCCGACACGGGACTCGATCCCGTGTCTCCGGGATCATGCCCTGGGCCGAAGGCGGCACTGAACCTCTGGGCCACCTGCGCTGCCCTCATATAGTTCTTCTTTAACTATTTAGTAGTTTTTTCATCCTTGTAAAAGGGCTTCCAGGATAAAGAATTTGCCCCAGAATTTATGGTGCATGCATGTGCTGCAAACGCAGGTTCCTAGAATCGACCCAACACTGTTTTCTCGCAGGCACGGTGGAGTCACACATCCCTTCAGGGTGACCCATGGGCTGACTCATTTGCCTTAGGGTTTCCATAGCTGCTCATCCCTGCACCACCAAGGCTGAAGCTCCTGGTGCTGACGAGTATCCCCAGGATGTCCCTGAAGTCACAATTCTTTGGCCAGACCCAGAAACAAGAAACAGCTGTGCTTTCCAGTAACCAGGCCCTGCTGCTATCTGCTGGGCGTTATCTGTACAAACAGGGGTGGGGAGCCGCCACTGTAAATCCCCAGCCTCCTGTGAATTAGTTCTATGTATGAGATTAGAACCTTTTAAGCTATCTCTCCCCCTAGAAAAGAACCCAAGAGTGGGGGGAAAAATACAGCAAGATAGATATCACCTAAAACAAACTTGATTAAGCACCTAAGTTACATTAAAAATTGCCCCAATTTTACCACAATTAAAACTAATGCCTCAGAAAATGATTTTAAGGATATGAGAATTGAATTTTTTGAGTGCTTGGACCTTAAACGTGGCCACTTTTGTCCCAGGGCCATCTTTTAGGGCCCTGGCACTCCAAGTGTGGTCTGAGGAACCTCCATGTCAACATCCATGTCAACATCACCTGGGAACTGGTTAGACATGCAGACCCCACCCCATGTTGACTGTAGTTAGGAAGATCCCCGGATAATTTGAATGCATGTTAAATTTGAGAAGCATTTTTTTTTCAGTGTAAGCTCTATGCTCAATGTGGGGTTTGAACTCATGACTCTGAGATCGAGTCACATGCTCTACGATTGAGCCGGCCAGGCGCCCCAAGAAGCACTCCTTAAAGCAGTGCTGTGAACTCTGGCTTACACGTTAGACTCTCCAAGGGAGCCTGAAAACAACATGTCCAGGCCCCAACCCAAAGATTCTGACTCATAGTGGTTGAGAGTGGGGACTGGACACTGGAAATGTTTAGCAGATCTACAGTGACTCTGTGTGTAGCCAGGGATGAGAACTGACCTAAAGTTCCCGAAACTTCCTTCTAACAAGGCAGAGTTGCTATAAGATCTGAGGTCTTCAAGTTCCATGCTTCTTAATGAAGTATTCTATATTATGATTGAATCTAAAACCTGGTTAACTCCCGGAAGACAGGAATACATTAAAAAATATTTTTTAACATCATGTAGACTAGTTTCAAGAGCAATTATATATCTTGGGATAAGAAACAAAACAACTAAAACACACAGAACAATTTAGGTCTTTTTTTTTTTTTTTTTCCCATAAGTAAGCCCAGGCTCACTGTGGGATTTGAACTCGAGACCCTGAGATCAAGAGTCTCTACCAGTAGAGCCAGCCAGTTCATCCCAGGGTCTTAATTTTTTTTTTTTTAAGATTTATTTATATTTGAGAGAGATAGAACGCCCGTAAGAGAACACGAGTACAGGGAGGCTGAGAGAGAGGGAATTCTCTAGCAGCATGATTCCTTAATCCTGACCTGAGCTAAAATCAAGAGTTGGACACCTAACCAACTGAGCCTCCCAGGTACACCCCAGGGTCTTATACCATTTTTTTTTTTTTTTAAGAATTTATTTATTGAGACATAGGCAGAGGGAGAAGCAGGCTCCCCCTGGGGAGCCTGATGCAAGACTCATACTGAGGACCCCAGGATCATGACCTGAGCCGAAGGCAGAGGCTCAACCACTGAGCCACCCAGGCGCCCCGGGTCTTCTTAAATGCATCAGAATATTGGCTATCCCACCCTCCATCATGTTCTCACTTCCCTGCATGGGTCACGCAGCAGCATGCTAAAAAGTCCCAATACTGTGGTCATTAAAATGAGCAAAATAGGCCTACTGGCCCTGCTACCACCTGATGTCTTCAGGCTATAAATGCAGCTTTCCAAGGGATCTCCACAGGGCCTCCTGAGTCATTTCCTGAAGTGATGAGCATACAGCCAGCTGGCTAAAAGCTACTGTGTTATCTGAATCCCAAGATGCTGTTGAATCTGACCTCTGGTTTTCTGTTTCCAGAAGACCAGCATGCAGTCAACAGTCCACACGACAAGAAGTGTGGAGGCTGACATTCACTTTAGTGAGGCTGCTGGGGGGAGTTCACAGTAGCTGGCTGTAAAACAGGACTCCCACAATGCTTGCCAACTTTGAAGCCACACTGGACCTGCTTGAATCGGTTGCTCTTGCTTCAAGGTACTGATCCTTTCAGCTGTGAGGCTGCCAGAAACTCAGTGGAGCCGGAGCCAAGTGTTTACCCTTAGAACTGCTTTTTAATTATGACTGATTCCTACGTCTTCTGGAAGGCAATAAAGTTGGGAAATCTTGCCTAAGAGCAGGACAAGGCTGAGGACACCTTAATGCACTGAAAAATTATTGAGGACCCTAAAGATTTTTCATTTATGTAGATTATATGCAGTGGTGTGCTGGAGTCAGCTTGTATCAGAATTCAATATTCAGGAATTTTGTTCTTTTTTTTAAAAAATATTTTATTTATTTATTCATGAGAAACACAGAGAGAGAGGCAGAGACACAGGCAGAGGGAGAAGCAGGCTCCCTGCAGGGACCCTGATGTGGGACTCAATCTCGGGACCTTGGGATCACATCCTGCGCCGAAGGTAGACGCTCAAGTACTGAGCTACCAGGCACCCCTCAATATTCAGGAATTTCTCAAGCCAACTGTTGAACCATTGAAAACTTGAAATTGGCAGCCAAGAAGGGTGTTTACACTATGGACAAAGGCAAATGCTATGTATTGGGGCTCTTTTCTTTTTCTCTGGAGATCAACAGCAAACCACACCGATTGTATCCACCAACATTTACCATATTAGACATTAAAATGGAGAACTTTAGAAAATATTTTTCACTTAATAAATCTATGACATGTTAACAGAAATACTATATTCTTTTCACAAAAAATTTTTCTTCCCCAAATAATGGTTTCTTGAGGACAGTTGCACTGTTTTCTGTCTTTGCACACTTCTTTAATGGCTGGCTTTGATGGAAGACGGTCAGATTTTCGTGTCTCCTCCTACGTTCCCTCTGTTGTGATATCCCGTCGTGCAGTCACTGGAAAACTCAACTGCATGGTCATGAAAGAATCAGACCGAGGAAAAGCAAATGACACAGTAGTGTTAAGAGAGCTGTGATGTCATACATCTTTCAGAAAGGCCTCAAAGACTCAGAATCCCTGCACTGGAGCATTTCTTCTTTGCTCACACTGCGGCCTGCTTAACCACTTCCTGCACCAGGCACAACTAGGCTTATCCTGAGCTCAGTTACTCTCCACACATACCTCTGGTCTAGTAATTTTGAAAGGAAGAGCCACACGGTGATGCCATTTCTGCCAGGAAATCACTGTTGTGGCTGTTTTCCCCTTCATTTTTGCTAGGTCACCTTGAAGATTAGTTTCTGGTAGAGGGTCCAGGCCTCACACACTTAAAAACCTCGTTCAAAGGGCAGCCCCGGTGGCACAGCAGTTTGGTGCTGCCTGCACCCAGGATCGAGTCCCACATCGGGCTCCCTGAATGGAGCCTGCGTCTCCCTCTCCCTCTGCCTGTGTCTCTGCCTCTCTCTCTGTGTCTATGAATAAATAAATAAAATCTTAAAAAAAAAAAAACAACTTCGTTCATAAACACCGCTTAACTTTGTCCACTTGCTCTTAGGGCTTAAACCTTCCTGAAGGATATGCCAATTTTTCTCCATTTCTTACATTTATAAGAATAACCTAAAATTTTCCACATTTGTATTCAATAGCCAAATATCCTATTTCCTTAAAAATCCTATTTTTGATGTGGTAGGAAAAGACAAACTATTGTGTGTTAAGAAAATTCAAGTGTGTGTGTGTGTTTTAAGATTTTACTTATTTATTTGGCAGCGAGGGGGAGCGCCAGCAGGGGCACAACAGGCAGAGGGGGCAGGGAAGCAGGCTCCCCAGAGCTCGGAGCCAGAGGTCGGAGGTCGGAGGTCGGGCCCCACCCCAGCGCCTCAGGGCATGGCCGGGGTCCAAGGCAGACGCTTAACCTACTGAGCCACCTCGGCGCCCCTCAAGTGTGTGTATTTAACTTCAAACATATTTTGAAAAATGACAGTAAAAGGGTTAAAGGTCACTTTCTGGTTAGGGCAGGGGTCCCATTTCTGGTGGCCACTGGGGGGCCTATTTCAATATATCCAGGCCTGAAACATTTACCGAGCGTCCAGGCCTCAGAAACTTAAGCTTGTGTATTAACTTAAAAATTCTGTTGACTGAATAATTCTTCAGCTGAAAAATGTTCTTGTTGATTATGGATATAGAAATATGTTTATTATAATGTTTCTTACTGGGACGCCCGGGTGGCTTAGTGGTTGATAGCCCACCTTCAGCCCAGGGTGTGACCCCGGGTCCCGGGATCAAGTCCCCTGTCGGGTTCCCAGCATGGAGCCTGCTTCTCCCTCTGCCTGTGTCTCATGAATAAATAAATAACATCTTAAAAAAAAGTGTTTCTTACTGATCTTCAACTCTCAGAGGTGCTAATCATTCTGTGTTTAATTCCCTCCCCTGCCCCTGCCTTTGCCCCAGGGAGCACTAGATGGTAAGGGCTGTCCCTCGAAGGGCAGTCCTTGGGGTTTCATCATAGCCTCCTGGCTCGAACAGGTAATTTTTCTCTCTTTCTTAGGAAAGAAACGTAGACTGTTCCTGATGCCTACAGCCCAGGAATCTGAACATATTCTCAATGACACAACTTTCAATTTTCTTAAGAATGTATAAAAAAAAAAAAGCACAGAAAGCTTGTCACTCAACTCCTTTGTTTTTCCAGCTCTATTCCCAAGAGGCAGACCTTCACGGACTAAGTCACCAGGTTCCCTCGACCTCTGAGTTTGGGTTAAGACCAAGAGCAAGACCAGGACACACCAGTGAGAGGTCAGAGGGTTGAAGCACAGGTCGGAGTAACCCCTCGTCTACCCCTTCGGGCCTGGGGTGATAACGGTCCCCCGGATTGCCAGTCCTTGCTGTGCTTCAGCAGCCACCACTAGCTCCACAGATGTCCCTGTGGGCATCTCTGTGCATCGCCTCTTCATGAAACACCTTCAGCTAAACCCTAAGACCTGGCCTTCCTGCCCACAGCCCTGATAGATACAGTCTATTTATTTATTCCAAATTTATTCCAAACAGATACCAAGCAAACTTTCATGTTTATTAATATAGGTTACATATATATTTTAAAAAGAGATAACATAAAAACAATGACATAATGTAAGTACAGACTGATAACAGAGTAATGATAGTCATATTAGGTCAGAGGTATTTTAACATTTCAGATTGAATAAACAAATCTCCACTGAGTTGGGTAAGATACAGTAACTAAATTAATAAAATCAATGCTAAAAAAATAAAGTCAATGCTAGCTTCTACTTACATTATGTTATTCTATTTAATTATTCCATGGCATTTGGAAATTGTTTGCTCTTTTAAATAGGTTAAACATCTGCCTTGCAACTTTTCATTTTTGTTTAAAAGGCCAACACTGCTTCATTAGGAAAAGATTACATATTTCAACTTAATTTTTAAATTATTTTCTGTACTTAATACTAATCATGGGGTTAAAAAATGCCTTTAAAATCATCTCACTAACTTAAAAAAAGTGAATGGAAAATGTAGAATAATTTTCCTATATTTCAAAGTCTGTTTCATTTTCTTCTGCTCTGTCTCATCAAAATGGCATCATTGATTATTCTACAAAAATCTGATTAAATTTATTGAAAGCATTTATAAATAAATCATGTCCAATTAATGCAGACCAGAGGACTTGTTTTTAAGAATATGCTTCCTGTGTTGTGTTATGTTTTCATCTCAAGTTAGAACCACAGGAAATAATAATCCAAATGTTCAGTGTTCTTCAACTGACAATCTTTGCTTGTATGAAACGTGTACGGTGACATCTAGCTAAAACAACTCTACAGAAGGACATGTTTTATTTATTATACACATACCACACTCTGTATTGGTCTAATTTGTTTTCCTTGTGGGCAGGTCTCCGTTTTACCCAACTCTATATGCCCAGCACCCATCATTGCGCCCGGAGCACAGAACGTGTGTTCATGTTGGCTCTGTGAGTGTTTCCATCTGAGAGTGGTCCTGGTGGGATAACTGCTGGAAGCAAAGGTGCCTTCTTTCTCTGCTCTTAAAATGGGCAGGAAAGTCGTTTATATTCATTATCTCCTGGGATAGCACAACCTACTTTGCCAATTTATAATACACAAGACAGTTCACAGCCACCCCTGGAGGGAACGTCAGGAGGAGAGCGCAGCTGTGGTGGTCCCAGTGCTGAACTCTGGCAGGCTCAGCTGGGGGGTTCCTGGCCAGCCCATGCCTGAAACGACCCTGCTTTGCATCTACTGCGTGGAGACCTCCACCTGGGGGCAGATTACTTTGAAAGCCAACCTAAGGCCACTTGTGGACCTACGCTCATTCTTGGTTTACATACACAGAGTGCAAAATATCAAACATGCCACCCATATCATTTGTTTTCATAATTTAAAGAATTCAAACCTTGATATGTTTAAAATGAAGAACAGTAGAACTTCCTCTACACACAGATAGTACTACTAAGTCTTATCCCTTAATAAGTTAAACTTTGCTGTCGAGCAATTGCAAGATACACTTTTTTGCAAAAGCTCCGTAAGTCCGAACCATAGGGTCCCTCCCTATAGATGAACATCTTCAGATGTTCTGGGCTAAACTCCAGCAACCTAAATATCTCTTTCCTTATCTCTGGTGGAAAAAAGAGAGGGTTTCAAGTGTCTATTCTACACTGCATTACAAATGATGTAAGTATGTGTGCACACACCTATCCACATCCACGCATATGTATGTAGTAAGTCTCCTAAATGCATGAGAAGAGGACATTCCGTTATTATCGTGGCACTGGCGATACTCTCTCGCAATGACACTGTTTTCTATTCTTGTTATCTTTTCCAGTAACTAACAAATACACACGATTAACGGCTCTCACGAGAAAGAAGCATGTGAATCATATATTTGTTGTTTTTGATCATAAATACCTTTTTGGCAGGGACTGATACAATCCTCAGGCTGCTCACTATTTTAACGTTTTCTTTTTAACTCACCAACAGTCCCGTTTCCTAAGTTAAAAGCTTTTTGTATATGCTGTTATTCAGGTTACTAGAGCAGGTGTCCATCTTACTTGCCATCAGCTGACCACTGCTGTTGTAACTGCTGGGATCGGAACCCTCCTTGCAGCATAAGATGCCGTAGAGGTGCTTCTGGCACTCGGAAGAAGCATAGTAGTAAATCAAGGGATCGAGGCAACAGCTTATGCTGCTGACACAGACACACAGGAGGTAGGCAAAGTAGGCAGCCTCTGTCACGGAATCTTGAGAGAGGAATGAGTAATGCAGAATCAGGAGGACATTTGTGGGTCCGAAGCAAATGATGAAAATGCAGAAGACAGCGAGGGACAAGAACAAAGCCCGGGATTTCTTGCTCCGGTTGGCAACCGTGGAGGAGCTCAGACACCGGATGATGGACACGTAACAGATGGTGGAAATGATCAGGGGCACAAAAAAGAAGACAGCAGAGAAGGATGAGAAGTAATACGCATAATAGCCTTCGAGCAGGGTTTCATTGAGCACGTCATGGCAGGTGGTTATGTTGAGCCCCGGCACCTGGGTGGTCTGCTCCTTGAGGAGCAGAGGCACCACCCCCGCGATGGCCATGGCCCAGATGGCCAGACAAGTGAAGGACGCCCTTCCCAGGGTACGCCAGGAGAGGGACTGGATGGGGTACACGACGGCCAAGAACCGGTCAACGCTGATGACCGTCATGAGCATGATGGAGGCGTACATGTTACAGTAGAAGGCGGCGGTGACAAAGCGACACAGTTCAGAACCAAATTTCCAATCACTGCCAGAAAAGTAATAGCTGATCTTGAAGGGGAGCACTGACGCGAAGAGCACATCTGCCGCAGCCAGATGTAACATGTACACCACAGCGGGCTTCTTGATCTTCATCTTCCAGATAAACACGAGGATGGCCATGATATTCAGAGGAAGGCTTACTGCAAACACACCAGTGTAGACAGAGGGGATAAAGAGTGTCAGCCAGGAGCTGGTCAGATATCCCGAGGCATCCTCCGAGATAGACACAGGGGGCAGTTTTTGAAGAGGACGGCTTTTATTGATGGAGCTTAATCTGACTTCAGGAAACTCGCTTTCATTTTTCTCCTCATCATCCTCCAGTGGGAATGGTTCAAATCCATCATTGGTATTCTTGAGAAAAAATGACCGGGGATCCACAGTAGCATTGGTTGCTTTTGATACTTAAAAAAAAAAAAAAAAAAAAAAAGAAAGAACAATTAAAAAGGCAAAAAGACAAACAGAATACATTTTACTTTTATTTTTTGTGCTCTTACTAGGAGAGTGGGTAGGTAAAGAGCAAGTAATGCATAAATGGACTGCAGACCTTACCAGGGAATTGGCTAACTCAAATACTCAGAAGGACAGAGGCAAATGCACCCTGAAGACATCAGGAAAGGCTCAGTACCTGACATGAAGGGAAAAAAAAGCAGTGACTTGGTTTCCATACTAGCCACCATCTCTAAACAAATCCCTCCCAGGCTCTAGACTTTGCTTTCCTTCATAGGCCTTCACGTGTACATTTTCACCATTTAGTTTGCAGACATCCCTAGAAACCCACTGTTCCTGATGCAAACATCTGACAGAAACGGGAGGACTTCTTAGGTTTTGGGGCTTGAGGCAAATTCAGAGAAAGACCAAAGGCTCTAATTTCCATGGCCACCGTCCATGTGACAGTAGTTTTCCTGTACTACCTTTAGTTTGTTTACACAGTAGGATGTCCCAAATCTCTCATCACATTTGGACCCAGCAACAGCTCCTCGGGTTATCCCCTAATACAACTGCAAGGTGCACACCACTCTAGTCATCTTCCTGTCTCCTTCCTGAGCAGGTCCATGGATAGCAGATGTTCTAGGCCGGTGGCCTTCCTTAGCTCAGTTCCAGGATGCTACACGCACCAAGGCAGATGCCAGGCCAATGAGGCTTTCCTGAGTGTCAACCAGAAGTCAGAATAAAGGCTCAGTTGCAAACTTCCTCCTTTTATCATCCTCTTCCACCAAAAGCATCCATTTAAAATGTTCATCAGAGAAAGGCAACACTTAGCTGCTGTAACTCAACCAGCTTTTCCTTCTGAGGAGCTTTTGCTAAAGTTCTGCGATTGAGGAAAGTTGGGCAAAGAGCTGGCAGGTCCTGCGAAGCTGAGGACCAGGGAGAGGAAGCACAGAAGAGTGAAGCCTCCGTCACCGAGCATCTACCACAAGCTCTGGACATGCAGGTCACTTAGAAGTGACATCAGAGGATTTAAAATCTGGCTAGAAATTGCTCAAGTACAGTGGATTTTCAAACCTTTGGTCTTACTTTTCATTGGTGGACCCTTTGTGCAAACAAAAGTTTACACAGAGAGGAATAATGCCGTAAAAGACAGAGATCTAGTTCTGGAATGGCTCTGTAGGGTCACTGGAACCAATCACCCCTTAGATAGAAATGAAAAACCCTTAACTCTTTTCCTCCTCCAAATCAATGACCTGAAGGCACTCAAGTTCCTAAGGTGCTGCTGGGTAGAGGAGAAATGAATATTGAAAGAAAGGATGGCACCTGGTGACATTCTCGTTTTCTTGACTTTCATAGTTAGCTTGAGAGAAGGCCAAAGCCACAAAGGATGACTAAAACTAGATAGAAAGCCCACAGTTTCCGGCCTGAAGAACCAGAGGGTAGAGTTCAGGGCAACCGTAGTCACTGGAAAGTGAGGAGAGGAATAAAGTTAGAGAAGGGAGCCAGTTCTAAATTCCAATGTGAATTTGCCCCAGGCTCTGACTGACTCTGGAACCATGCACCGCTAAGGGACGACCCAAAGCAGCTCTGCTAAAGACAGAAGAAGCAAAGTGATATTTTGCTCAAGATGGTGAATGTGCAGATTGAGTCCAACCAAATTAATTGCCTGCTAAAGCTAAAAACCAAAATCTTTTGGAGAAATAAAACAAAATCCTGAGTCTTTACAGTATGGCAATGTCCGAGGTACAATCTCAAATCATTTGATACCCAAAGAAACACAAATTAGAAAACAAACTGAGGGGTACTGGAGGGGAGGGGAGTGGGGGAATGGGGTAACTGGGTGATGGTCATTAAGGAGGGCAGGTGATGTGATGAGCACTGGGTGTTATATAACTCATAAATTGTTGAATACTACATCTGAGACTAATGATGTACTATATGTTGGCTAACTGAATTTCTTCTTTCTTTTTCTTTTTGGCTAATTGAATTTAAATAATAATAATAATAATAATAATAATAATGCCGGAAAATTATGACTTAGTCTCAAGAAAAAAATGATAAGCAGTGGAAACCAATCTTAAGATGGCCCAGATATTGGATTTAGCAAATAAGGATTTTAAAGGATGTGTTGCAATGAAGTAAAGGGAAATATCTATTGAAATGGGAAAAAAAAAAAAAAAACTATCAGCAAAGAAACCAACCAATGGAAATTCTAGAACTAGAAAGTAACATACAATAAAATGGCATCTATTTCCAAAATAAGGAGCAAAGCTAGAGTCGAACAGGACCTGGTGGTGAAAGGTGGAAATGAGACTCTCTTAGCAACGTCATGGCTGGGCCCCTGAAGGTGAAGGGGTGGCCTGGCAGGAGATCTGTCACAGGGAAGGCCAAGTGTCTCCAGTGATGAGCTTCTGAGAAAACAGATAGGTCTAGATTGTTCCTCAAGGGTAAGAAACCATTACTATTAATCTCTGAATCTCCAGTGCCCTGCACATGGTAAGAGTTCCTTAAATTGGCTTTTATTACTTTGTTTTGTTTTGTTTTATTTTATTTTTTTATTACTTTTTAAAAAATATTATATTTATTTGAGAGAGAGAAAGAGAGAGAGTGAGCACCAGCGATGGTGGGGGCAGGGAATAGGGAGAAGCAGACTCCCCGCTGAGCTGGGAACCCTACATGGGGCTCGATCCCAGGACCCTGAGATCATGACCTGTGCCAAAGGCAGACACCCAACCAACTGAGCCGCCCAGGTGCCCTGTAAGCTGGCTTTTAGTCACAGATTTGCATTCTAACATTGGCTCTGCCAGAAGTCACTTAACGCCCTGGAACTCCGTCTCAGAATCCTTGAAGTGGGATTCCAACACCTGTCTGACCTACAAATCTGGCATCCAGGTGGATCCCTTGTGAAGTAGGGCATGTGCTTCCTTTGTAAACTCTACAAATTAATCAATGGAGGAAATGAATATTATTCTTCTCCTTTCACTTCAGTGCAACTTGCTTTTAGATTCAATTATTTGCTTACTCTCATTTATTTTAAATTAAAATGGAATCTGTGCTCCTCCTTCCCTCCTGTTCAGCAATGTTTAGTTTTTCAGTATGATGAGGAACACGAACAGGTTGCAAAGTAGAGAGCCCAGCATTCCAGAGCTGTATATCCAATTTCAAATTGACAGCCATTTCCAGAAGGATACCTTTCTTCCTTTGTGATGCGTCTTACTCTGAGTGCATCCTGACCCATTGGCATGGAGGCCCCTGTGGGATGGGGAGCTGTCTCCCAGGCCATAATGAGTGTGTGGGGAGCTGAAAGAAAAGAATGAATGGGTTCTGGCATTTTAATACCACAAAGGTCAGTGTCCTATAAATGCTGACCCAGAAGAACCTGAAGGTCACACAGTTTTCCTCTGCAGTTTGTACCCTGGCTAGATGAAGGACTTCTGTCACTGGTGGAGGGAAAGGGGTATACACACAGGTGTGCCGAAACAGGTAGGAATCCAGGCATTACCTGGAGGAACGATACAGTTTGAAAACTACTCAACACTCATACCTAAGCCTCTTAGATACTATCACTTCGTTTGAAAATAAAACTGTCAATGGATTTTACTCTCCATTTAGTACTTTGGTATTAAGTATTTGTCTTAAAAAATGTCTTCCTGGGGCACCTGGGTGGTGCAGTGATGGAGCGTCTGCCTTCAGCTCGCATCATGATCCTGGGGTCCTGCGAGCGAGTCCCATATCCGGCTCCCTGGAGGGAGCCTGCTTCTCCCTCTGCCTCTGTCTCTGTGTCTCTCATGAACAGATAAATAAAATATTCTTAAAAAATGTCTTCCCTGGCTAGGCCTTTTTAGACAGCACAGTGTTTATAACAGAAACATTATACCCACTGAAACAGGAAATTTTATAGGATGCAACCCAGGAAGAATGCATAATTCCTCGATTAAATATCATTACCTTAGGTAATGATATCATTACCTTGCTCCTATAGGTTTGATATTTTGGCTTTTACGGAATTAAAAAATGTCAGCCAAAAAATTAAAAAAACAAAATTTAACTATCTACCAGGATCAAAGAAATAAACAAAACCAATTCCAAGTAACCAGACATACCCCCTTAGGCTGCCATTCAAGTTTAAGTATATCCCATTTCCTCCCATCCTGGCACAGCTCACAGGTCAAGGAGAAAGAGCTGTCACCGAGCCAAAAGCTCAAAAGCTCTTGTAATTCATCAGCGGTTTTGTTGTTAAGCTATGGTTTCACATACAAAAAAAAAAAAAAAGCAGCTCAGGTCCTAATATCAGTTCTCATGCTTCTTGCAAAGTTTCTCTCAATTTAGGTTTCTCTTAAATGGTTCTAGAGTAGTTTTGTGATCCAGTATAGCACACAGCTAAATGCTTCAAGATGGACTCTCTAACTGGAGAATTTTAAAAATTAGAAAGTCAGGCAATGCTTCTCCTATCTTTGATGAGATCTGGCCTGGAAGCTGAGTGGTGACTAGATGCGTTATCAAAATCTCATGCGATCCTGGGATTTATTTCATGCCAGTCCTCCGAGGCACCAGCCTTGGTTCTGACTCAGGGCTCTCCCCTACAAGGCTTACAAATTAAAGCAGAAGACCCAGGACCTTGCCCACATTCCCACACAGAGCAGAACAGCTGTTCCCTGCACTTATCCACAAGTGAATCAACACTACAGGCTACAGAGAAATAAGGAAGAGGATGATGGAAAATTAGTAGAAACCTATGAATTCCATCAAATGGAAAACAGCAGTATTATTGCAATATTCCACCGTCTCAAAAGCAAATGCACACCATTTTCTAATGCAAAGAACCAGTGTTTCCAGAAAGAAATGGCAGGTTCCAGATCCAGGGTAGGAAACCTGTAAGATGAGCTTTGAACATCTTTAAAGAATATTGGGGTCGGGTCAGAAAGACTCTGGAGTCAATCTGAAAGGTGTCCCAATGCCAAGGTGCAACAATTGATCACCAAAATAATGACAAAAGTGAATTAAAACATTTGAAACCTGCCACATATCTTAAGATCCATGAATTCATAATGATACTGAAAGGAAAATGATGCATTTCTGATCACCTTTGGAGGAGATTAGGGGGCCTGGTATGAAAACTGGTATATAAAAGCAAGATTGAAACATTTATCCTGCCTTTTCTGTATTTCAGGGAAATAGAACAGTCAGCGGCAGAAAGTTCTTCTTTATAAAATAATTCCAGCTCATAAACACAGAAACAATAACAGATTTAGGAAAGCATCATTTGGAAGCTCTTGGCTAAATAATGGACTGAGTCTGATCCCCAGTGGTCACTAAAACCACTAGGTGAAGAGGGATGGAAAATTTCATAACAGCTGGAGCAAGTGGACAATGCCTGAGTCCACTGAGTAAGCAATCTTAAGTTTACAAAAAACGGAGACAATCCTGAGATGCATCAGGAAGTACATGGCACCACTACTGACTCGGTCTTGCATAAAACCAAACCTACATGTGAACAGGCCTCCAGATGTACCTACCATGTGACCAAAAACACAAGGACAGATGGGCATGCTACAGGCCTTAAGTGAACATCCCTAGTGACGCAGCTGGCCAGATCCGGTGTGTGGGGGAGTCTCTACAGCAAATGACCCAGTTCCTGTGAGAAATAAACAGCCATGAGAAAGGAGGAGACAGGAAACAGTAACAGATGAAAAGAAATGTCAGAGACATACCAACCAGATATAATGGTTGGTTTAACAAGGATCCTGATTTTAATAAAACAATTGTAAAAAGGCATTTATGAGACAGCAAAATTTGAATGCTGACTGAACAGAGTGCCCAATGTTAAGAAATTGGTATTCATATTTTAGGTGAGACAATGGTATTATAGTTATTTATTTATTTATTTAAAAAACATTTTACTCATTCATTTGACAGAGAGAGAGAGAGAGCGCGCACACAAGCAGGGAGAGTGGCAGAGGCAGCCTCTATAGTTATATATTTAAAAAAGAGTTCTTGGGGCACTTGGGTGACGCAGTCAGTTAAATGTCCAACCTCGGCTTGGGTCATGATCTTAGGGTCCTGGGATGGAGCTCTGCGTAGGGCTTTACACTGAGTGGGGAATCTGCTTGTTCCTCTCCCTCTGCTCCTACCCCTAACTCATGCTCTCAATCTCTCTCTCTTTTTTTTTTAGATTTTATTTATTTATTCACAGAGAGAGAGAGGCAGAGATACAGGCAGAAGGAGAAGCAGGCTCCATGCAGGGAGCCTGATGCAGGACTCGATCCTGGGACTGCAGGATCACACCCTGGGCCAAAGGCAGGCGCTTAACCACTAAGCCACCCAGGTGTCTCTCATGCTCTCTCTCAAATAAATAAAATCTTAAAAAAAAAAAAAAAGAGTTCTTATCTGAGGATATATACCAATGTGTTTATGGATGAAATCATACATATGTCTGGGATTTGCCTTAAAATTGTCCATTTGGGAGTGAAGAAAACTGAGGTATAGATAAAACAAGATATGGGGAGTAATCATATAGTTCACTTTATGTATGTTTGAAAATTTTCATAATACAAGGTAAAAAAAACCCAAATACTATATGCACATTTACTTGCTACTAAAAACTAAGGACAAAGGTTTTTGCTTTTGTTTTTCTATTGTCTCCGACTTGATAGGAAAAAAGTTTTTCAGTGTTTGTATGAACAGTTTTCGTTTCTTTGTTTTTGTTTGTTTGTTTTTTGGGAGAGAGAAAGATATAGCCAGCAGAAAGAGGAGCAGAGACGGAGAAAGAGAGAACCTCATGCAGGCTCAATGCAGAGCCAGACTCAAGGCTTGATCTCAAGCCCTGAGATTGTGACCTGAGCCAAAATCAAGAGTCGGACGCTTAACCGACTGAGCCACCCAGGTGCTCCGTGAATACAGTTTTACATTTAATAAATTCATGTGATACCAGCTCCTCAAAACCTTTTCTGGAATATGGAGGAATTGTTATGAAAAACACTTAACGTTTGTTGAACACCTACTATGTGCTATGTACTTCATACCATACTTCTTGTAACTCTAATGTTTCTTTTCTTTTCCTTCTTTTTTTTTTTAAGATTTTATTTATTTATTCATGACAGGCAGAGAGAGGCAGAGAGACAGGCAGAGGGAGAAGCAGGCTCCTCGCAGGGAGCCCGATGCAGGACTCCATCCCGGGGACCCAGGGTCACGACCTGAGCCGAAGGCAGACGCTCAACCACTGAGCCACCCAGGCGCCCTGTAACTCTAACATTTCTACAAGATAAGCATTATAATCCATTTTATGGCCAACATGCAGAGGCACAGACAAGCTAAATAACTAATCCACAGTCACAGAATTTGTAAGTGGAGGGGGGCCAGGATTTGAACCTAGATTTTCCTGGCTCCAAAGCTCATACCCTTTGAACCACATCACATTACTCTGTCTCTTTAAAAAGACTGGAGATTCATGGCCTACTCCTGAAACAGTACAACTGTTTTCCTCTAATTCGTCTAGTCCTTGTAACTGCAGGTAGTACAGGACCACGTGAACGTCTAACTTAAGTTGATGATGCCCATGGCTATTGCTTGGGAATTCAGGGTCCTGCTGACCTTGGCTGCACACCAGTCACACGCTGACAACCTAGTCCTCACACACACATCAGCTGTAGTAGGGAGACATTCGAGGACAAAACAGAAAATTCTTTAAAACCGTTCAAAATGGGGCAGAAACGAGCAGTAAGTGAACAAAAGTTTCTGCTATGGGAGAACCAGAATTAAAGGTAGGAGAAGGTAAATCCTGACTCCAGGGTTAAGAAAAGGTGGCCTAGCATGGGAGGCTGTTCTCCTCCTACCCGCATCCCTGAGCAGGGGTGGGCTGAAGGCCTGGGGGAGCCAGCCTGGGGCAGCTGGGAGCAGGGGTCTGGGGAGCGTAGGGTCAAGACAAGCCGGAAATGGAGGCGCCGGTGCCCTCAGCTGGAACAGGCGCGGGAGGGCGGCTGAGGAGCCTGCAGGCCCGGCCTGGAGCCTTGGGGGGCGGCCCGACGTGTGGGTAGGAAGGACGCTAGCGGGCCACGCGGGAGCTATCCTGACCCCCGGCTTTTCCCAGTCTTGCAGCCTGTTTTGCACCAGAAGTCACAGGCCCTGAGCTCCGCGTCCTGGGGCTGTTGCTCTCGGAAACAAAAAGCTAAAATGAAAACTAGTTCACTCTAAAGGATGTTAATAATGATCAGCAATTCCTCCCAGTACCAAGCTGTCTCTGTCCCTAACCCCGCCCGCGTCCTACGTGGTCTGTAAATCTGAACTCAAACAAAGAAGATCCTGGTTGTGAGAGAAACTATTGCAAACGGCACTTCCTGGAAGGCAAGCTCTTCTTGTAAAGCGAAAAGGCGGCGTCAATTCTGCTAACGTGGGACAGCTTGCTGCATCTGCTACACTAGGTTTTCAGTGATGGTAGAGACTTGATAGGGTTATGACATCAACTTACAGGGTTTAACAAGTTTTATTTTTTAAAAGATTTTATTTGTTCATGAGACACACACACACAGAGACAGAGAGGCAGAGGCACAGGCAGAGGGAGAAGCAGGCTCCATGCCGGGAGCCCGACATGGGACTTGATCCCAGGACTCCAGGACCACGTCCCTGGCCGAAGGCAGATGCTCAACGGCTGAGCCAGCCAGGCGTCCCATAACAAGCTTTTTAAAAAAAGAGAGTGGTGTAGAAAATACTGGCACGCACAGCACATGGTTGTACTCTTGTTTCAGATCTACAGGTACACAACTGCCCATGTATATTTATTGCAAACACACATGTCACAATGTAAAGTATACGTCTTACAGTTTTCTCTGTTGGTTAGCAAAAAAAAGGAAATACTGGAAAATACTGACAATACTATAATACCTGACTTTTAATTCACTATGGACTTGAAATAGATGATGTAATGTCCTTTCTTGAGTTAAATAAATTTCTTTCACATGCAAATTACAGGTTGTTCCTGTTATTTCAAAGGGTAGATTATTTTTTTATAAATTTATTTTTTATTGGTGTTCAATTTGCCAACATATAGAATAACACCCAGTGCTCATCCCATCAAGTGCCCCCCTCAGTGCCCATCACCCAGTCACCTCCACCCCCCACCCACCTCCCCTTGGGTAGATTGTTTTGAACATAAAAAGTGCCTAAAGGACTGTAAGTCCTCCTCCATGACAGAACTTCATTGGATGCCCTGGGACGAGGAGGAAGGCTGTGACTTCAGGGCTTTCTGCAAAACCCACACAAGGTCAGCGCAGAAGAGTGTTTGGAGGAAGTGGAAGCTCCTACCCAGAAAAAACAATCTGAGCGTAGAGAGAGAGCTCTTGCCCTGACAGTTTCAGGCTCAGGCAAGAGAGGGCAAAAGGCGGAATGAAAGAAATCTCAAACCAGAAAAATAGATGGAAAACTCTGAATGTTGAAACTGTGGAGCCCCCCAATAATCAGCACTAGGTAAAAAATAAGCCAATGCTGTGGTTCAATAATGACTCTTCCAGAGTGTTTTTTGAAGCATTCATAGCACAGGGGGCAGCCCGGCCCACACTCCTGAAAACTCTGAAAGAGGAGTCCTCAAGTGCCCAAGGGCACGTCTCATATGCAGCCAGGTGCCTGCGGCATGCAGAGGAGGTAACCTCACACAGGTCAACAAAGCAAATCTGTGGTTGTCAGAGACTGGGGGTCAAGTGCTTAAGGGGTACAGGGCTTGTTTTGGGGTGATGGAAATATTTTGGAATTAGACAGAGGTGGTGATTACACAATATTGTAAGTGCATCAAACTGTACACTTTACGATGGTTCATTTAATACTATGTAAGTTTTACACCATCTTAAAAATATAGGAAAGGAAGGAGTTCTGAGGGAAAAGAGGGATGTGTGTCGCAACAGAGGAGAGGAGGGGACTCCCCTGTCCTGTGGAACTCCACCCAGCCCAACCCCCCCCAGTTCCAGTGTGTGAGGGTGACAAGGACAGAGGTGAATGCCTGAGGGAGGGGAAGGGGTAGAAAGCGCAGGGGGACAGACAGGCCAGAAGCCTTTTGGAAGAGGAGCAACTTGAGAGCTGCTGAGAAAGTGCAAGTTAGGGTTCTAGCACACAGATCCACTCAGAATGAAGGGCAGAGAGATGCTGAATTAGAAAGATAGAGAGAGGGGAGGAAAGGCATCCAGCAGAGAGGACATGAGGTATTCCTGAGAAAGGGCCCCCTTCCCTCAAAACACTCTCTCACACAAAGGAAGGGCGGACCAATTTAAGGAGGAACCTACTATCTTCATTTGTCCTACAGAAGTCAAAGGCACCAGGGAATGAAAAAAATGAAAGAATGAGGGAGGGAGAGAGAAGAAATTCATTCAGACAGATACCAGAGTAGAGATGTACTTCTTGCTGTGTCATAAGCAATTTGGCTTTGGGCTTTATACAGGTTTCTGGTCTGCTTAGGGCCCAATCATTGTCCTGTTTTGTGTCTTTTGTTTAGGCTTAGGACCACAGTCTCAGTAATAGCCAATTAATTAGCATATTCATGAGGAGGGATCCATTTATAGCCTGCCTTATCATGTGTTTGCAAAAGTAAATGGCAGGGTACAACCCAAGCATCAATGTTCACTGATCACCTCCATGTGCTAGGCCTGGGCTACAGATCAATGGGGTGCAGACTTTGCCCTCTAGGGGTTCTGGGGAGCATGGGAGAGTTACTCTTCTCTACTGCTGGGGGTCTGGATGGTTTCCTCTCTATCCAGGTGGATAGAGAAACCCTGTAATAAGGAAAGACAGGCCTATGGTCAAACAGGAGTTCCACTTCTTGCCAGACTTGTGACTTAACCATTTGAGACTGTTTACTTACGTGTAAAATGGGGATACCACATACTCAAAAGATTGTTGAGAGGAATAAACAAGACAGTATACGTAAAATACCTAAAAAGGATGCTGATGTAGTAGGTGCTTGATATAGAGTGGCTGGGATTTTATTTATTTATTCATGAGAGACAGAGAGAGGGGCAGAGACACGGGCAGAGGGAGAATCAGGCTCCATGCGGGAAGCCTGATGCGGGACTTGATCCCGGGACCCCAGGATCCCAACCTGAGCCGAAGGCCAATGCTCAACCACTGAGCCACCCAGGTGTCCTAGAGTGGCTGTTTTTAATTAAATGTGAACATGTGGAGCGTAAGGGAGGGCATTTTGGCCAGAGGGCATGGCAGGGGGCAGAGGCCAGAGAAAGCCTAGCTCCCAGGAGGAGGGACTGGAGGGTAGGGCTGGGTGGAACATGGGTAATCTCACAGGTTACATAACAGAGGCGGCTGCGTAGAGGCTTGGGACCCATCCTGCAAGGGGAGGGGCACCTCCTTCTATGCTGAGTAAATGGGCTTGAGCCTGTGGGCAGCCGTGCAGCACGTGGCTTCTCCCAGCCAATCCCCTCTGCCACAGTATCAGCGATTCTTTTTTTTTTTTTTTTAATTTATGATAGTCACACAGAGAGAGAGAGAGGCAGAGACACAGGCAGAGGGAGAAGCAGGCTCCATGCCCCGGGAGCCCGACGTGGGACTCGATCCCGGGTCTCCAGGATCACGCCCTGGGCCAAAGGCAGGCGCTAAACCGCTGCGCCACCCAGGGATCCCAGTATCAGCGATTCTTGAACCCTTCCATCCTTCATGCAGATCCTTATAAAATTGATAAGCGTCACCTCTTGGATGCTGGCCCTCTTTGATCTCACTTAAATTACCCAAGAGAAAGGGAAGTAAATTGGGTAATGAACTTACGAATTTCTCAATAAACATTTGCGGAGCAGACCCTGGTTCTAGACTTCCTGGGCATAAATGGAAGCCTATAATCTTGGCCGGGGAGATGAGATACCCACATAGTGACAGTGCAGCAAATGCCAAAACGAGCGGGTACAAAAGTCCCAAGAGCTTCAGGAAAGCTGAAACTGGTGGGCAGGGCCAGCCTGGAGAGCTTTCCAGGGCCTGGGGTCTTAGGCTTCCTCCCATCACGTAAAGTGCTGAGGGCAGATACCCTTTAGAACTGCCAGTGGGCCGTGATAAGACAAAGCAGACCTATTTTTAGTTGATCTTATGAGTGATTTCAACTCTAGAGACACTTATTTCCTGCACACAGGGCCCCCTCCTCCATCTGGAGCTTTGCTATACTGTCTCTGAGTCCTGGTTTCAGGGGGATGCCCGCCAGCCTTAGCAGTGTTTTCTGAGAGGGGGAGACTCTCAGGTGATCCGAGTGCAAATGCCTCCGGGCCCAGGGCCTGCCCCCGAAGAGGACTCAGCTCCGGCTCTTTTTTTTCTCTCACCCTCCTTTCTTCTTTCCCTCCCAAAGTGGTTCCAGAATCCAGTGTAGATAAGCTAGCCAATCTCTGTTCGGTTATCCGTCTACGCTAGCATGTCCAGCTTAGCGTGCCCCTTCTCAGTTCACAAGCAAGAAAGCTGAGCACAAACACTGTGGACTTCACCGTACTCCCCCACAGGCGCCAAGGTCTTGGGGGCCTTGAGGAAGGGTGACTTCAGGGGATCTGTGCCGGTATAAACTTATTCCTGACCTCACCATCCAAATCTCATACAACAATTTGTATTCTCAAGAGCTTGTCCCCAAATAAAAGTACAAAGTCACATCACAGAGCACATAACACCGTACAGTTCCCAGGACTCTGCAGGCGTCTTCAGACACCAGGAGACCGTGCGGATGTTCTCCGCAGCCCCCGGGGCTGCTGCAGAGCCGGCTCCTGCGTGGAGCTTGTGCTTTGCCCAAAAGCACCAGAGCAGAACTCAGTCTGATGGAGAGAAAACTCTACCTTTGTCACCTCTTATTCTTAATGCAACTACTCTAGTTCCAGTGTGAAAACGGCGTAAAGGACACAATCTGTCACCAATAAGAAAAAGTACTATCACTATAAAGACATTGAAAAGTGTTTTCCCTTGGGTTCTGTTAAAAACCAGTTACCCGTTAAAAACAACTTTTTTTTTTACCAGTTAAAAACAACTCCGTCCTGCTTTTTTTTGCGGGGGGGGGGGGGGATTTGGAAAATACATGTACTTGGTCAGGTAGCCAGACACTTGGAGACACGCAGTGGGTGGGACTCGTGTCGGGGGTGGGCAGCCCCCCTGGCAGCGGCCCGAAGGGCGGCAGTGAGACCCCAGGGCGCGAGGCGGCCGCCCCTGGGGACGCCCCCGGCCTCGGCGCGCTCGGGAGGCCGGGGCTGCTGCGGGCTCCCCGCCCGGCCTCCCCGCCCCCGGCTGCCGCCGCCGGTGCCCTTTGCTCTCCCCACGTGTAAAACGTGCAAGAAAAGCCATTTTCCAACAAAAGAAAACTTTATCGGGGGCGCCTCTCCGCTGTGTATCGAACGCGCCAGGAGCGGCGGAGCGGCGTGGGCCGCGGTCTCCCCGGGGCGGTCCTGGCACGAGGGCCCGGAGGCGCAGGGCCGCGCGGCCGCGGAGCAAGGGCGCCCCGGACGGCAGCTCCCGCGGCCCAGGCAGGGCGCCCCCCGCCCCCCCCGCGGGGCCCGGCTCTCACCCGGCTGGCGGCCGCGGACGCGCGCGGACAGCAGGGGGCCGCACAGACCGAGTCCCGCGGCGACCAGCAGCAGCCTCCCCGGCCCCATTGTCCCGGCGCCGGCGCCCCTCGGCTCGGCTGCGCGCCCTTCCTGCGGCCGCGGGCTCCGACCGCCGCACACTGCGGGCCGCGGGGCGCTCCACGCGGGGCCGGGCACGCTCGGCGGGCGGCGGGCGGCGACTCTGCGGGCGGCCGGGCGGCGGCGGCTCCCCGAGGACGCGGGCGGCGGGGCGGGGCGGGGCGGGGCGGGGCGCGGGGGCGGGGCGCGCGGAGCCCCGCGGCCGGAGCCGGGACAGACCCCGAGCCCCGCCGCCGCCCCGCCCCCACGCCCCGCCCCCTCCCGGCGCGCCCCCGCCCCCTCGCCCCTGCTCCACGCCCCCTGTCCCCCGTCTGCGCCCCCCGCCCCGCTCCCACCCGGCGCGCCCCCGCCCCCGCCCCCGCCCCCTCGCCCCTGCCGGGCGGGAGAATCCCAACGCGACCGTTTCCCTCCGGGCGCCCGTGGCCGGCGGAGCTCGGGGCCTCGGACGGGCTTCGGCGGCCGCTCGCGGCACCTCTGCGGCCCCGGGAGCACGGCCTCCGTGGCGGGGCTCCGCGCACCCAGGCGCCCCCGGCCCTTCCCGCCCGCCGCCCAGGCCGGGGGAGGCCAGCGGGAAGCTTCGAAGTGACTCGTGTTCTTTTCACTGTAGCGAGAGCGGACAGGCTGCGCCCTCCAGGGAGCAGGGCCGGGAGGAGGAGCCGCCCGAACGCGGAGGTCTCCGCTCGTCGGTGAAGCTTTGCCCCCGGGGGTCGCGCTGCTCCGCAGCGGGCGGGGATCCCGAGGGCGCCCCCCCGGCCCCGCCCCTCCCGCGGCGGCCGCCCCCGCCCCGCCCCCCGCAGCACCTGCGCGGCCTTCGCGGCCCCTCCCACGGCGGCCGCCCTCGGCTCCCCGCCCGGACCGCCGTCCCCGGCCTCCCCCCTTCTCCCCACCCACCTCCCGCAGCACCTGCGCGGCCCCTCCCCCGCCCCTACCCTCGCTCCACGCACCCCTGCTCCCCGCCCTCGGCCCCCCCACCTCTGCTCCCCCCGCCCCCCCCGCAGCACCTGCGGGGCCCCTCCCTCGCCCCTACCCTCGCTCCACGCACCCCTGCTCCCACCCTCGGGCCCCCCACCTCTGCTCCCCCTGCCCCCCCCGCAGCACCTGCGCGGCCCCGTCCCCGCCCCTCGCTCCACGCCCCCCTGCTCCCCGCTCTCAGCCCCCTCACCTCTGCTCCCCCCGCCCCCCCCGCAGCACCTGCGGGGCCCCTCCCTCGCCCCTACCCTCGCTCCACGCACCCCTGCTCCCACCCTCGGGCCCCCCACCTCTGCTCCCCCCGCCCCCCCGCGCGGCCCCTCCCCTACCCTCGCTCCACGCCCCCCTGCTCCCCGCCCTCGGCCCCCTCACCTCTGCTCCCCCCGCCCCCCCCGCAGCACCTGCGCGGCCCCTCCCCCGCCCCTCTCCTCGCTCCACGCACCCCTGCTCCCCACCCTCGGGCCCCCCACCTCTGCTCCCCCCGCCCCCCCCGCAGCACCTGCGCGGCCCCGACCCCGCCCCTCGCTCCACGCCCCCCTGCTCCCCGCCCTCGGCCCCCTCACCTCTGCTCCCCCCGCCCCCCCCCCGCAGCACCTGCGCGGCCCCTCCCCCGTCCCTCGCTCCACGCCCCCCTGCTCCCCGCCTTCGGCACCCCCACCTCTGCTCCCCCCGCCCGCTCCCCGCAGCACCTGCGCGGCCCCTCCCCCTCCCCCGCCCCTCGCTCCACGCCCCCCTGCTCCCCGCCTTCGGCACCCCCACCTCTGCTCCCCCCGCCCGCCCCCCGCAGCACCTGCGCGGCCCCTCCCCCTCCCCCGCCCCTCGCTACACGCCCCCTCCCCCCCGCCCCTCGCTCCACGCCCCCTCCCCCCGCTCCCTCCCCCGCTCGCCCCCCGCAGCACCTGCGCGGCCTGCGCGGCCCCTCCCGCGGCGCCAGGGCTGCGGGGACTCGTAGGCGTCCCCCGAGGCCGGGGCCGTGGTCCGCGCTGGCCGAGCAGGGGCGGCGGGCGGGGGCCCCGAGCGGGAGGCGACCCCTCAACCGCCATTCCCGGGGAGTCCCCCGCAGCCCTTCCCGGCCTGGCGGCCTGCGGCGCCCCGGGGCCATGACCCGTAGGTGACAGTCGCAGGGCAGGTTCGGTTCCGGCTCCGCCACAGCAGAGCGCGCCTCCCGGCGGCCTGGGGCGCGGGGCCTCGTGGTGGAAGCTGCCCGGAGCATCCCTCGGGCCGGGCCCACGACGCTGCAGCCCTTCCTGCCCGCTTCCCCGACCGCAGCGCCCGAGAGCGGACGCGAACCCCGACAGCAGGCGTCGCCTCACTCCCTTGTACCTTTTCCTCGGTCCCAAAAATGCCATCGATTTTAAGACTCACTGAAATTCATATGCACAGAGCTGCTGCCGGACTGTGGCGGCCGTGGTCCTAAGACGTCTCCGATTCGGGATTGCTCAAACGTGAACAAAGACCAATTAGAATCAATGAAACAGTGTAGACTATGCGTGTAATCCTTAGGGCCGCCCGGGTGGCCCGCGGCTTAGTGCCTCCTCCGCCGGGCCTGATCCTGGGGTCCTGGGGTCGAGTCCCAGGTCTGGCTCCCCACAGGAGCCTACCTCTCCCTCGGCCTGTGTCTCTGCCTCTCTCTCTCTCTCTCTCTCTCTCTCTCTCTCTCTCCCTCTCTCTCTGTGTCTCATGAATAAATAAAACCTTAAAAAAATAATATATGTAGCAAAAAATTCAAACAATTCAAGGATGTTAAATGAAAAGTAAAAGTATCTTTGGCCTCCCCTTCCAAGAACCACTTATCCATCATGATTGAGATTAAAAGTTTCTGTCCATTAGGAATGGACAGAATTCGTATCCACATGCAAGTGTATATATACATCCTTAAAATATGAATGGAATAATACCATGAATACACTTTTAAGTTGTAACTATTTCAATGGTAGAAAATGTTTTCGACCATTTTACAAAATTCTTGTTTAAAAGGATGCTTTTTTTTTGCTTAGTTATTAGAACAGAATACACAGGGGGCTAGTGAAATGCATGCTTCATCCTTTGTGCATATTAGCTAGATTAAAGCATCCTGAAATACAAGGTTGGAGAGCGAACACAATGAAGGATTTCCTCCCCACTTTAGTGTTTTCTGTAGGTTACAGATTGCTCATTGAGCAGCCACCGAAAACCTACCTTCAGAAAGAGTGGTTTTAACTTTTATCACACACAATGCAGATTCCTGAACCTCATCCCAGACCTGTAAAATCCGAGTCTGCATTTTTAAAATGATTCTATTTATTTGCTTAAGAAAGAGAGAGAGAGAGAGAGAGCAGAGAAAGAGGGAGAAGCGACTCCCTGCCGAGCAGGAAGCCTGATGTAGGGCTCCATCCCAGGACCCTGAGATCATGACCTGAACCGAAAGTGGCCACTTTACCAACTGAGCCACCCAGGTGCCCCAAGATTCTACATTTTTGACAAGCAGCCCCAGGTGATGGTGATATCTGAGGGCTCCCAGCCAAAGTTTAGAAAATGTTATTCTAACACCGTGAAGATGATGGGGCAGGAGTGAGTGGGAGGGACACATTTGAAAACTACTTTGAGAGGTAAGAACTGAACAGGATTTTAGGTACTTCGTGTGAACTTCTTTAAATTACACAACATTCCAAGCAAAGTACAGAGCCTAATATCACACCGATGGCGTGTTTTTTTTTTTTTTAAAGATTTTATTTATTTATTCATGAGATACACAGAGAGAGAGAGAGAGAGAGAGAGAGAGAGAGAGAGAGATGCCCAGAGACACAGAGGGAGAAGCAGGCTCCCTGCAGGAAGCCTGACACAGGACTCGATCCCGGGACCCCAGGATCACGCCCTGGGCCACCCGGGCTGCCCTCGATGGCATTTTTGTACCCTTTTCTGATTTCAGTTTTTCCTACCCAGAAGAGTAACTTTCTTATTCATGTTTTTGTACTCTTACATTTCCAAAAATTAGTATTGCTTTGTATGTTCTAAAAATTTACACGAGATTCATACTCTAGGAATACTTCCTAGTTTTCATTTTCCTAGGTTTACCTGATTGTACGTGGTATCTAATTTTTTTTAAACTCTTTATAGTAGACCTTTGTATGTATATACAGCATTTTATTCTTCTAATGCTATTTGATCTGAAGCTTTGTCCAATTTATTTCACCTAACATATTTTTGCTTTTTGAATTTTCTTTTTAAAAGATTTTTATTTATTTATTATTTTAAAAAGATTTTATTTATTTATCTAATAGACAGGGAGAGCCAGAGAGCACAGGCAGGGGGAATGGTGGAGGGAGAGGGAGAAGAAGGCTCCTCGCTGAGCAGGGAGCCTGATACAGGGCTCCATCCCAGGATCCTGGGATCATGACCTGAGCCGAAGGCAGGCGCTTCCCTGAGCCACCCAGGAGCCCTTGGATTTTTAATTTTTGAAAAGTAATCTCTACATCCAACATAGGGCTTGAACTCACAACCCTGAGATCGAGAGTGGCATGCTCTTCTGACTGAACCAGCCAGGTGCTGCTGCTTTGCTTTTCGTGATTAATCTGGCCAGAATTTGGAAATGACTATTTTTCCAATGCCCATCTTTTTGTTTTGTTGCTTTTATTGTTTATTTTCATTAATATTGTTTCAATAATAATTATTCAATAATTTTTACATAGGCTTTTTATCACATCTTTCTTTCTACTTTCTTTGGATTTACTCTTATTCTCCTAACTTTCTGAACTGTGTAGTGTAATTTTCACTCTTCCCTCAGATGAACACTTGAACTGCATTTTGTAACTTTTGATATGTACATATATGTAATTCAGCTGAAAATATTTTATCAATGTCACAAATCCTTCTTCAACCCATACATGATTGGAAGTTTTGACTGGCTTTGTGATTAATTTCTAATTTTATGTTACGGTCTGATGACAATGTTCTGTTTTCTGTTTTTTTCTGCATATTATACAAAATTCCCGTAATGTTTGTGTGCTCCTTAGAGCTTTTTTTTTTTTTTTAAAGGTTTTATTTATTTATTCATGAGAGACACAGAAAGAGAGGCAGAGACACAGGCAGAGGGAGAAGCAGGCTCCATGCAGGGAGCCCGACGTGGACTCAATCCTGGGATCCCAGGATCCCACCCTGAGCTGAAGGCAGACACTCAACTGCTGAGCCACCCAGGGGCTCCTCCTTAGAGCTTTTGAAAAAGATAATTTGTTTGGTATCACCCATGCCAAAATCCCTTTGTTGACAGTTTTATTTATTTTTTATTTTTTATTTTTTTTTTTGTTGACAGTTTTAGAGCAAGTGTGTGTAGGTTCCCCAGAGTAGAAACTCTGCGTAACTGGACATTCCCAGAGGTTACCTAACATGTCGATACTCCTCAGAAGTGAAATCTCAACAATTGCAGCATCATTCATAGTAGAATCATCCGATACTGACTTCCTGTTTTCATTTTCTGTGTTTGAACTTATCTGGCACCAAAGAGTATGAATCATTAGTTATCCTTTTATAGTATTTGAGGTATTTAATACTGTTTTAAAACAAATGTGACATCACAATGGTGAAAATTTTAATCCCAAGGAGTTATGAAAGTGGTTTCTTTTAAACCTGTTAGATGATCTACTGGCTGCTGGTATTTTGGTTACCACTCCTCTCTCTGAAGCCCTCCAAAGACAACGATATATTCCAAGAACTTACTTAGTAATTTCCTTTTGGAAGCTAATAGTGCTGATGGCAGGGCTCATTTGTCTTGTATGAACTAATATGAAATTGTATTCAAATTAGGTGTAAGATACTTCAGATTCTGTGTGGCTATCTCCACATTGGTTTTTGAATCAAATACATCCATAATCAAGATACAAGCTAATGAGTAGGAGACTCATCTCTGCCTTTTGTTGTTATAAAACTGCACTGGTATTTTGAGTTTAGAAATAAAATTAATCTTGGGGACACCTGGGTGGCATTGTTGGTTGAGCTTCAGACTTTTGGTTTTGGCCAAATTGTGATTTCATGGGTTTTGAGATTGAGCCCAGCACAGGCTCTGCTCTCAGAGGGGAGTCTGCTTGAGGTTCTCTCCCTCTGCCCTGCCCTCAGTTGCACATGAGTTCTCTTGCTGGCTCTTTCAAAAATAAATAAACCTTTAGGGCAGCCCGGGTGGCTCAGTGGTTTAGCGCCACCTTCGGCCCAGGGCGTGATCCTGGAGACCCGGGATCGAGTCCCGCATCGGGCTTCCTGTGTGGAGCCTGCTTCTCCCTCTGCCTGTATCTCTGCCTGTCTCTCTCTCTGTGTCTCTCATGAATAAATATATAAAATCTTAAAAAAAATAAACCTTTAAAAAAAGATATAAAAGAAATAAAATTAATCTCTCAAAATAGATCAACAAATGTATTTCCACTAATTATACCATAGAGAGAATGGTAGACCATCCCTGTAGTTGGGGTGCTAAGAAAAGATCCTATTTAGTACCTGTCTCTGCCTCTCTCTCTCTCTCTCTGTGACTATCATAAATAAAAAAAAAAAAAAAAAAAAAAAAGACAGAAGGCATGTCCTGGACTCCTTTCCCTCTCCTGTGGCTGGGAATCGCAGATAAGGACAGGGCTAAATGGCCAGCGTGGGTCCTCGATAATCCCATGGGCCTGCTCACTCACCTTTGAACCGCCGAACTGGACAAAAACAAACTTCCCTCTTGTTCCAGCTACACGGTTTTGGATCTCTTGGTCACAGCAGCTGACTGCACTCTACCCACCACAGCTTCATTCATGTTATTTCTTTTTCTGATAAGCCCCACCAAGAACCTTCTACCCACTAAAAGATTTAGATTTATTAAGACAACTAAAAAACCAAATTCATATAATTCAGTAACATTTATTTTACATAAAACAATTTTCAAAGGATACATTTAAAAACCATCTAGATACTGATTTTATTGCATTACAAAAAATCGAGAGGCACAATTTAGTATTCAAATAAACTGTGAGGGGTGGAGGCGGGGCTTAAGATCGCTACCGTGGTGTTCCTTAGTCACTTAAAGGCTCTGGGAACAAGAGTCTTTAATGAGGCAGTAGTGCACTTCATTTAGTAGGAATAAATCACATAAAATATATACTTTTATACAGAAAGTGTTATTGTATTACCACTTTCAATTACTTATAAAAACTTCATTTTGAATTGCACAAAAGTTCTTTAAAATTGGTAACTCCCAGAAGATAGGGCTTAGAACTAAGTATCTGTGTAAGTAATTCATTAAAAATAATTAGGTTTCCATTTCTCCATAGATTAAAAAAAATCTATGAAGAATTACATTATTCAAATGGGACATTTAAAATTTTTTTCATAGGAAAATAGGTTTACAGATTTGTCTCTAGGCAGCTAAATTTATCTTCTCCCTACTTTTTAAAACAGATCACACAATGTCCAAAGTTTTAAATCAGAATACCTATACCACAATATAATGTGGAGGTGTTTACATGAATTCATTGTTTTGTGTTACTCCACCATACTATCAGATTATCAAAAAAGGCACATGGGTACATTCTTCAGAAGTTTTGGTCGTTTTTGTTTTGTTTTTGTTTTTTTAAAAATCACACATTTCTAAGCAGTGATTTCAATCATGTTTAACAACAAAAATATTAAACAGATTCATTCCTTAATCCAGGTGATACAGATCCCATCAAGTTTCTGCGGGCACTTCACTTTCCATAGAACTTCTTGTTCAGCAGGTATATGAGAAGGTTCACATTCACTTTAACCTTATCAAACATTTTCATTACAGCTACTCCTTCATACTGCATCTGAAGTAAATCCTGAAATGAGGAAGATCATCATTAAATCTCACATTTGACATTTTGTACATTTCAAAAAAACATTCTAGAAGAATCTGTCAACAAAAATAAGATTCAGTTGACCTAACTACGGAGTGTGCACCAAAATCACCCAGTTAAAAACCACAGGTAGTTACAACCGAGATTGCTGGGTGTCACCCACTGGATGCTTTCACATGGTAGCCCTGGGGCAGGGCCCAAGAATCTGCATTTTAAGTTCCCACGTGATGATGGTATTGTGGTCTGACTGTCTCACTTGAGGATTACTTACCTCCAGTCCTGTCTCACACTTAGAGACCTGGCCATCTCGTCCTCTTTGGTAATTCATGGGATAATATAATTGTCTAAAGGTCAATGTATAGGCAGAAGTCTGGCTTTATTAGTTATTAGGTGCAGGGCTGGCTACTGGGTCATTTAAATTGTGCAAGGTAACATGAGCAGTGGGCCCTGCATTTAGTTTAATGCTCTGCTGTTACCATCTTGAAATTCTTAATAATTCTGAATAAGGAACTGTATGTTTTCATTTTGTGTCAAGCCCTGCAAATTACATAGCTAGCCCTGGTGATATGTTAATGACTTGAAAAATCTGGGGCATGGTTAGCCACCTGTATGCAGCTAAGGAATGACAGTTCACAATCAATTATGTGTATAGAGGAAAGGCATGAATAGCTAATCCTACTGCATACTGACTGAATCCCTAACAAAGGAGCAAGTGAAGCTTGATATTTGCACCACTGTTCAAAGGAAGTCCCATGGGGTTCCTGAGACCTCTCTGAACAGGTGTCTCCCAGTCACTTAGAATTCATCTGTCCGGTTGATGTTGATTGGCCTCGGGTCATTTCCTTCTTGACATTTACATGAGATGTCTTTGCCACTTCTAGAGAAGAATGACTAACAAAGGCACATCACTTGGAGCACATTTTCTCTTCCCATATTTGTCTAAATGGTACATAGGGTAATTCAAGCTTTTCAGTTAAATTGTTAGATGGATACATTTAGTGACAAAATAAGGTAGAAAACAATACTGTGTACTTATGTATACTTTTCATAATTACGCATTATCTTTCATTTTCTCTCTGGACTCTAATTGACTCCATTATCTCAATGGCCTTATTCTATTCATTTAGTTCTAATTTTTCTTTTTAAGCCACAAGGAATGCTAAATAGAAAAGTAGGGATTGGCATCTGCTTCTAGGAAGGGGAAGTCATTTCAGGGCTCTCGGGCACAGGCTCAGCAGGCAGTGAGGCTAGAACTTGTCCCTGACGGTGGCTCATCAAGATGGTTTGTGTAGATCCATACAGAATATCTGGGAACCATTTTACAAGTAATTTGGGACCCACATAAATAGGTGTTATTTCCATTTAAAAATCTCTTTAATGAAAAAGGAAAACCCAAATACTTCATTTAAGCACTTCTAGCTAAGGATTAAGAAGAGGTTGGGAGTAGATAAACGTTTCATTTTCTGTGGTTGTGGTGGTTTTTGGACACACAAACTGGATGTGTCAGTTTCTGTTCAAGTATATTTGGTTTAAATGTGGTTCTTCTGGGAAAAAGGCAATAATTCAGACTGCAGACACCATTTTTCTACTTATAGATAACTATTTTGCACAATGTCTTTCATTCCTAGCATCCTAAGCATTTAACGGATATTTTTAAAAAGGATTTATTCATTTTAGAAGGAAAGAGAGAGGGAGAGAGTGCACGTGCAAACAGGCAGAGGGGAGAGAACTTTTTAAAAAGATTTTATTTCTTTATTTGACAGAGAGGGAGCAAGCATAAGCAGAGTGAGGAGCAGAGGGAGAAGCAGACTCCTCCCTGAGTAGGGAGCCCGACATGGGGTTCAATCCCAGGACCCCGGAATCATGACCTGAGCCAAAGGTAGATGCTTACCTGACTGAGTCACCCAGGCACCCAGAGATTTTTTTTAAGATTTCATTTATGTATTTATTTGAGAGAGAGAGAGAGACAGAGAGAGAGACAGAGAGAGAGAGAGCGTGTACAAGTGGGCAGGAGGGAGAGAGAATCCGAAGCATACTCAGCACTGAGCACAGAGCTCTATACCACGACCCGTGAGATTAGGACCTGAGACCAAACCAAGAGTTGGCCACTCAACAGACTGAGCTACCCAGGTGCCCCCTATGCATTTAACAGATTTAATACATTAATGTTAAAATGATTCTAAGAAGGGGAGAGAAGGAGAAATGGGGTCAGGAAAGTTCCAATCCTGCGCATATGTAGTCTTAGAAAGAAATCCAAGTTTCTAATAAAAGAAAACTTTCTGGGGATCCCTGGGTGGCGCAGACGTTTGGCGCCTGCCTTTGGTCCAGGGCGCGATCCTGGAGACCCGGGATCGCATCCCATGTCGGGCTCCTGGTGCATGGAGCCTCCTTCTCCCTCTGCCTATGTCTCTGCCTCTCTCTCTGTGTGACTATCATAAATAAATAAAAATTAAAAAAAAAAAAGAAAACTTTCCAGCCTTAATAGCTCTGAATACTTTTATACTATTTTTGCCCTCTAAGCTTCAAAATGGAAACATGGCTTAGAAACACTGACCACTATGGTTTGCCATCTCAAAGCATTTCCATTTCCAATATTTTGAAAAATTAGACTTTAAAGAAATCAATGCTTAAAAAGCTAATATTGGCAATTAAGACTTGCAGTGGTCTTCTGGTGAACCTCACTGTTACTAAGAGTTGAAGCCGGGGAGGCACAAATGACACACATTCTAAAACTCAACCCCACTTTGCAGAAATCTCAGCTTACCTGAATATTGAGCTGTACCTTTTCCATGTCAACACCAAGGAATTTTGATCTGACATCAAAGATGCCCACATCTTCAGTAGATACGATATCAAAAGTAACATTTTTAAACCTAATGAAGAAAGGAACACATGGAATTGCAAATATATGTGTAAATATATTGCAAATATATGTGTAAAGCTGAAACAAGTTAAAGGAATTTTTAATTACCATGCTTAATGAAAGTTTCACTGGGAAAATCCTCACTCTGCTCACTAAAACTAGGTTTGATAGCTCTTGTTGGGACTGTAGCTGAGAGCACTGAAGTAGGTACTTTACAAAAAAAATGCTATTAAAATATGGTCCTTGTTTTTTTTTTTTTTTTTTTTGGTCCTGGTTCTTAAAGAGCATAAAATATAGTTGGAAATAGAAGGTTCATAAAAAATGAGAATTAACTATTGACATATACTGCTGAGAAGCTAATTTAATCTTATTTTAATTTAAAGTAGGCTCCATGCCCAAAGTGGAGCCCAGTGTGGGTCCTACACTCACGACCCTGAGATCAAAACCTGAGCCGAGATCAAGAGTCAGACACTCAACCGACTGATATGACTCAGTTCTTCTGGTGGGAAAGGGGAGGCTGGCAAATCCAAAAGCACCAGACTAGCCATGGCAAACACAATGACCTGCTCAGCACTTCCTATGATCTGCAGCTCCAGATGCTCGGGTCTGATGGGAAGACTAGAGATTACAATACATGGTATTTCCCCCCGTCATATGTAATCAAGGGTAAGCCTTGATAGACCAAATGAAGCTCTCTTCAAAGGCCACGGGAAACCAAAGAGAAGTGAGTCAGATTTTTATGGGAGTGATTAGAGGGGACTTGTGTTATGTGCAGATTCCAAATCACACTCACTGGTTGGTCTGAAGGTCATCTATCCCCAGGAGGACTCCTTTCTCATGCAGCTTTGCTGCTGTGTACCTCACCGGCTTAGATCTCTTCGCCCCTTTGGGTTCTCCTTTTCCATCTAGTTTAATTGATCTTCGTGCATTTCTGACAAAATAAGAATAAACAGTCTGTTGTCATGATGGCAAACTCAGATGTTTCTGGAGGTGCGACAACCATGCCCAGTGTGTTCACCATTGTCCACACTTGGTCCCCACTGCACTGAATATGAAACTTTCTATTTTGTGATAGTAGGTGACAATTTTCCCTAGACCATAAAACCTCACTGCTGAAGTTATAAGAGAAAGCTATTTTCAAAGTGACTTTAGTTTGAATGACAGACTAATATATTTCTTTTTTTAAAAGATTTTATTTATTTATTTATTTATTTATTTATTTATTTATTTATTTATTTATTTATTTATTTATGAGAGACACACACACACAGAGGCAGAGACATAGGCAGAGGGAGAAGCAGGCTCCATACAGGGAGCCCAATGTGGGACTTGATCCCGAGACTCCAGAATCACGCCCTGAGCTGAAGGCAGGCACTTAACCACTGAGCCACTCCGGCGTCCCAGACTCTATTTTCTCAGGCATCCGAACTAAGTGGTTATATTAAGTTATTCTGCAAGCAGCTTTCATTCATTAAAACAAGCTTGCATACTCCTAAGGAAAAGTATTACTAAGACTTCATTAGTTTATTTAATAAATACTATGCGGGCCAGCAATGTTCTAAGTACCTTATGAATATTGCCTCACGTTTGCAAATTTGCAAATTGCCTCACGTTGCTTTGAAATAAATTCCTTTCTCATTGTTTCATTTAGCTCTCATGACAATGCTGGTGAAGCTGGTACTCTTATTGCCACCTTAAAGATGAGAAAATTGAAGTTCCAGAGAAGTTCACTGGGCTGGGTCACAGATCACACAATGTAACAGGAAATTAGAATGCAAATCCAGCTCACCTAACTGCAGAGCTTATAAAATGTCTTCAAGTAGTTGCAATAAATATGTAACCACCCCCTCGAACAACCTTATTTCTACTTTGTATTTTTTTAAAAGATTTTATTTGTTTATTCATGAGAGACAGAGAGAGAGAGAGAGAGAGAGAGAGAGAGAGAGACAGGCAGAGGGAGAAGCAGGCTCCATGCAGGGAACCCGATGTGGGGCTCTTGGTCCTGGGACTCCAGGATCATGCCCTGGGGCCAAAGGCAGGCACTAAACCACTGAGCCACCCAGGGATCCCCTCTACTGGGTATTTTTTTTTTCTTTCCCTCTACTGGGTATTATTAGCTTGATCAACTTCTTCCTCCCAGGAACAGAGAAAAAATAATTTATATGCTGCAAGCAAATGAATTAAAATTCAGAACTAGTGGGGCCCAAATGGATCTGTTTAAATTTGGTTATTTTCCTTCATCAAATCTTCTATGATTAATGCAATTGATTTTTCTGTATAGCACCATTTCCTACTCTCAATTTGACTACATGGATTACATGAAAATACCGCATTACATATTTATATGGGTAATTAAAATTCAGTTAGTATTGACCTTAGTCTAAGTAAGAACAATTATGAGCAAAGAATACTCATTAAAAGTGGCTACACTGTGTATAAAAAATCTGTAATATGGATGCTAATGGGTAATAGGAAACCGCCAAATTTTGTCATTTATGTCAATAATAATTTTTTAAAACTACTAGGCAATTTTAAAGTCTTTAAAATTTATTTGAGAGAGACAGAGAGAGCACGCTTGAGGGAGTTAGTAAGGGGGAGTTAGTAAGTGAGGGGCAGAGGAAAGAGAGAGAACCTCAAGCACACTCTCAACGTAGAAGAGCCGGATGCAGGCTCTATCTCATGACCTTGAGATCATGACCTGAGCTGAAATCAAGAGTCAGATGCTTAACTGACTGAGCCACCCAGGTACCCCACTAAGCAATTTTAAATCATGAGGCTGCATCCCGCTATTAGGAAATACTTGGGGTTATCTAATATTGTTTATTGTAAATATTCAAAAAACAAGAGTAGCTTTAATTTTTCCATCACAGTGTTCAAAGACACCTATTACTAAAAAAGACAAAAGGAAAAAAGAGAGTGCTTCCCCAAGTGTTAAAGGTACTTGCTTAAAATACAACAGATTGAGCTACTTCAATTCCAAGCTGGTAGGCAATTAAAAAGTTTCTAAATGGACTTCTGCTTTTTTTTTTTTTTTTAAGATTTTATTTATTTATTCATGAGAGACACATAGAGAGGCACACAGGCAGGGGGAGAAGCAGGCTCCATGCAGGAAGCCCGATGTGGAGCTTGAACCCAGGACTGGGATCATGAGCTGAAGGCAGATATTTAACGGCTGAGCCACCCAGGCATCCCGACTTCTGATTTATTAGGTCACGGCGGCAAATCACAAAATTGAGATTGAGATTCAAGTTTTTGGTTGTAAAATAAAGCAAAATTTTGCTTCAAGCCCTATTGTCCAGGATTGTAAAAGAACTGACACCCATATAAAGCAAATGGATATATGATTTTAACTTACCTTCTTTTTAAGTTGTCCACACAAGTCTTTATGTAGGTGTCATAATAATTAATTTGTTCTTCATAAAATGCCGCCTTCTCATTAAGCGCCTTCAGGGTCTGCTGAAGTTTTGCCAGTTCAGCTTTTCGAAGCTTACGATGTAGTCTTTGATTTCGAATGTCCTAAAAGAACAAGTAAATGCTATGATACAAGATTTAAGAAGTTTACTTTATGATGTTGCTAATGTGGGACAAGAATAATGTGGACTATGAAATCAATGTTTGTGACTATTGGTAGCTTTCCTTGGTGACCTTAATCTCTGATTACTAAAGTGCCCTCCCATCCTCGCTTACTCAGACTAGAAGAGTCCATATTTCACTTTAACAGAGTTGCTAAGGTTTGTTTTTTTCTTTTTTTTTTTTGTTTTTTTTTGTTTTTTTTTGTTTTTTTTTGGTTTGTTTTTTTCTTGATGGAAAAGCACGGAAGGATTTTTAGAATAACCATACAATTAATTTTTTTAAGATTTTATTTATTCATGAGAGATTTTATTTCTCATGAGAGAAACAGAGAGAGAGGCAGAGACACAAGCAGAGGGAGAAGCAGGCTCCATGCAGGGAGCCCAATGTGGGACTCGATCCCGGGACCCCAGGATCACACCCTGGGCTGAAGGCGGCGCTAAACCACTGAGCCACCCGGGCTGCCCATAATCATACAATTAATTTAAGAAAAAATAGTGTTTTACAAGGGGCATAAGGAAGACTTTCCCAATTTCTTCAGAACATTCCATTTTGAAGAATACTTTACATGTAATCAATGCATTCATTTTAGAAATAAGTAAAAAAAAAATGCACTTTTAATCTGGGAAATATTTCTCAAGGTTTGTGAAAAACACCTGAGCTCTCAAGACTGATTGGAAAGACTTAACCTTGGTAACTATTCCTTGGAGATATATATAGATATATAGATATCTATATCTATATCTATATCTATTTTTTAAGTTCCATTCTTTTTTTTTTCCAAAGATTTTATTTTTTTATTCATGAGAGACAGAGAGAGAGAGAGAGAGAGAGAGAGAGAGAGGCAGAGACACAGGCAGAGGGAGAAGCAGGCTCCATACAGGGAGCCTGACGCGGGACTCGATCCTGGGTCTCCAGGATCACGCCCTGGGCTGAAGGCAGCACTAAACTGCTGAGCCACCCAGGCTTCCCTATTTCTTGGATTTAAATAGAGTTCGTAGAACATTAAGTTGTCCAAACTGCTCACAATCGACAGGAACTATGCTATATTCAAACTCATGGACATAAAATTTGTCATTCTAACTGGCAAATCATAAAAATGTTTCATTTAAGAAAACAGTTCTTGTTTAATATGATTTTCCTCATGTGGGCAAATTACAACACATTCCTCTAGGAATTCAGTCAGAAAGGCACACACGCATAAGTAAAAATTCTTCACTAAACAGAATCTTTCTGGAGGATGCCTTCATTATTATTTTTTTTTTAAGGAAAAAGCATTAATTTCTCTACTAATTCCCAAAGAGAAATATTTTCCACCTCCGAGCTATGGAAAGAAATGTGACTTCCCTTGAGTCACTTAAGCTAGAAGGAAGAAGCCTGCTGCTAGAAGTGACCATAACTTTCCATGGAAGAAAGAAGTGGAGTTGGTTTTTCACAAAGAAGGTAAGAACATTTCCTTTTTTTCCTGATCACTTAACTGCCTTTAACCTCCAGACCCATTTTAACTTGCATATTTGGATAAAAACAATGAAATGTCCATTTGACACAGATATATACTTCCTTATCCTTGGCAAACAGATCTCAGCCATTTCCTGTGATGTTTCCTCACACTAATTTGAGATCCTTTTCTCAGGATGTTTCCCAACTGTAAAAGTATGAGAAAACAGAAAGCACCCTTGAAGTTTTAAGTTAAGGGTTAACCTAATTTAGGCTTAACTGCTCAGAGGCACATTCTCAGGGACATAGAGTTAGTATCTTGGTGGCAGGTCCTAAGAGCAATTGGAGTAAATGCCAACTAACAAGAGATAACTTTTATGAAAGTGTCATTTTTTGGGACGCCTAGATGGCTCAGAGGTTGAGCGTCTGCCTTTTGGCTCAGGACATGATCCCATGGTCCTGGGATCGAGTCCTACATTGGGCTCCCATCATGGAGCCTGCTTCTCCCTGTGTTTCTGGCTCTCTCTCTCTGTGTCTCTCATGAATGGATGAATAAATCTTAAAAAAAAAAAGTGTCATTTTTATTTATTTATTTATTTTTAAAGATTTTATTTATTCATGAGAGACACAGAGAGAAAGAGAGGCAGAGACACAGGCAGAGGGAGAAGCAGGCTCCATGCAGGGAGCTTGATGCGAGACTCGATCCCAGTTCTCCAGGATCACGTCCTGGGCCAGAGGCAGGCGCTAAACTGCCGAGCCACCCAGGGATCCCCAAAAAGGCATCATTTTTAAAACCAGTAAGTATTGTGGTGCCTGGCTGGCTCAGTTGGTAGAGCATGCAACTCTTGATCTCGGGTTGTAGGTTTGAGCCCCACGATGGGTGTAGAGATTACTAAACATAAAATCTTCAAACAAACAAACCCAAACTTAGTAGGTATTGTTTAAAGATATAGATGAAACTTGTCTATTACATTTCCTGAGCATTTATTTCTGGCATGTGTCCAATGTCCTAATGACTTGGGAAGTTGTGATTTTTCTCTATCAAAAGCCATCAATGGCTCTAAAACCTTTGAAAATCTCTAATGGTGACCATGGTAATACAATTATGAGTCTGTAATGTTCCTGAGAGAGTGCCTAGCATGTGACCAATGATTAGCAAATGTCTACTAAGAAGGAGGAAGAATATTATTTCTAAAAACCTTGGCAATCTCATTGAGAATGTCTTGGTATTTATTTTTGGATGACACATGTCCAGTTTGTTCCAATGTCCGAAGATTCCTCTGGATTTTCCTCTTCTTTTGCTCTAGGGGTAGCTGTGCATCTTCAACCATAGACTGACTATGTTTCATTTCTTCTGGAGCCTGGGAATCTATAATTGCACGGCTCACCATATCTTTGGCATGATCTGTTTCCTGAAAAGAGAATATCAAGATGTTGACTTCTGATTCCCTAGTCTCACAAGTTTGTAACCTGTATAAGGTAAGTTAATGTCAAAATAAAAGAAATCCTCAAGTCAGAGTCCAACGACCAGAATCCGCTTATGTTCTTCATGGATTTTTGAAGGAGGTCTTTGGGAAGGGGTTATTTCATCTTTTTTGAGAAATACAACAGTGGTGGCAGGCCTACTTTGAGCAAAATTCTTGATGGCTACTTTAGTGCACTGAAAGTACAGTGGACAACTGATTATTTTGTAATTTCTGGATAGTTCAGTTGATGAAACTAAAATTACATTATTTATTAAAACAGCTAATGAGAACACCCTGAACATCCAGAACCCAACTGAACTCTCACACATCAGCCATATTTATGGAGACTGGTAAGCCATGAAGGTAGAGACTTTATTTTAATTAGAGACTAATTCTCAAACTACCAACTCTGAAAAACCTGCAAGGCTTCTTTGAGTCAAAGGGAATAGGGATATTTTAGGTCATACTAAGCTCCCAAATAAATGATTAGTAAATGAATGAATGAGGAAAATAGGACAGGTTGTTGTTGTTTTTTTTTTTTTTTTTTTTTTTTTTTAGGACAGGTTGTTAAAAAAAAAAAACCCAACCAAACAAGTAATAAAAGGAGACTGGTGATCTTCCCATTTCATTTTATTAGACAACTGGCTGACACAATATAAAGTCTAAGGATACAAATGTTATTAGATGGCAGAGCGATCAGTGTCACGTACAAAGGAAGGGGTTACCAGGTCAGCGGTCAGCAATAGTAATTGCAGTACTTAATATCTCATTGAACACCTAGTATGTGCCAGTTATTATTCTACCCACTTAACATGTTTTAAATCATTTGTTCTTGCTGTGAATGAAGCACTATTATTATTCCCATTTTGTGGTTGAGGAAACTGAGGCACAGAAATGCTTTTAAGTGCCTAGAATTACACAGCCAGGAGGTACAGGACTATACTGTCTTGGAAGTCTGCATTCTTAGTGACTATGCTATATTAGGGGAAAAATTAAATATTCAATAAGGACTAAAATTCTTTTACTAAATTAGTAGGATATTCCACTCACATTGCTTAAAAATATTCACATGTAACAAACATCAGATAACCTGAAGTTTCATTCTATGTATTTTTTAAATTAAAAATGGACAATCATTTCTTGGCAACCAATTAGATGAAGAATGATTCAGGGATGGGGCATCCAACTCTTGATTTCCATTCAGCTCACGATCACAGGATCATGGGATTGAGCTCCACATTAGGCTCTATGCTCAGCAGTTTGCTTGAGGATTCTCTTTCCCTCTCCTTCTGCTTTGGTCCCTTTCCTCACTTATGCTCTTCTTTCATTCTCTCTCAAATAAACAAATAAATCTTTTTTTCTTTTTTTAAAGAATGATTCAGGAAAATTATGTGTAGCTCTGCTAAGAATTATATATATACCAAATTATATAATTTTATTAACTTATGTTAACCAAGTGGCAATTGTTGATATTAAAACAATAGCAGTTAGTTAATTTAGAATGAACTACATAAACAAGATGCATTTTAAAAGATGTTGGTAACAACTTTAATGCAAGATTGTTATGAACCTTTAGTAACTTACACCATGATAATGGTGCTCTGACCTGATGGACTCAAGACATTTGCTTCTGAAACATTTGGAAGAGTTTTAATGTGTAAGACACCTGTTTCAAGTGAAAGGTAGTTTTTTACATCCTATTGACCAGAACTATCTCTTAACTGCCTTATTTGCTTACCGACTGTATGATAAACTTTATAATAAACATTCAGAGGCTTTAAAAGACCCAGAGCTATCTTCCTAGTCTAGGACAAAATTACATTCAGCATAAATTTGGTGCTGCATTTTATATTTCATTCCTATTATAGGGACTTTACATTTATGACTGAATCCAGCTGGCCAGAGTAACAGATAAATTTCCTTACTTCCAAACCATGTCGGTTACACTGTGCGATCATAGTAACCACTGGACATGAAGATTAATAAAGTTAATTCATATACATGGTACTTATTATTTTACACTCAAAGGCCAATTACCTGTTGTGTAGTTGCTGGTGTCTCCAAGATTTCTGTCAACGTGTTCCCTGGTTGGTTCCGGATCACATCAATGATTAGCTTTTTGGTCCTTAGAAAATTGAGAAGAGACAGACTTTCAGACAGCAGTCCTATGCACAACAGTCGGCTTCCTCCCTATGTGTCTTTATATGTGCTGCACAAACACACGCAAAAGTGGAGCTTCAAAGATGATCCCTTAAAGTGAAACAGTCTATAGGAAATTCACATCTGCTGGAGGCTCCTGCAAGTTTGTGAATGCCTGGCAATCGAAGTCCGGGTTTTACATACCTCATGTTGTGGGAATATGCTATGGGTAACACGGGGACAAGTATGTCATTAGATTCATTCTCTAAATACTTTTTCTTCTTTTTAAACTGGGCTACTTTTGATGAGCAGGAAGGACAAGGGCTGCTGATAGGACGTGCTCCTGCAGAGAATACAGCAATGTTACCTGGTACCCTCCCAACTTTCCTGACCTTACTAATAACATCTAAGCTTCTGAACCTGTTTAATACATCATAAGCCTCTTGGAACCAGTCCAACTGTTATTTTTCCTGGTCTGAGAAAGTCAAGAAACAGTTTGAAGGCCAGTGGGAGCAGCAGTCCCAGATGGGCAGTGGGGGCTTTGGAAGCCGGTGGACACAGCAACTAGGTGGATGGTGTTCAACCCTCAGGTCTGGTAGAGGAGCTAACAACTGGCTTGCATCCTTGTCTTAAGGGGGCAGAAGGCACAAGAAGGGCTCTTAAAATGTAAGCAGCTAGGAAACTCCACTGGAAGTGCTAAAACCACAATACTTTTTCATATGTATCCTTCATGGCAATCAGCCACCCCTTCCTATTCAAAGATCGGGTTATGTAATAATGTGAAAAGATTTCAGCATAAAAGGAGAAGGGTCAAGTCTGTGTATTTTTACATGAGTGGGAAAATTATTATTGGATGAATCTTCCTTTCTAAAAAACAGAGATATAAACAGAAGCTGCTTTAAGTTATAAACAGGTCTAATCGATGACTGACGTTTCACTGTTCTTGCTGCCCTGTTGTACTTAACATCATTTCTTTCAAAGGCACTGTGTGACATCACTGGGTGATGTATTTCTTCCTTATCTATAGCAGGAAATGTTCACACAGTATGAATATGGGAAAATGAAAATAAAACATTGTTCATGGTTTGAAGCATTGGGGCAAATGACAGAGGAAACCCTCAGAGTTCATTCCAAATATGTTATTTTTGAAAATAGGATAAAATCCAATAAACCATCTGTAGTAGACATTGTTTTTGTCATTTCTTATTTACTGCAGGTCTGTAGGAGAAGAATGATCACAGCCATTTCCTCTGACCCATGGCCTTTCACTGCTGGGGATTTACAGGCTGTCTGGGAATGTCTGAACACTTCCCCCGAGAGTGAGGTGGACACGCAGCTAAATATAGTGGTGCAGGAGAAGGCACTGTTCCTAAGATGGCTGTAGCTTAGAGAGCCAGGTTCTTGTTTCCTCCTCACGCCACTTCCTTTTCCAATCACCGTTAACGTATCAAATAGCTAGAAATTAAAGGACTGTATGATTTAAAAAATGTAAACACAGTCATGGTTTCATATTTGAAATAATATTCTAGGAACTACTTATGATATATTTTTCCAGGAAGCTCCCAGCTCATCTCTTTAGAGAGGGACTGATGACCAAAATGACTAGGGTTACTAAAGCATGCCCTGCCAGGGACCAAAAATGTTTGTTTGTTATGGAGTTGCTCAAGGACAAACTGCCTATACTGTGTCTTTCTCTTGTAATTCTACTTTATGTCAAGCCTGTGGAATTCACGGCCAAAGTTCCACCCCAGACATCTTGCATGCAAGTACCACCCTGTTTCAGGACAGGGAACTGCAGTACGCCTAACGGTTAAGGGCACTGGGATCAGATAGATCTAAGATCCATTTGGGGCTCCTGTTGCTTAATAATTGTGTCGACTTGTGTAAATGATATAATCTCAATAAGTCTGTTTTTCCATTTATATAATGGGACTTTCTCAGAGGCCTTAGTAAGGTCTGGATGAAGAGTCGCATGTAAAGCCTCTCACTAGGGTCTGACAGGTGGTGAGCATTCACTCGGTCATCAAAGCTGCGCTGCCCAAGATGGGGGCCAGTGGCCACAGGTGGCAACGGACTGCTTGAAACATGGCTAGTCCAGATTGAGATATGTTCAGGTATAAAAGAGGTTATGAAGCTTTAGTATGAAAAAATTAACAGTTTTTAGACTAATTACATATTGAAATGACATTTTCAACATATTGGATTAAATAAAATATATTGGAACTAATTTTACCCCTTTCTTTTTAAAATGGGATTTCTAGAAAATTTAAAATCACTTGTATGGCTTGTGTCAAATTTATTTTGGTAAGTACAACACGGGAACATTCCATTCTTACACAGGAAACTCACTTTGAGAAGCCTGCCTTCCGTTGAAGCCCACTCACTGGACCTGGTTAGTCAGAGGACTTGAGCACTCAGGGGAACCTTTGGAAAACAGTCCAGTCCCTGATGACACAAATGAGGCAACTAAGATGGAAGAGGCTCAAGAGTTACACAAAGGTCACACTCTATTTTCTAGAGTTACAAAAAACAAGTTGAATTCACTTTCCACATCATCAGCACCTCACAGACATGGAGAGAGGTCCCCAAATTGTGTCCCCATCCCCTCTTCTACTACCTTTCTTTTTGCACGTGAAACCTCCAGTTCCTTAAACCTCTTCACAAGAGGATTTCAACAGAGTTCATAGTTTTGATCCCATCTGTTTGCTAATGATCTTAAGATGTGTCTCCTCCTCACCCCAATGCAAACATAATATTCTAGATATGGTCTAACCACCATAAATCAACTAACTGGTTAGAGTACTGGCTCCCTGGGTGTTCTCACGATATGTCAGATAGGCCAATCAAATCTAGGACATTAATTCTGAGTAAAAATTAAGGAAAAGAAAAAGAAATACTGCAGGGAGTTTGTTCATCACAGCTGTGTTCAAATCCCATTGTTGGGAAATGAGACCACATGGTGCTTGGAAACTGGCGTGGCCCTTTAGATTTGGCCATTCCACTCCTATGACATCTTCTACTATGCTCTAACTGGTTAGCATCCTTCAGCCTCCCTCTCTGCCAATCTGCCTTAGAGTTTGTCCAAGTTTGAAAAGGAATTTGTGTTTGTGCAATCTAAGGAATATTTCCAGTTGTTTAAAATTCTTCTAACATGATTATACACTTTTATCACCAGACATCAAATATCACCTTAGCCATTTAGTGCACATGCTAGTTTGGACCAAAAGCAAAGAGATCTTTCAGGTGGGCAACAGATGCCTCAACTGAATCATGTGATAAGAAAAAAAAGTTCTTAAGAAACAACTGAAGCACTCAGGCAACTAAGTTTGATTGAACCCACAAATGTTGCCTTCTGCTGAAACATGCATACTTCTGTAGAAAAACAAGCTTAATAACGGTCATAAGGGTCGCATTTTTTTTTTTTTAAAGTAAGCTCTATGTTCAACATCGGGCTTGAATTCACGACCTGGAGATCAAGAGTCACATGTTCTACCAACTGAGCCAGCCAGGCACCCCGAAGATCACATATTTTAGGTGGAATCATGAGGTATAATGAGATTTCAGTTGTGTAGTTTTTAAAATAATTTACACAATGTTATTGAATGTCTTCTTTTGCTCATTGTTTCCTTCCTTCCCCTCTCCCTCTGTACTCTTCCCCATTTTATAGATGAGGAAACTGATGCAGAGGTGATTGTGGCTGTAATCCCAGGTCTCCCCAGGATTCCTCAACTAAGCTTTTCTGGTTTGTTCTTTCTATATCAGCAGACTTGGCAGTATTGGCTAAATGGCAAAAGCCCAAACTGAGGCTCCCTATTCAATAAACATACAGAAGGGAAACACAGTGTTTCTTCCTACCCATGTCTGTGCCTTCATGTCCCTCACGTGGATTGGTCAGTCTTTCTCTCTGGTCTGGAAAGATGCCCCAGCATCAGTTATGAAGTAACTGCTCTGCTATCATTCTCATTATTTAGTCTAAGATTCCAAAGAGTACAAAGAACAGTGGCCTTGTCCTCAATGAGTTGTAAAATCCTGTGATTAAGAGTGCAGGCCCCAAAGGGCTAAGATCATGTGAGTTTGAATCTATTCTCCATCTACTAGCCATAGTACCTAAGACATAATTTTTGCCTGTTGTGTGCCTCATATGTAAAATACAGGTAATAACCTCCACCTCTTACGGTTGCTGAGAGTATAACACGACATATTTCAAACATATATATATGTTATATATATATCACACATAAATAATATATACAGACATAAATAATATATACAGAATACATATATAACGCATATATATGTCATCGGTCTGTATCTGTAAGATAGTCCTTGTCACATGGTAAGCATTACATAGGTGTTTGCTATCATCTTCATCTAATTACTAAGAATTATAAAAAGCTAGCATGATAAAAAGTTTATAAGCATAAGGATTAACAATGTCTCAAATTCTTCTACCACAGATGACCCCATGGAGAGGAGTCACTCATCACTGTAAGGTCAGTTATTTTGTAATTAATCATAAAGGGACATTTCTGAAAGTTAAAAACACAACTTGTTTAAGGAGGAAGCAAAATAAGTTTTGTTTTTTGTTTTCTGATAGAGAAAAGCCTGGTATTTTTATGTCCCAAATGCTCTGCATTCCATGATTGTCCATTTCACACTAACTTCTGACAGGTGTTGTCTGATTTCAGTTAAATTTGGTTCTGTAATGAAGATCCTCAAGAACTACATGTTATGTTTGAGTTAGGAATTTGATTTACTAGCTTGGAAAAAAGACATCTCCATAACAGTTTTGAAATCAACATGTAAAGTGTATATTAGGGGTACCTGGGTGGCTCCCGTCAGTTAAGTATCTGCCTTCGGCTCAGGACATGATCTCAGAGTCCTGGGATTGAGCCCTGTTAGGCTCCCTGCTCAGTGGGGAGGCTGCTTCTCCCTCTCTCTCTGCCTGTTGCCCACCCCCCCTTATGCTTTCCCTCTCTGTCAAATAAATAAGTAAAATCTTAAAAAAAAAAAAAAGAACTCGGACTATTGCCTTATACACAACTTATACTGCCAAACACAAAAATTAGCTCAAGAGGGATAACACATTTAACTATAGAAGCAAAAACTATACAACTCTTAGAACAAAACATAGGAGTAAATCTTCATGACCTTGGATTGGGCAATGATTTCTTTTTTTTTCTTCCTTTTAAAGATTTTATTTATTTATTAATGAGAGACACACAGAGAGAGGCAGAGACACAGGCAGAGGGAGAAGCAGGCTCCATGCAGGGAGTCTGATGCGGGACCGGATCCCGGGACTCCAGGGTTATGCCCTGGGCTACAGGCAGGTGCTAAACCGCTGAGCCCCCCAGGGAACCCTTGGGCAATGATTTCTTAAATATGACACCAAAAGCACAAGCAACAACAAAAAAATAGATTAACTGTCCTTTGTCAACTTCAAAAACTTTTGTGCTTAAAAGGATATTCCCAAGAGAATAAAAAGACAACTCACAGAAGGGATAAAATAGATGCAAATCATAAATCTGGTTGGGGTCTATTATCTAGAATATAGAAGGAACTCTTAGAGCTCTGCAACAGAAAGACAAATAATCCACTTAAAAACTAGGCAAATGACTTGTATAGGTATTTCTATAAACAAGGTATACAAAATGGCTGACAAGGACATGGAAAGACACTCAATGTTATTAATCATCAGAGAGACGCAAATCACAGCCCCAATGAGATACTACTTCATCACACTACAATGGTTATGACAACACAAAACAAAGTAAGTTTTGGTGAAGATGTGGAAAAATTGCAACTCTTATACCTCTGTGGTGGATATTGAAAATGGTAAAGCCATTGTGAAAAATTTGGCAGTTCCTCGAAAAGCTAAACTTAGAATTATCTTAAGACCCAGCAATTCCACTCCTAGGTTTACACCCAAAAGAACTGAAAACAGGTGTTCAAATAAAAACTTGTACACCAGTGTTCATAGTGGTACTGTTCACAATAGTCAGAGGTGCAAACAAGCCGAGTGTCCATGATACTGCGTATACCCATGCAGTGGAATACGACTCAGTCAAAGACACCGCAGAATCACAGAAGCCAGACACAAAAGGCTACATAGTGTATGATTCCATTTATATGAAATACTCAGAATAAGCAAGTTCAGAGACAGAAAGCACCAGGGACCAGGGACCGAGGAGCAGGAAAGATGTCCCAGGGTAGTGGGGAGTGACTGCTTAATGGTGTCAGGTTTACTTTTGGGGTGATGAATATGTTCTGGAACTAGAAAGCAGTGATGGTTGCATGACACTGTGAATTAATGCTCCTGAATTACTAAATGCCCCTGAACTGTACACTTTATTTTTTTTTATTTTTTTATTTTTTGAACTGTACACTTTAAATGGTTAAAACAGGGAGCACCTGAGGGGCTCACTCAGCTAAGCATCTGTCTTTAGCTCGGGTCATGATCCCAGGGTCCCAGGATTGAACCCTGCATTAGGATCCCTGCTCAGTAGGGAGCCTGCTGCTCCCGCTCCTTCTGCCTCTCCCCCTGCTTGTGCTCTCTCTCTCTCAAATTAATAAAATCTTTTTTTTTTAATTTTTATTTATTTATTTATTTATGATAGTCACAGAGAGAGAGAGAGAGAGAGAGAGAGAGGCAGAGACACAGGCAGAGGGAGAAGCAGGCTCCATACACCGGGAGCCCGATGTGGGATTCGATCCCGGGTCTCCAGGATCGCGCCCTGGGCCAAAGGCAGGCGCCAAACCGCTGCGCCACCCAGGGATCCCAATAAAATCTTTTTAAAAAAAGGTTAAAATGGTACATTTTATGTCATATGTATTTTACCACAATTAGAAAAAAGCAGTGGCTCTACCTAGTATGGTGATTAAAAGAGTAGACGGCAGTGTTTCCAGCACACAGTAGGGCGCTGTACAGAGCCACACAAAGGCTAAGGCGAGTAGGACAGTGGACCAGGTTTCTCCAGCTAAGATATACGGCTGCCCAACAGGCCTGACTCTGATGGCTTCACTTTTAAAATGAATTCCAGGGACGCCTGAGGGACTCAGCAGTTAATAAGCTCTGCTTTCTGCAAATCACTCGGGGGTGTGATCCCGGGGTCCCAGGATCGAGTCCTGCGTCGGGCTCCCCACAGGGAGCCTGCTTCTCCCTCTACCTGTGTCTCTCTGCCTCTCTCTTGTGTCTCTCATGAATGAATAAATACAATCTTAAAAAAAATGAATTCCAAAAATTCGCAGATCCAGGGAGACTCACTGAGAAATAAATATCAATATATATACATGCATGATATTGGGAGTATTTGATATTTTAGACTACTCATGTTGTGGTTTCCGTTCATTAATCCACATGTTTGAGTTGACTGCATTTAGAAAATGATGTTCCAATAACAGACAAAACCAATCATGAAAACATTTCTTCCCATTACTTCTGAGGACAGAATGTAGGAGAGTCACAGGATAGTTGGCCTTGCTGTATTCTCACGGCAGAACCACACCATCTGCCTTTCCGGTCACCTTTATAACTGGCCCTTTGAGAGGAACCCAGAGAGCAGACCGCACACTATCCCCCCCGTCTCCGTCGCCCTGCCCTGTGTCATCTCTCTACAAATTCAATCTGACTTGCTGATTTAGTAGTCTAAGGAGCTGCCCTCAGCTCTTATGAGGGCAGGGTCGTGTTCGAGTCCTGTAGCTCGGCCTTCGTCCTACAGCCCAGCCTTGCTCCCCACCATCACTTGACACTCCTGGAGTGCAAGGGACCGCTGATGGTGCTCGCTTACTGCCAAGTCCCCAGCATCAGGCCAGGGCCCCGGACGCAGAGCAGATGCTCAAAGATTTGCTACGTGAACAGAGGAAGCCACATATAACCTGAGGACAAACTAATGAAGCCTAACAGAAGCAGCACACATTGCAACATAGGACACTGAATTAAGTTTTTTCGCCATTTTTATGGATGATTATGAATATCTGGAAAAAAAATTAAGTGGAGATGAGCACTGTTTGAATCATGTCAGTGGCAGAAAGGAAAGCTCTTGCTACACAGGAGAACCACCTCAGAACTCAGGACATGTAACTTGCAAGTAGTATGTAAAGTATTATTTAAACACATAATTATTCCACTTGGGCCCCATTTCTCACTTCCATTCTCCACCTCACTCTAACACACAACGGATTAAAATGCACTCTTTTCTTTATATAAAACAGTACTGTTCTTGAAAACAGATCTCATTCTTCCTCATCTTGTTTGTAAAGGACTGGTGTGAACATCCAGGAGGCCTTGATGGAAACAGTGCAGTATAAAAGTCTGAATACTTCATTGTAAATCCTAGGGGGCAGGAACTAGGGCACAAGTCAAAGCTGTAAACATATCCAGGCTGAGCGTAATAGGAAAGAAGGTTAATAAAGCAAATGACAGTGTGCCTGTTACAGTAACACTGTGTACCAGACATTAAATATAGGTTAAAGTATTTTCTCATTCATGTTTTCACCGCTCTGAAACAGTTATTTCCCTTCAGTTATGTAAGGACTTTACAGGCAGAACTAATCACTTTGTTTCTTAAAAGAAAGGAATCAAATTGCTACATAGAAAACTAAAAAACAAGACAGGCCTCATAAACTATTATGATATTTAGTTTCCTCTTAAGTGATAAATGATCTATTATCCTTTGGTCAGATTTTTGGTGAATAAACAACATACTTCAATACTTAGATATATGAAAATGAATTATCTGGGGATTCAGCCTATTTAAATTTGCATGTTTTAAGATGCATAATCAGAGACATGCACCCATTAAGCCCCAAACTTACTTTATCATGAGGCTTTGGCCATCTATAGCTTCACCGTCCCCTAGGTCGTACTTGCTTGTCAAATAAAGGGAAATCTCCGTTTTTGCCAGTTGATTGAGTGTATTTGCCTTGTTAGGGTCATTGGGGTCAACTGCTCCCTCCCCTGCAGAAACAAAACATTGTTATTCTTACATTCACTCATTGTTTTGGGAGCATCAGCCATGTAAGATAAAGGTTTTATGGAAAAGACAGATCAATTGTACAGGAGACAATGGTCTTCATTTTAAAAAACACACATTCTAATATATGAAAAGGCTTTTAAAATCTCTCTCTCCCTTTTTATAAAAAAAGATTTTAAATAATCTCTACCCTCATCGTGGGGCTTGAACCCTATAACCTCAAGATCAAGAGTCGCATGTTCCACCAACTGAACCAGCCAGGCATCTCTTAAACAGTTTTTTACTTAGGGGCACCTACGTGGCTCAGTCGGTTAAGCGGTTAAGTGGCTGCCTTCAGCTCAGGTCATGATCCCAGGGTCCTGGAACCAAGCCCCACATCTCATCATCAAGTTCCCTGCTCAGCGGGAAGTCTGCTTCTCTCTTTCCTTCTGGCCCTTCCACTGCTTCTGTTCGTTCTCTCTCTCTCAAATAAATAAAATTTTAAAAAATCTTTGATTTAAACATTAAAATAACTGGGACATAGAGACTCTAAAATAAAAAAATCCTTCTAAAATATAGCAAGGAATTTGTAATAAATTTGGTTCTTTAATGATTTTTCTTTAATGATATAGGTAGACTAATCCCTTTTGATGCATCTAGAGTTTACTTTCAAGAATATCTAATTTCTTTGTAATCTAGGACATGATGAATTACAGAACTGTTAATGTGGGAAGGGGCTAGTGTAGTCATCTTCTTAAGTAAGGTTAAGGTTTTTTTTTTTTTTTTTTTTAATCTAGAAAAGGAAAACTGAACTACTAAACCCAAACCACAGGATAAGTAGAAGGCAGAAGCTCTTACCAAGAAAAGACTCCACACTAGGCACCTCCCCAAGTGATTCTAGTAGTTCATTCAGCAAGTCCTGCTTTTCAGGTGCAATTGCATCCTGGTGTTCCAAGAGGAGCTGTATAGAGTGAGCAATAAACATAGAGACACAAATAAAAGTAAATTCTTAAGTGCTACCATTTTTACATCAAGTTCCCTTTCCATTTTTTTCCAAGATAATTTTCTTCTAATATTGTTTGATTCTTATTTAAAAAATTTTTTTTACAAGTAAGCTGAATGCCCAACGTAGGGCTTGAACTCATGACCATGAGATCAAGAGTTCCGTGCTCTATTGACTGAGCCAGCCAGGCACCCCTATTATTTGAATCTTAATTACAAGTTTGACATTTATTAAAACTAGATACCATAGGGAAGCACAGTTTTTAGTATTATCTTAGAGGTAAGTGCCCACTTTACACGAAGAAACGGAAGCTTTGTGAAAGATGTCCAGAAATCCTCTTTTTAGCAAGATCTCGTGAGATAAGCCACGGTGCAGCCTTCTACCACTTAGCCCCTGTGCTCCTGTCCACCTTGACAGAAGAGGTCAAAGCTGGGGAGGAAAGAACCTAAAATAAGGCAGAAATCTCTTGTCTAATATTGATAGCAAACTGGAAGTGCACTTCAATATCCCTTCGGAGAAAAATTATGCAGTAATCAAACACTATGGCTATATATATATATATATATATCACTACTATTAGCTATTTTAATCTGCCTAGCATTGAAGGTCTTTCAAGGGTAGGGATCACAGAAATGCCCATATGGTTCCTTGGCCTGCGATCCAGACATATCAGGGGTTTCTTCGTATGCAAACTCCGAAAGCATCAAACGTGAATAAAGAAAGGAAGGCATTACTTAAGTAAAAAATAAAGGTAATATAAGGACATAGTGAATCTGGAATGGTAGTACGTATATATTTGGAGGAAGATAAATTAATGACAGAACAAAATAAGGTGGATACATTTATGTTCTTGCCTCTGAAGAGCCAGGAGAGCTGATGTGGCTGTTGTTTCTGGGGAGTGAGGATTCAGGCTAGCTTCTACCCTTTATTCTGGTAATCATGGAACATAAACATTTCTTGAAAATATCTTTGAAGAGCACATTTTGAGGTTCTACATATTTTTGAGGTTCCTTAGAGGACAAAGGGGCAAGCAAGTGGCCACACGCAGGGCGAGTCGAGCTACTACCAGGCTTGCATGTACATGTGGACACCTCCTCGTTTGAGACAGACCATAGACAGGATAGCATTTCTCTGCAATTACATTACTCCCACGTTATACATCTGCTTCCAACCAAACACATGAAGAAAATCCAAATTGGTCACAAGCTGTATTTCCCAGGAAAACAGAATCTTCTGTTTTCAATTTTTGTTAACCAAAAGAACAGATGATTAATCTTTAAAGAGTAACAGTCTAAATTAATACAGTAACATTTTTTTCTTTGCTATCCCTGGGAAATGTCTCATTCTTTTTTTTTTTCTTTTTTTTGAAATGTCTCATTCTAAAAGAGAGCTCCCCACCACTTTTCCTGCATGAAGATACTGCCCTCAGCAAATGTGTAGCCAGCATGTGGACATTTTTTTTTGAGATGGATAATCTACCATAAAAATAGACAACAGAGTCGTTGCTGAAACATGAATGAGTCTACTTGCCCATTAGAAAATTACTCTTGCAAATGATGCATTGCCGGACATGGTTTATGATTTTGAGTGCTTATATACAGAGAGAAGTATAGCCTTGTCGTGCAATCAACCACCTCCCTCCTTCGGCTGGCCATTCACACTCGCCTTTGTCTAAGATCACTCAAAATGCCTATGGAGAGAGCTTGTTGTAAATGTCAGGGAGGTTCCTGGGTCCAACCTTGAAAGAGAGAAATCAAAAGTAGATCCAATCTTTCTTCCAAACCTGTATTTATGCTTATTGGAAGGACTTAATAATACAGACTGAAATTCTGAGCAGCCAGTTTTGCCACTTGTTTGTGATGGGGGCAGGACAAGACCTTCCACACGTGTGTATTTGTTACGCTTTCCTCCTAGATGTGTGTGTTAATTCAAAATGGGTGTATCCTTAATGAGGGCTTCTTGACCTCTAGTGTGTATCTGCAGAACTTGGGTTCTTGTTAGAATGCAAGTTCTGATTTGGGAGGTCCAGGGTGCATTTCTAATATGTCCCTAAGACTTTGCTTGGAGGAGCAAGGTCGTAAACTATTTTCAAAAAGGTTTTCTTTTAGGAACCAGACTTTCAGGAAATACATTCCATTTGGTCTTAAAAACAACAACAACAACCACCACCCCCAAAAGACTCTCAATGCTTAGCCTCTCTTCTTACTTTAAATGATTGAGGAGCCATCGAAGGCTTCCCCATGCTGAGCTAAGTGTGCTGACCCCAACAGACATTTAATATTCCTTTCATGGCTGATGGTGCTGATGTGTGCATGTCATCTGGATAGAGACATTATGACATACCACAAACTATGAAACTGCCTTTGAGAAATGGGGTTTTCCAGAACAATAGAAATGATTCTTTGCAGGTGGCTGATGTTGGGTGGGGTGTCTTCTCTTTCCCAAACTTGAACAGCCTGCTTATTTTCCCTCTCCTAAAGTCCAACATTAGAAAAGAGAGGATATTCTGATTATCCCAAAATTTTACTGGAGAAGCTGGGAAGATTCTGGAAAGGGGAAGAGAAATAGTGTGGGGGTTCAGGCAGTGTAGCCCCTGGTGGGTGGAGGAAATAGCAGGGCCTCTCCCTACCAGGACTTAAATTTCAATTCACAATCTGACTTTCTAAACAGATCATGTAAGCAGTAAGCTTTTCTTTGTTTACTTGTTTGGGAGGAGTTTTTTTTTTTTACACAGAAGAGAGAATGAACACACCACATATAAAGTAAACATGACTTGTATACAAAAGGGAATTTTATTCATTGTATAAGCCAGGGAATAAATAATCAAAGGTTTCTTAGGAGTCTGAGTATTATTAGCATGTGCTTACAGGAAGCCCCATAGAGACTAAGCATTTTCAAGATAATGGTGTCTGAATCGTGGGTCCACGGCTAAGACCCCTTCTCATCCCCACTTACTGAATGTGTGCTGATGATTTCTTCAATTGAAATATAAATGACTGGTTTGCTGACTGTCACCACATCTGTGTATTTATCCATATTAAACTTTTCTTCTGGCTCAGGGACATTACAGGCTTCTTTGAAATATTTCCTAACAAAGAAAACAAATTCTTAAGACAGAGTTCAAATTTCTGAGGTAAACAGCTTTGTCAAAACACTGAGGAAATAATGAATTAGGACTAGTGCTTTGTTCTCCACTTCAAACTTTGTGTGTGTGTGTGTGTGTGTGTGTGTGTGTGTGTGTGTGTGGTGGGGGGTGGGAGGGACTTGTTAGGGCACATTCCAGACTGGCTCCTAACTATGGAAGCTGAGTCCATGTTTCTGGACATTGGACCCAGCTCCTTGCACAGAAATGGAGAGAGCAGTGTGGCCTCAGGTTCTGCTAGTGACTCAATGTAGTCAAATTACAGGCAGGTTATTTAAGAAATGTTATTCTGAGAACAGGGCCCCCGAAATTTAAACATAAATGTGTCAAGACTCATAGTCTTTGATCTAAGAATCAAGTCTTTCTAGAGAAAATAAACTGGAAAGCAATCCATCACATGTGCTTTTATTTATTTATATTATTTTTAAAAGATTTTATTTACTTATTCATGAGAGATGCAGAGAGAGAGGCAGAGACACAGGCAGAGGGAGCAGCAGGCTCCTCACAGGGAGCCAGATGTGGGACTTGATCCCAGGACCCTCGAGTCATACCCTGAGTAGAAGGCAGACGGTCAAACGCCAAGCCACCTAGGCGTCCCTACATGTGCTGCTTTTAAATGGTACAAGCTCCTGGGCCTAATCACCCTTCTGAGTGTCTGTTGCCAAATTGACAGAAATTCAAATTAAGCCTACTGTACTCTTAGTTGATCCAAACAACAGTTGCTAGCTGATTGAAAGGCTGTTAAGGCTATCACACAAATACATACGATGTCCTATTCCTCCAGTAATCAGATTCTAAAAAGTCTGCTTTTTAAATAATAGCAATTTGAGACAGTGAGATCAGGAAATCCAGGGGCTCTCATCCTGGTTCATAAATCAACCTTTTGTACAGGTAGAGAAGGCATTTTATTCTATAATGTAGTAGATTTTCTTTTCTTTTTAAAGGGAGAGTATAAGTGGGAGGAGCAGAGGAAGGAGAGAGAATCTATTTTTTAAAGAGATTTATTTACTTATTTATTTATTTGAGAGAAAGAGAGGGCATGTGGGGAAGGGGGGGCAGGCAGAGGGAGAGAGTCTCAAGCAGACTTCTTGCTGAGTGTCGAGCCCACTGGGCCCCATCTCACGATCCTGAGATCATGACCTGAACCAAAATCTAGAGTCAGATGCTCAACTGACTGAGCCACCCAGGCGCCCCCGTACTGAATTTTCATACACCAGAAATTACCCTTGGTGTACCTCCTAAGGGTAGCCAAGGCTTTCACACCAAAAGGCCTCTACCTTCCCAGCCCAAGGCTGAAGAGGTTAAATGGCAGGCAGTCACGCTGGCATGGGAGAAGAGCATGCTTCCATGGGACAGTTTGGCTTCCTACACTTTTAATGGGTTGCTGAGGAACACATAGGATAAATACAAGTGTGAGGGGAAAAAATATGAATTCTTAAAAGCAAGGGAGAGGTCTTTGGTTTTGTTTCTTTTTGAAGAACTGGAACCACAGATATTTGATAAGAATAATCTGAGAAAAAAGGAAGCAAAGGGAAGCTGTAGTAGCAGATAAGGATTTGCAAGAAATAGGATGTTTTACTAAAATTAGCAGCTTGAGAAATCTAAACTTCCTGTAGTAAGAGGACTTGGAGGGAGGGTTCTCACAAGAGGCCACGATTCTCAATAGAGAGTAATGATCATGAGGTACATTTGTGAGCAGATAAATCACTCTTCAGAGGAAAACTGAGGAATGGGAGATCAATTTTCCAAGTGACGAGTCAAAGGGGTCGCATTTATGTCTTATTTCTGCGACCTACCAACAGAATGGCAACAAGAGAATAAATGAAAAAAAAAAAGAGAGAATAAATGAATGCCAATTTGAATACGCTTCCTTGGAGAGCTTCAGGGTGAGTGCATCTTCCTACCACTCATTCCTTTCAAGTTCCCATGGAAAGACCAGTGATATAGTCTGGAAATGCTTATCAAGGCAACAGACATAAGTCTTTCACAGGTAAGAGAGGTTTGACAACAGAACATACTCATACACAACCCTCAACCAATATGAGTACAGAACACACATTATTCTTGCTCATCATCTTGCAAATTTCTCCAAAAGCAATGACCTCTCTCACCTGAACTCATGATAGGTCTCTGACAAATAATTGTTCATAGATGAGAGATGCTCATTTTCTCCTTCGAACAGCTTGTTGGAGGCTGCGTGCTGAAGAACTTTGGCCACTGATCCCAAGTTTCTCCTCTGGTCAGGATTGATCTGTCCACCAGCTGTCATGTCGATGATATCAAAGCCATCAGGAGCGACAATAGCTGGATTCATGTACCGGTAGTAGAGGAGGTTGCCCACAATCTGGAGGAATGCACACAAAAAGATGGTTTTTAAGAGAAGCAACTCAAGAGTTTTAGATTTTTAAGAAATGAAGTAAATATTCATCGCTATTTCCCAAGAAAGACTATTTTCTGGTCTGAATTCTAAAAAGGAGTTCTGTACAAGTAGTGAATATTGTCACACGTCACTGATATAGTTACCAAAATTACTTTTGGTGAAAAATAGCATAATTAGAGCATATTTCCCCCCAAATGCTCTAATATAAAGAGTCTCAGTAATGTGTAAGATCTCTAAAGTAACCTCAGCACAATTAATAATTTTGAAAGTCACTGGAAAACAGAAGACCTGCAGCTTCCCCAGGGCCGGGGGGAATTCTCATAAAATGGCATGTTGGTAATTTTGGCTCACCCCCCACCCCCGATGCAGCTGTGGTGAGATGACCCTTGAAAATCTACCTTTAACAGCTCATCTTCTGTGGCATCTGGAAATTTCTCACGGATCGAATTCTTTAGTACTTTGGCTATATACCTCAATCCATAACTGCATATGAAACAGAGGACCAAAGAAAATAACAAGAAAAGGCTGAGTGAGCAAGAAACACATAGCACTTGTTCTCATCAACCACACTGGGGCAGTTTTCTTGAAAATTAAACACCAAAGGAGATGGTAACAGAATCACAGAACCTTGACTCATGTCAGTAACTGAACACTGTTGTTTGGTGGCCGCTCTTTGGAGAACGGTTATGAATGTAAAATGCAAATGTAGGCCAACTTTTAAAATGGTGTTAAAAACAGTATGAGGGAAAACGCCTATCTTTCCTGCCAGATTTATTTTATTTTATTTTTTTATTTTTTTTCAGATTTATTTTTATAGTGTTTATTTATTTTTTATAGTGTTTTGAGAACTTTTTCAGTGAAGAACATTCAAGTTGCTACATGTACAACTTACGGCAGTAGGTCAAGAGAAGAAATGATAGAGTTCAGGACTTTGTCGGTGACCCTCCTCAGATTCTCAATGGATGCCTCCAGTTTATTTTTCACTTCTGGGTATGTGAGAGCTTGTTCTGTGGTCACATCATAAGGAAGCTTGCTGAAAACACAACAAGGTCTTTCAATTAATCAGGGGCTTAAAAATGAGCATTTGTGTCCTTGCCAAGCCATTTCTACAATCATGCTTTTTACAGAGAAGTGGACTTCACCCAGTGACCTCAGCGACAAAGTGTTTGCCAATGGGAGGGAGGCCCAGTGTGCCCAGACAGACCCTCTGCCACTAGCAGATCAGGGGACTCTAGGCTCTCACTCAGGATGCTCTCGGCAAAATCACAGGCGACTCACATGATACAGACCCAGCTAACTTTCTCTCTCTCTTTTTAAGGAGGTTAGCCAGTGGGAGCCATGCAGAGCTTGAACTCACCAACCTGAGATCAAGACCTGAGCTCAAGACCTGGGACACTTAACCCACCCAGCCACCCACGCACTCCTCTTTAATTACAAAAAAGCAGGTAAGTTCATTACAGAAAAAAATGCATATAAGCAAACAAAAATATAGTATCAACCCAGAGACAACCATTTTTCGTATCTTGGTGCATAACTTTCTAGGTCCTACTCTATACATCTGTGTATGTGGGCCTCACACACTCATGGGTATATCTATATATTCCATACAGATCCTACATATATGTGTACGTGTGTATTTACATATACATATAGGTATATATATTTTTATAGAAAATGGCTTATTATGCACAACTGCAATGGAAAACTATACATTTTTTCCATGCCAATAAAAATATTTCTATACCATTCTTCCAAACAGTTACTGAGTCTACTATGTATTATACAAACATTTATTTAACAAATTCCTCAAAGCCAAATATTTTGACTTGACCCAACTTTTTGCTGTTACAAACAGTGCGTGAGAACCATCCATGCAATCCTCTGTGTGTAGCTTAACGATTGCACAAGGCATCCTTTTGAAGGAGATAAAAAGCAGAGATTGCTTAGCTCTACAAACTACCACCCAGAATAGGCCCATCCTACCTGGCTTATTGCTGCTTACACAGGATACTTACTCACCTAGTAAATATAAAAAAGTATGTATCATCAAGTGAGGAGGAAGTATGTACTATTTCTAGGTTTAGGTTTAGAGATATACAAAGAATAAGCAAGGGAGAGAATTACAGAAGTTGTGGCTTTGGGGATCAACTGGTACTGCAAGTTGAAAATCCTGTGTCATACCAAGATGAGCAAGAGTCCGAGAATGTGGCCTATATGGGTATGTTAAGAAGAGGTAACGTCTTTAAGTGAAAACTGCCTTTGGACAGGAAATTTTGTCTTTTAAGAGAGTTTAAGAGTATCCATAATAGCCATGTAAAAATGATCATAAAACATGACTGAAAACCAACCTCCTCTGGGCTCAGTTACCTGGCTTCTCCAGTTTGTGTTTCCAGTTGGTTCACCCAAGCCTTGTACACCTCCACGGGGTTTGTGTTGATGGTCAGGGACTTGTCATCCAGGATCTCTTTTACCACAGGAGCCAGGAGCTGGCGCAGGGTGTTCTGTCCTCGGGCACCTCTGTTGAAGCTCACAACCATCTTGATGACTGTGGGGTTCCCAGTCACTATGTCCTGCACCTGATCCACTTTTGATCTAAAAACAAACAAACAAACCAAAAAAGCCCAGATTGAAACAAAGGGTTTGCCTCCATGGAGAGAGTTTTAAGCAGCCTATGTTCTCTCTGGGAGGCAAGGACTTTGGGGGGTTATACTGCCTCCAAAGAATCAAAGCCGATATGCTTTAAAAGCAAGCAATCATCTGCAAGATATGTGTGCATCATTTGAGGAGCTCAAGGACGTAAAAATAAGTGCTCAGCTTTAATTTCGATCTAGCAGGCAGGCAGGAACTGAAGATGGACGGATGAGAAATGAGAAGAATTCAGGGTGCCACTGGGCAAGTACCGTGTCCCACCTAGTTACCAAATTTCAAAAATAACTTTCTTGATTTAATGAACTGAAATCCGCTTCTTCAAATCGCACTCAAATTCACTGCAGGGAAGCTTCTGGCTATGTCACAGGGCTGAGAGAGCTCTTCCTGACTGCTGATTGCCAAGTCCTGGGAGCTTCCCTTCCTTACCTGCCTCCCTCTCAGCTCTGCGCCACCTCTCACCCTCCCGTGTGACCCCCTTTCCCTCAGGGTCTCAGAGTGCTGTATTCCAGTACTCATCCTACCCAGTTGTCCCCTCCATTTCCTTTGCTGGTTCCTCTCCCCACAGTTTAACTGTTCTGTCTCATGTCTTTCTATGTGATCTACCCTCAGACCTCACTTCCACGTGCAATTTCAATGACCTCCTCCTTGAAATTCATCCTTTGGGCTCAGTGTCTAATCCACCTCTCTTTCCTGGGAGTTGGTCTTAGATTTCCAGCTTTCTGCTGGAAACTTTCACCCTCATGTTCTACACCTGTAGCTGATACTCACCGTGTTAAAAATCCAGTTTCTTTTTTCCTTCTGACTCTCCCACTTCTCTGACATGTGCACCTACCATTTATTCTGTTCATACACAGCAGCAGATCAAGCTTCTAAAAACACAACGTGGCCATGTCAATCAACACCCTGCTCTAAGACCTCTCAGGGCTTCCAAGGGAGTGAACAGTTCCTCGGCACTTGGGCCTGTACTCAGTGACTCCCATGATCTGGCCCAACCTATCTTTCTAGCTCCATCTCCTATTCGTGACTAGTTAAATCACATTTTGCCTGGAATGAGCCTATTGTGTTTTGCAGATCTTGGCCTATGCTCTTTCTGTCAATACTGTGCCTTATTTTTCCTTTTCCATTTTTCTTTTAAAAAGAGTTTATTTATTTATTCATGAGAGATACACAGAGAGAGGCAGAGACACGAAGCAGGTTCCATGCAGGGAGCCTGAGCAGGACTCGATCCTAGGACCCCGGGATCACACCCTGAGCCGAAGGCAGATGCTCAACTACTGAACCATCCAGGCATCAATTCTGTTTCTTCTTATAAAAAACTTAGATATTCTTCAAAGATTTGGTTCAACTACTTCGTCTCCCACAAAATCTTTATCGGCCGACCTGAATGGAACTTTTCTTTCTTTCTTTATCTTTTTTTTTTAATATGTTTTTTTTTAAAATTTTTATTTATTTATGATAGTCACAGAGAGAGAGAGAGAGAGAGAGAGAGAGAGGCAGAGACACAGGCAGAGGGAGAAGCAGGCTCCATGCACCGGGAGCCCGACGTGGGATTCGATCCCGGGTCTCCAGGATCACGCCCTGGGCCAAAGGCAGGCGCCAAACCACTGCGCCACCGGGGATATTAATACTTAGAAATGTGACAAGTTTATACGTTATGCTATGTTCCCCACCAGTATAGCTGCCTGCTGTCATGCTACAGGCAGCTACATTTTACATCACTATTACAACATCATTTGTGACTGGAACTTTTCTTCCCACCCCTCTGATCTGTTACATTGTGTGTGTGTTATTCCTTAGCACTTATTTATTCCAGTGCACACATTCCTATATCTCATGTATCCTATTTCTTAGGCTGGCTTACAGAAACCCAAAGGCAGGGGTTCCTAGCTAATATGCTTCCGAGATCTATAGGAACCAGTACAGCTCAAGTATCAAGAAGCCAGGAAGGCAGCTGAGGTTCATCTCATTGGCCAAGGGCATTTTTCATGTATTTTTTTGGGATCTGCACTTTTTTTTTTTACAATAACTAAACCAGAAAATAAAGTAGCAAAAATCAGTTTAAGTTCCAGTAAGAGAAGTAAAAGAAGACTATCTGGCAGAGATCACTATCCCCATCTGTTTATAGCTTTATTACTCACAGAGTTTTAATTAAGTTAAATTTTTTCCACTGACTTTCAAAAAAGCTTTTGATTTTTAAGTTGCTGTGTACTTGCAAACTCAAAAGTGAATTTGGCTCTGAAAAAGGTATCACTGGTAGGTGAAAGCTGTACCAGGAAATACCCATAGTGATGTAGAAATTCCTTAAGCAATTTGATATACTTGAATATGTATGAGTAACTTATAAGAATAGTTTAAATATTATTTTAGTAAATGAGAGATAGCTGTCACTGAAATGATTTATTCATTGATATTTTTACATATATACATATATATATATATATTTAAATACATACTTTATTTCTTCCTCCAGAGCAGTCTTAAAAAGCTTGAGGAGTAGGTATTCTTCTCGCTGATTGGAAGCGTAATTGTATAGTGTGAAAATAACAGTATCCATAAATTTAGTTGACTTATTCTGTGGCATTTGGAAAATCAGCTTAGCCAGGTACAAAGGATTGGTCTAAAAGAAAAGAGGGAAGAAGGACAAAGTCCCCCACAAAACTGCATGTTAATATATTAAAACAGAGAGGAGTACCCAATTCCCTTTAACATGTATAAAGCATATAGTGGAGTATCTGGCACACAGTAAGACTTTAAAAGGTGTCAGCTGATATTAATACTATAGGAAGTTATATTACAAAGCTACAACAGAAGTTACATATATATATTTAATGAAATATAATTATGTGCACTATACATCGTTAACCATTTTAAGGTACATATTAATATTTATTGTAAAGACACAGAAGAGACTGAGGTTGACCAACAGAATCCAACATCCGAAGAGACTGGCAATAATGAACCAAGAGTCTAGCTACACAGACTATTCCAGAAGGACTGGTGAATGAACAGAAGGAAAAATATACCATATTCTGAGACTAGAAAGAAAAAGAAAAGGGCATGTTTACGTGTGGAGACAGGATGGCTGTGATGTTTTACGAGTAGAGAGAAGGTAGGAATGAGGCAGGGAGGCTGGAGGGAGGGGTAAAGGTCAGGATAGTTGACGGGTGAAATGGTGGAAGAAAGTGACAGAAAAAAAAGTCAACTTAAAAATAAAGAATTAAAAAAAAAATTGGTGTGACGTCCTGAGTGCTCATCTGAGGATAGGGTTCCTGAAGGCACCAGCCTTCATGTAATATGGGTCTTTTCCAGTAGCTACACCAATGAGGTTAGGTTAGAGGAATAAAACTACTATTTAGGTTATAGAGGAAAATATGTACATAGAGAAATTTAATATACCTACTCTTCATCTTCATCTGATGAGAAAAGAAAATTTTCTATACTAGTTTCTATGGAAACTAGTATTCATTTAACACACTCAGTTTGGCTTTAAAGTTTTTAAGAAAACCCAAGTTATAGTTTACTACTTAGGCTTACAATGCTCATAATGATTCCAAGCTCATAATGATTGTCTGAAATTTTATGAAGCTGGGGACCATGTTTTATTTATAGTTTTGCAGTGAATATTTTCCCACACTAAGCATATGGGATTATGAGAAAGGAAATCTGTCTAAAGCTAAAGATACCTTCTCCTCATGCCTCCCAGATGACCTGAAAGCTTTCCATATAGGCTGAGACTGAAGAGGTAAATGCAAAGCAAAACCTATCCTAGCTGACCTGTCTTGTGGCTAATACTTCTTGCCAAGACATCATTTAAAGGCCAAAGGAATTTAGACCATTTGCTTTATGTAGTTTCCTCAATGATCTCAGGCCAATGTCTTCGAGAAAAGATAAAGAAAAATACATGATTTCAACAGACACTCCACTAGATACAACTGAATGGCTGAGCTCTGGGACTAGCAGTTTTGGGTTGCTTGGGGAATAAAACTTGCTGGAATTATTCTCAACATGTTCCTGTGATTTTTATCTTTTCCATTAATGGTCTCCACATATAGAACAAAGTAAAAAAATGCAAGTCTTAGGCCAAGGACTACAGTTTCACTTTCCTTATAACACTAATTCTATCAAAATCTAACACTGGAAACCAAATCCTAAAGAAGCCTCATCCATTTGGGAGACTTACGGATGTCAAAAAGAATAAACGCCCAAGATTACATTTCCAACTGCTGGATGACTACTATTCTAATTCAGGTAGACAAACACTTTTCCCTACCCACGGGGAGCCCTCTTTCTTTCTGGAAAGTTTGCTGGTGTTAATTAAGCAAGGGATTCCAGGAACAATACTGTTTTAACATTTTCCCTCTCTGCTGTCACACCGTGGCCATCTGTGGCACTACACCCGCTCTCCAATCCATGATTCCAGATGGAGAATTCTCATTTGTACCACAATTAACATAACTTCTTTCATGGGGGCAAATCACACCTCATTCACGTTGTGGGTAATGTGTTCTCTGTATACCTAATGTCAGCACCATCCCCAAGGAAAGATTCAGGGACCTTCAGGCCTTGAGGAAGTGACCACTGCCAGCAGCAGCATCCCCACACAAAGGGACACCTGACTCAAGGAAGAACTGCTGACCCACCTTTTGGGGGAAGTTTTCTTCCCAAAGGGGAGGCTTTGTTTATCACTATCACTTACTTCCTCACTTTTCTTTGGGACTAAGTGGATGTACTAATAGAACAGATAAGGTGAACCAGTGACTTAGCCAAAACAACAACTGGTCCACCCCAGTCCAGACATAAGCAGTTCAACTTACTAGTTCTCACCTGCACCCTGGAAGCAGCAAAAAATTACTGTCCACTTACATAATAGTAATGCCACGAAAATAATGAAACTCAAAAGGATGCCCTAATGCCCTAATCAAAACTCTATCCTTTCTCAAAAGAAGGGAAGACTGGTTCAGGGAAAGATCCATTTTGCAAGTACTTTAATTTGCTCAGGGCTGACAGCATCTGCTTATATTACTAGTAGGTTTATACTGTCTCTGCAGGTAACTGTAATATAATGTAGTCCCGAAAGCAGGGGCTCCAAAGTCAAACTGCCTGGGTTCCAGTATCTCTGCTTTACCATCTACTGGCTGCATCCTGGTTTTCTCATATACAGTATGGGAATAATAATATTTACTATTTTCTAAGGGTTGTAGTAAGAATTAAATGAGATGATGTATGTAAAGCATCCAGAATAGCATTTGGTACTTAGTGGGTACTCAAAATGTGTCACCTACTACAACTTTACCCGGGGGAAAGATATACTGTAAACCACCGCCAAGCAATATAGTATTGATCCAAAGCTCATAGTGAGAGTAATTGTTCTCACCTGTAAAAGATAAAACAGCTGCTGATATGTTTCTAGTGTTTTTCTCCTTTCCTTACTCAAACTTTTAATTCCCTGGTTGTCAGTGTTAGTCAGTATTTGCATTTCTCCACCTTTTTTCTTATTCAGCTTTGTTCTGTGTGAAATGACATCCTGGAACAGAATTTAGGAAATGATTATTTTTTATTCTGGTATTCTTCATGTCCTCTCTTCACACACACACACCTCGAAACACATGTAGTTGGAAAGATTAACTTTCCACATTTTCCTTACACATCTTACATCTTTTGCTGGTAAACACACATGCGTGCGCACACATGCCTGGAATATGAAGCACTTACCCACACTACTGGGACACACATTGATATCCTCAATTCGCTTTTATTCAACTTTTAAAGACTCAACTTTTAAAGACTGCTGATGTGACTCTCTGAATGGCTTTCATGACCCACCAATGAATGGCACACGACCCAAATGAACGCCGCCAGTGCTCTAGAATGCCTGCCTCGTCTGCCATGTAATAACAGGTCACCATACTACAGAGTAGGTGGCAATAAAGCTGTTTTTTCCCAAATCTTCTTCCATCTGCTTCCCTGAACTTAGTCCAACCTCCATGTAAGATGTCGATTTGTAGCCAGCATCAGGATGTCTGACCATGGCTCCTGAGGAGGGGTATTCTGGGAAATTCCAGGCAATACAATGCTTTACTGTGCATGCATCATTGGTTGTCTAGCATCCCTGGCCCCTCTCCATCAAGTGCCAGTAGGGACCCCTAGTAATTCTGACAGTCAAAAACGTGCCTGCCACTGCTTTCAATTGCGCCTGGGGATGGGAACTACTGTTGGCTTTTGTGTACAGGTTCTACATCTGCTTACGTCCTAGCACCCCATTCTCCCACAGCTAGGGTCAGTCCACAGGTAGAAAGAAAACCCTTGGAGTTCTGATATAAGATAGTTCCATGTGATTATATCCACTGCAGGTCTATGAATTTATTCTTTGCCATTCTCAGCTAAGAGAGGGGCAACCTGGATTTCAGCACGTACTTCTGTCCTCCTTACTGTTGTGTGCAGAAAGGGGGGGGGGATTTGATTTGCATTTCCATGCAATTTTTTAAAAAGGCAACATTTCACCCTTATTTATAAGCATATGATATATTTCAGGATGAAGAAAGGAAGTGTACTCAGCACCAGATGAAGGTTCCGGGGAAGTCTGGGCAGGCACTTGCCTGCCATCCTTCTTGATAAGAAGTCATAAAACATCACCAGAATAAGTCTGGTTTACTGTTCCTTATTTCCTTGCTTTCTTCTTTTTAAGTAATTGGCAAAGCACAGATCAAGTCTCTCAAATATGTGGAGTAAATAGATTATCTTGGTTTTAAATAGACGGCAGAAACAAAATCTTGGTATTTAACTCCCTCTCCGGTTATTATTTTCAATGGTGGTGGCTCTGGCAACTGAAGATTTTCCTTTTGTTTTGTTCCCAGATTTCACCTTTATGTTACGGTTTTTGACATACACAGAAGAGAAGAGAGGGCGGGAGTGGCAAGCAGGCTCTGGGGCAGAATAAATCCCTTTGCATTAGAAACAGACATTTGGGGACACGTGGGTGGCTCGGCAGATGAGCATGTGCCTTTGGCTCAGGGCATGATCCCAGGGTCCTGGGGTCGAGTCCTGCACTGGGCTCCCCACAGGGAGCCTGCTTCTTCCTCTGCCTGTGTCTCTGCCTCTCTCTGTGTCTCATGAATAAATAAAATCTTTTAAAAAAAAGAAATATAGACATTTGGTGAGGGCAGGACAGGGAGAGTAATCCTGGATGGGGAGCTGGAACATGAGAGGCTGAGCCCTGGAGGGGAGGAGGTATGGGAGTGAGCAGCTGTGCGGATGGAGCAGAGTGTCTGCGGCACATCCCCCTGCACAGCTGTGCAGGTCACGGCAGGAAGCCCAAATTCCTTCTTCCCTGAAACTGTGCCTTGCTTAAGACTGCTCTTGAGTCAACACAAGTTTTCTTTGGGAAGCCTAAAGAAGGAGCCAAAGACCAACCAGGGAGCAGTTCCAAACATGTATGCTTCTCACTAATAGGAATTTCATGTCTTCTGTTCTTACCAATAAATATTGAACATGTGGAGAACAGTGGTTTGAAGGAGCAACAGTATCTTACTTTTTCACAATATTCCCTCATCTTGATGTTGCCCTGGTGGCCACATTTTGTCCCTTGCCATGATTGCAGGATACCTGAATGCAGGTCATATGCTGTTATATAGACATTTTTATAGAAGGTGTAGACTAGTACAAAGGGTTTGGGCTTCGCAGGCATGAAAGTAGGGGTGCCTACACAGCCTTGTTAACTTTGTGGCCTTGTGCAGGTGAACGTCTCCAAGCCTGTTCCCTTAATCTATAGAATGGGATCAATAATCCCAGTCTCAGTTGCTATGAAGGTCAAAACAACATATGTGATGCACTTGGCACAATTCTCAGGGAAGAAAACAAGGCTCAGAGAGGTTAAGAAACACGCTCGGGGAAACACGCTAACACATGCAGTGCAGCAGTAGAATCAAGCCATAGAACGACCCTTCATCTGGGTTTTAGGCAGCCCGGGCCTGACATCTGCACTCCTATTATGCACCGCATTCATTGGTGGGTAGCTCAGGGACTCAAGATTCCTTTTACTTTCTTTCCTTTTTTCTTTTTAAAATGGACTGACTTATTTTAGAGAGAGAGCATGCGAGCTCATGTGAGTGGAGAGAGGGAGAGAGAATCTCATGCAGACTCCCCACTAGCATAGAATTGGATGCAGGGCTCCACCCCACGACCCTGAGACCACGACCTGAGCTGAAATCAAGAGTCGGATGCTCAACTGACTGAGCCCAGCTGCCCCAGATAACTTTTCCTTTCTCTCCTTCCTTCCTTTCTCTCCTTCCTTTCTCTCCTTCCTTTCTCTCCTTCCTTTCTCTCCTTCCTTCCTTCCTTCCTTCCTTCCTTCCTTCCTTCCTTCCTTCCTTCCTTCCTTCCAGATTTTATTTATTTGAGAGAGAGACAGAGAATGTACACAAGAGAGCACAAGCAGTAGAGTGGGAGAGGCACACTGCCCATTGAGCAGGGAGCCCGATGCGGGGCTTCACCCCAGGACCCCAGGATCATAACCTGAGCAGAAGGCAGACACTTAACTGGGTCACCCAGGTGCCCTACTTTTACTTTCTATTCAGATTTTCTTTCAAGCTAGTTTGAGCTTATACTCTTCTTCCTCCCTATTTCTCTAGGAAACTTCTACGTCACTTGCTTTGTCTCCATCTCTAAGCCATTTTTTTTTTTTTTTTTTTTTTTTGCCTAAAACCAATGTTAGCCACTTCATTCACCTACTGACTTCCTGTGATTTCTAGGAGGAATGCCAATTTTATTTTATTTATTATTTATTTTTTAGTAAGCTCTATGCCTAACGTGAAGCTTGAATTCATGACCCCAAGATCGAGAGTTGCATACTCTACCAACTGAGCTAGCCAGGCAAGGAAGGTCACTTTCAGAAAAATTTTAAGACACATGGTTACTTTGGGGCTCTTTACAAACTAAGCTACTTCCTTTAAAAATCTTTCTTTTTTTTTTTTTTTAAGGATTTTATTTATTTATTCATGAGAGATACAGAGAGAGAGGCAGAGACACAGGCAGAGGGAGAAGCAGGCTCCATGCAGGGAGCCCGAAGTGGGACTCGATCTCGGGTCTCCAGTATCATGTCCTGGCTGACAGCAGTGCTAAACTGCTGAGCCACAGGGGCTGCCCTAAAAATCTCTCTCCTCTTTAAACACAAGCTCAGTATTAAAAAAGAAAAAAGAATCAAGAAGTTGAATTTTACTACCCACCCAAAGAAGAATCACTTTTTTCCTAGCTCTAAGTATATATATTTCACAACAAATTAAATTGTACTGCTTTAAGTACTATTGTCTTTATTGTATTGCAAACATTGCCCCTGCCCTTAAATGTTCTTTGAAAACATTATTTTTAGTGGCTATATAGCCTACATATTAAACTCATTTTACTGTTCTCTGTTTATTGTTTTTGTGTTTGGGTTGTTTCTCACCTTTTCACTACTATAAATAAAGCTTTAATTGTACTATTCTTGTCATCAAATTAAAAAATGCTACTATCAATGATAAGACTAAAGACCATATATTTAATAATCATTAATTAAATTTTCAATAAGTAATCAATACTTGGTGTTTGAAAAGGTAAGTTGAAAAATTAGCTCTATTTCACAACATCATCAATTAAGAATACTTAAAAAAAACCTTAAACAGGGGACGCCTGGGTGGGGCTCAGCAGTTGAGTCTCTGTCTTTGGCTCAGGGCATGATCCTGGAGTCTCGGGATCGAGTCCCACATCGGGCTCCCTGCATGGAGCCTGCTTCCCCCTCTGCCTGTGTCTCTGCCTCTCTCTGTGTCTCTCATGAATAAATACATAAAATCTTTAAAAAAAATCTTAAACATTCATAAAGACCTGAAAATTTGCCATGATTTCATTTTCCACATGAATAACAAGCTACATGTTACGCCTACTATTCAGTGTTTTGCAACTAGCCTTTATTTTAAAAGGCATTTCCTGTTTACAACTTTATGGGAATGGCGTAAAACAGCAGTCTAAAGGCTGTAAAAGGCATTTTCTGAAGGACCTTCTGAAATAGGTTACCCTTTTAAAATTCTCATGTTCGTCAAATAATACACATTTTTTAAAAAGGAGAAAAGTACTATTTTTCTGGATAAAATAATAAAAACCGATAATACAGAACATTTAAAATGTACTTTTCTTTCTTTCTCTCTCTCTCTCTCTTTTTAAGATTTTACTTATTCATGAGAGACACAGAGGCAGAGACATAGGCAGAGGGAGAAGCAGGCCCCTGAGGGGAGCCTGATGTGGGACTCAATTCCCAGATCATGACCTGGGCCAAAGGTAGACACTGAACTGCTGAGCCACCCAAGTGTCCCTAAATTGTACTTTTCTTAATATTTAGAAAAGAATATAATTTCCTATTTTGTAAATTGCTCTATTTTCCTTATTTTCTGGGCACTATTTCACTATTTCTCTGCGAGGGCTGGAGACAAGAGTGGGGCATTCACATCCTCATCTGCTGGCCTCCTGAGCTCCTCATTTCCCAGTTTTCCAGAAACAAAGACTCAAGTCAGTGGCAGTTGGCACTCTTTGTTTGACCCATGGTAGCTTTCTCAGAGTTTCTAGAAGGTCAACTTCCCATGCCCCCTTCTGACCTATCCATTTTCTGAAAACTGATGTGGCACTGGAATAGGAACATGGAGAGAGATCTGATCCTACAAATTTCCTTTCTAGGGTAAAAAAATGAAACTTTACACATGGTTTGAGGGAGCTCTGAAATGAACAGGTTTCACACAGATACAAAACTATAGCATTATTTACTTAGAGGCTGTTTGGGGGGCAGTCCACTCAGTAAGGGCCATTTTGGATATGTGTAAAGGCTTTTTTTTTTTTTTTTTAAAGATTTATTTATTTAGGGGGAGAAAGAGTGTGTGCATGAATTGGGGGAGGGGAGAGAGAGAGAGAGAGAGAGAGAATCTCAAGCTGACTCTACATTGGGCACCGATCCTGACGCAGGGCTTGATCTTATGACCCAAAATCAAGAGTCAAATGTCCAACTGACTGAGCCACCAGGCACCCCACAAAGATAGTTTTTTTTAACATCCTAACAATTGGAAGGTTTCTAGTGGGTGGGAGCAGGGATGCTCTGCTGTCCTGCAATTTGTAGGACATTCCTGCGTACATTGTCTACCTTTTGCATGGGTGGATTTTTCAATGTCCTCCTTGTTATTCATGTAGGTCTAAATTCTGTAATTATTTGAGCCCCCAAACTAATTGTTTTAGATATAAACAAAATGCATTTCCCCCGCAATTTTACTATACACTGACTCTTCTAGGACTGCAATTCTGTGCAGGGAGATCAACTGGCTTGTTCTGAACTTTACAAAGAGTTATTTTCCACTTTGGAAAATGAAATCATGGACAGTTCCCCCACTCACTGGCATTAGTCATCTGCAGCAATTCGTAGTTTGTTCAGTCTGTGATATTCTGGGAAGAGGCCCAAGCCTCAGGCAACTCGTTCACATCTTCTAATGGCATTGGGCCCATGTACTTTCACATTGAAATCCACATTTTTATTAGAAATTACTTTTTTATATTTGTGGGAAGACCTTAGTCTCATTATGAAGGTACCTATGTAAGTAGACTTCGTTTCACGTACATTTCATTTCAGGATGGTAAAAGAGCCTCACAAAATACGTTATCAGGGACAAGAGTATAAAATTTTACCGGTCTGAGAACCATGAGAAAAATGGTCAGTGAATTTGGACAACACATTCTGGATTCTAAATGAGTTTAGCTTGACAAAGGTTTTGTCGGCAAATACTTGTGCCCCCTCTCTCTTCTGGGAGCTGAAGGCCTCACAGATCCCACTGACCTCCAGCGTGATCCTGTTTTTCACCAGGAGCCCAATCTTGATGTCCATCAAGTTCAGGTCTTTCTCTAGCTGTTGATTGCCTCTGATCTTGGTCACCACTTCTTCCCTTAATCGTGCTACCTCCAGCTCTTCCTGGAAATCCAAGTTACTTTGGTCCAATAGGTGTACAAATTTTCGGATCACTGTTAATGGTGGGTTTTCAGAGCCAACTGCAGGGAAAGGAACAGGCATGCTTTCATTAGGCATGTTTGGAATTCTCATCAATAAGAGAGGAATCAGGTATTTCAATAAGGCATTACTACAAAAATATGGCAATGGAAGCACTTAGGTTCCAGAGTGACTCATACTGTCCATGTCAAATCTGGACAGGGAAACTGATCATATAAATAACTGCACACCACTGATGCCACCTGGTCTGTCTTCCAGCTATCTAATTCTCCCATACTGCTTCCAGGACCCTCGCACGGAGAAGATAGCTCTACCTGTCTGTGCTTTATTGATAAGGAACGTAAGAATGGATGTTAACTAAGTTATCTCTGAGACCTTGTGGCTGAGCCAGATAAGAGATTTCTGTTCCTGCTACAGGAAATGGAAAGTGATTTCTCTGAGCCCCAAAGACCATGGAGAGAGAGCAGGAACTAGGTGAAAAGTGAATTAGAGAAAGTCAATGAGAGGAGAACTGTAAGGCCAAACAGGAGCCAATGGAATGACGAGTGAAACATGTTCTGTGGCACAAATACAGGGATTTTAGACATTGAAATTTGGTCCTTGTCCTTTCGGCATGGACCGAGAGGGCACTCAGAGCCTGGGACACCAGCCTCGCTGTTGAGAGGGGTGTCTAAATTCTAAAAGGGTTTCCCCTTGGTGCTCTGAACATTAATTATGCTTTAATTCCTGGGCACTGTGACTTTACAAAAAAATACATTTGTTAAAGTGTTTTAGTAAACACTGGGTAAACTTTTAAGAATAAATGATCTGGACCTTCAGCGATTAATGACTACACACAACACAAAGATGACTTCAAGAACCTCAGCCTAGTTGTGGCAACTCCCATCACCACCTTCTCCTTTACACTGAGTCCCTAACCCATCTTCTTTTTAATTCCAGCTTGGTTCTGTGGTGTTTTGGCATTCAAGAAATAAAGAGTTAAACACCACAAATAACTAATAGCATGAATCCCACATGAACAACCAAATCTATGCCACTTCTGATGGGCTTTATTGGAGAAATTAGTTTGGCTCTTGGGACTCTTCCCTTCCTGAGACTAAAGCACACATGAATTTGTTTTCTACTTTCTAACAAAGATGTTGCTTAATGACATGGCCATTTCAGAAAAAGGCTGAGCAATGCTCCAGAACTCACGTACATAGCTAAGTCAGAAAAACATGAGCCATCTCGTTTGGTCTCAAATTCTCTTTCCTCCTAAGAACCACCTATCTCTGTATGTGCCAATAAGTAGATTACAAACAAATTAGGTACTTTAGCTTTACTAATTATTATTATTATTATTTTATTATTTTTTTTTTTAAAGATTTTATTTATTTATTCATGAGAGACAGAGGCAGAGGGAGAAGCAGGCTCCATGCAGGGAGCCCGACGTGGGACTCGATCCCGGGTCTCCAGGATCAGGCCCCGGGCTGAAGGCGGTGCCAAACCGCTGAGCCACCCGGGCTGCCCAGCTTTACTAATTATTATGGCCCCAATTTAGTATTTCCTCTCTCAGCAGTAGGCTTGTGACATCTTCATGATGGGAATCATTTTGGGGTATTTTAATTCCAGAGAGTCACCTAACTTGATAGCACTGACAAGTGACCATATCACACTTATAGCAACTTCCAAGCCTGCATGCACTCAATGCCCTTCCAGAAGGAATGGGTGAAAATGGATGATGACAGACTAATAAAAGTGACTTTTTTTTTTTTCCGGATTAAAAATGCCTTGGTCTGGTGCACCTGGGTGCCTCAGTCAGTTAAGTGATTGCCTTTGGCTCAGGTTGTGATTGTGGGGTCCTCGATGAAGCCCCAAATTGGTTCCTTGCTCAGCGGGGAGTCTGCAGACTTCTCCCTCTCCCTCTGCCCTTCCCACTGCTGTTCTCTATCTCTCACTCTTTCTCAAAATAAATAAATAAAATCTTTAAAAAATTGCCTTAGTCTTGGGATATCTGGGTGGCTCAGTGGTTGAGCATCTGCCTTTGGCTCAGGGTGTGACCCCAGCGTCCTGGGATTGAGTCCCACATCGGGCTCTCTGCAGGGATCCTGCTTCTCCTTCTATGTCTCTGCCTCTCTCCATGTCGCTCATGAATAAATAAATAAAATCTTTAAAAATAATGCCTTAGTCTTACAAAGATGCTGAACTGAGAAAGTAATGAAAATTGGCATTTCTGATACCACAAAACCGTCCTACTGCAAAAGTGCAGAGCAGCTTGGATCTAACTTATTCACTACCATAGTTTCTATCCACTTTCTATGCTTCAACATGAAATCACCTGGATTTTCTAATTTTCTAATTTTATTGTGACATATATTAGTTGGGAAAATAGGCATATATCTCTCTAAGACCTTAATTAGGCAAACTATAATACTAGTGTTATTAAAGAGGCAGTAAGTATTACTTATATAAATAGATTTATATATTTGATTATAGCTCCATCCATTCCACCCTTTAGGTCCTAAATGAGCCACCATGGAAAAGCCACATTCCATTCACTAGCCGCGTCTTTAAGGTATGACTCCAGTTTTTGCTTATTTATAGTTCTAACATCTAAGAATTTTGCATGATCGTTATTCTTAAATCTTTGAGCCATATTTTCACCTGGATTTTTTAAAAAAAGATTTTTATTTATTCATGAGAGATACACAGAGAAATGCAGAGACACAGGTAGAGGGAGAAGCAGGTTCCATGCAGGGAACCCGACGTGGGACTCAATCTTGGGACTCTAGGATAATGCTTTGAGCCAAAGGCAGATGCTCAACCACCGAGTCACCCCTTCACCTGGACTTTTAAATTAGGATTTCTTTTGTCTTTGTCATTTAAAAAAATGTAAAGGGGCACCTGGGTGGCTCAGTTGGTTAAGCACCCAACCTTGGTTTTGGCTCAGGTCAGGATCTTGGGGTCATGAGATTGAGCCCTACATGAGGCTTGGTGCTCAGTGTAGACTCTGCTTGAGATTCTCTCTTTCTCCTTCTCCTTCTGCCCCTTTCCCCTTTCATGTTCTTTCTCTCTCAAATAAATAAAAATCTTTAAAAAAATGTAAGCAAGTGAAAAGCATCACCACAACTGCCCACAAAAACATGTTACCAAGAATGAAATGAAAAGCAGCCTGTGCTCATTTAGAAAATTTATTCTTGGGATCCCTGGGTGGCGCAGTTGTTTGGCGCCTGCCTTTGGCCCAGGGCGTGATCCTGGAGATTCGGGATCGAATCCCACATCGGGCTCCCGGTTCATGGAGCCTGCTTCTTCCTCTGCCTGTGTCTCTGCCTCACTCTCTCTCTCTCGGTGACTATCATAAATAAATAAAAAATTAAAAAAAAAAAAAGAAAATTTATTCTTAAATTGTCTTTCAGGAGTAAAGGGCAGTAGAAAACCTGTTTTAGTGTGTTAGGGCTCAGAAAAGAAAATCCCTATTTAGCCATCTTGTAAAACACTTGAAGATATCCACCAACTGAGAGATGAACTTCATTAACTCAACAACGGAGAAGTGTGGCCCTGAAAAGACTGGCTGGCCTTTCCTTGCTTAGCTTGCACAGGGAATTCTGGAATCCAGTGGAATGATGTATTAGCCAACAGATTCTGTAGGCTGCAGGTACAAACTGCTCTCTCAATCTTCTTGAGGCTTTTCCTCAATAAGTAACAGAGAAGACCTTTCTGGAGCCATAAACTTCACTCCAAAACTCAGACTTTAGACAGTAAAGGGCACTCACTAAACTACTTCCTAGGTAGTTACGTTACTGAACTTTTACTTCCTCCAAAGTATAAAAATGAGAAACAAGGCAGAGTCAGACACAGCATAGGGGCCATTTTCATTACTATGATGTGCAAATCATGATTTTTTTTTTTACCCTCTCAAAACTAATTCTGAGTGACCTAAGCAAAATATTTTAAAAATTTGTGCAATACTACTATCAGCAAGTTCTTAATCTATCACATGTTCTTGCAATAATAAGAATGTTAAAAATTCAGCATATAAAAAAAGATCTTGATTATGTAAAGAACAGAAAAACATACAAAGTTGGGATTGCAAACAGTGCAAAATGTGAATGTTGTTTGAGTGATTTTTATTTTATTTAGCTGTTTTTAAACTTTCTACAAATGGTATATATTAGTATTATAATAAAAAATATTTTAAAAACTGGAAAGTCTAGAATGAAATTATAGGAAGATGTTCATAGTTATCTTTGGGAGATGAGTTTTTTTCCTTCTTATTCATGTCTCCCAAATTTCTCATGTGAACATGTTTTATTCTTAAAATGAGGGAAAAAAATCATAGGCCAACAAAACAAATTAAATAGTTCAAATATAAGCTTATCTTCTGGCTAATTCTTTTGCATTAGATTTCTGACTCTAGCTCAAATTTAATATAAAAATATCAGCATTTATGCCAACTCTATTCTTTGTGAAGAAATCATATCCACTCTACCTACGCTTCTGTATAAGAGGAAGTCCCTCTTCCTGCCATGCCATTCATGTTCCTTCGTGTGCCAGTTCAGAACCCGGGGTCTGAGCTAGTCACAATCTACTGGAAACAATGGACAACTTCTGTTCCTGGAGCAGCCTCTGAAGTGACTAAGATGTTTTTATTTTTGCTTATTTATAAGGAATCCATACTTTGTTTCAAGATGATTTCCAGTTAGTGATGGCTTGACTTAACGATTTTTTTACTTCATGAAGGTGCAAATGCCATACACATGCAGTAGAAGAGTACTCTGAAGTTTCAGTTTGCATCTTTTCCCAGGCTGGGATCATGCCATAGGATGGTCTCTTCTGATGCTGAGTGGCAGCAGTGAGCCACAGCTCCCTGTCAGCCACGTGATCCTGAGGGTAAACAACCCATACACTCATAGCCATTTTGTTTTTCACTTTCAGTGCAGTATTCGATAAATAACAGAAGCTATTCAACTCTTTGCTATAAAATAGGCTTTGTGTAAGATGATTTGTCCAACTGTAGGATAATGGGAGTGCTCTGAGCACATTTAGGGCAAGCCAGGCTAAGCTATGATGTTCCATAGATTAGGTGTATTAAGTGCATTTTGACTTTGGATATTGTCAACTTACGATGGGTGTATTAGGACATAACCTTATTGTTAGTGGAGGAATATCTGTACTCCTACTTACCCAATGTTTTGTAGTCATCTCTAGCTTTGTTTGCTCTCAGTAGTGACTGTATTTTCACAATTTCATTTTTCTGCAAAAGAATGAGACCAGTCATGATCTTCCCAAAACCCAACTATTCCACAACTGTAGAATTCAGAACTACTTAAAAACTGACAATATTTAAAAATGGACATGATTTAGGGACACCTGGCTGGCTCTGGTGGTGGAATATGTGACTTTTGATCTCAGGGGTGTGAGTTCAAGCCCCATATTGGGTGTAGAAATTCCTTAAAAATAAAATTTTTCATTGTATATAAAAAATATTTTAATTCTTGTCCTTACGAACTATAAAGACTATACGTGATTTGGAAATGAGACTGTACTAAACAATGGCCAAAGAATAACTCTACTCTATGCCTTGTCTTTGGTCACTCAGAATTTTCTTTTATTTACTTTATTTTAGAGAGATACAGAAAGAGTGAATGGGGGAAGGGCAGAGAGAAAGAGGATCTCAAGCAGACTTTGCTGAGTATGGAGCCTGACACAGGGATCGATCCCACGACACTGAGATCATGACCTGAGTTGAAATCAAGAGTTGGATGCTCAACCAACTGAGCTGCCCAGGTGCCACTGGTCACTCAGAATTATGTTATCAGCTATGATTGTTGTTGCTTGTCACCTCATGTTATTTTTATTTTATTTTATTTATTTAGGAGATTATGGTGTATTCACCATAATCTCCTTTCCGTTCCACATAAATTCAGGATCTCTTTTACACATAACAATACACCACATCTCTGATGCCTGGTTGGAATACCAATGTTCTGTGCCATGTTGTCTTCTGACTGACCATCACTCTCCCCTGACCACCATATGTCATGAATGACACCATATGTCATTCTTTGCTAGAGAAGATACTGTGACTGTGTTTTTCCCTTCCACTGTCTCATGATGGGGTCCTGACCCACTTGCCCAAGTAGCTGCACATGGTTCAATAGCTATTGCTATTTCAGACTCACATCTTACAAACTGATGAAATGCCTGTAATACATGTCCTTGAAACATGGCTTCTACTTGCTTTTCCTACAAGCTAGTCTTTGGTCTTCTAGTGAAGGATTTGAGGCTCCCTCCCTCCCTCCCTCCCTCCCTCCCTCACTGGATGCTCTCTAAAATAAAATCTTAAGAAAAAAAAAAAGAATGAAAACTATTTAGAACTGACAGTATTTGGATGGGGTGCATTCAATGTTTATTTTTTCCATTTTCTTTGAAAAGAAAGGGTCAGAAAACTTAGCTAAAAGTATCGACAAGATTATACGGGACTGTTTATAAAGAGATCTAAGAGGGAAAAGAATTTTATTTATTTACTTTTTGGGGGAAAATAATTTTAGCCTCAAATTTAGATGATTCAATCTCTAATTTAAGATTGAATCAATTTAAAGATCCTAAAAAAATTCTTCCTGTGGTCTTCTATTTAAGTTTATCAGTTAGCAGTTAGAAAAACTTTATAAGCAGTGTTGGAAAATACTTGTCTGGAATCTTTTCTCTTCAACATTACTAGCCCACATCCATTTCTTCTCACACATTTCTATGCAGCCCTGACTAGTGAAGTCTCACTCTTAACATGAGTTCTGAATTAAAAAAAAGTAAGCCTCCCAATATTATCACATTGAGTTCTTAAGACCCGTTGTTTCCTCTTATTGTACATTTCCACCATTTAGCTCTGAAGTTGTTTTTAAAAAATATGTAAGGTTACTGATGTTTGGCTTGCAACTGTCCATCAAATTAAGTGACATTGATGTTTTAGAACTTGAGCCAAAGGCAGTTGGGGAGACATGAAAATATCATTTAACCCAAATAAAAGCCTTGGTGTGTGTCTTAGGACAAAAGGAAGCAAGTGTGTGAAAAATATTTAGGAAAGAAGACATTTCATTTTCTCTTCCTGAACTGACAAAATATTCTATTTAATGCAAAGACTAGATAGGAATGAACACTATGCAGCCAGCATATACAATACACCAATAGCCTTCCACTCGGGTTCTCTTCTAAAAATATTTCCACCATCTAATAAAAATCATTCAATGCTAACATTCAACAAAGCATTCATTCAATTCATCCTCAGTCAGGGTGAAAATCTACTTGGCATGTCTCTTACATGATCTCTGAAATACTGTAGTCGTGAAAGGTAATTCCTCCGTGTTGTTACCATCCGGAACCAGGACTGAATCTAAAAATGAGTTAAACAGAGAAATCAAGGCATTACCAAACAACCTTTAATATCTTTTCACGCAGTCTTTCTAAAGATAATATTGATAGTGTGATAAAAAAGTAGATATTAGCAGCCCACCAAATAATTAACATCCTAAGTCTCATCTTCATCTTCTACTTCTTTCATTGCTTTTTCTCTTGGGGGTTCAAAGCATTTTATACCTTATGGTGGGGAAGGTAATATAGCTTTGTGCCTTTCTGCTTTCGTCTCAGTAAATAAAAACCAAGAGGGCAGACATTTTGCTGAGCATAGCAATAGGTCAGGGAATCAAAAACTAAGTCCCAGGTTTCTTCCACCATCCTTTAAAGTCATCCAGTATCCTTTAAGTCTTTACAGGGAAACATGTCTAGAATTCTCATGAGGGACCAATTGGCACCTACAGTGTCCCAAGGCAACAGGCATGTGTTCCATGGTGAGTGCAGCACATCACTAAGGAGCACAATGGGTCTAGATGATGTCATTCTCTGTCTTCACAGTTTAGAGGTCTTATGAATTAATCTCATGTCATTCCAATCTCTGTCCAGCCCTACTATTCCGACTCTAATCTGGATTTCCACATTGTCTGCAAGTTTGTTTCTGGGCAGTCCTCTGGTTTCCAGAACTGAGGAGTGGGTACCCTGGTGCCTTTTCATTTTCTAAACTCACAGCCATCAGACTGGGTCGAGAGCTAGGTTAGACCTGCTTGACCCCCACCCCCACCCCCACACCCCACCCCGAGGTCCTAACTTAGTTCTACTTCCTCTTGTTACTGGCTTTGCATTTGCCTAACAACTAAGGTTAAGTTTGAGCACTGTAAATATTATCAGTGAATACGATAAGAGGATGCTGTTTTCCCCTAGAGCTTAAGTATCAATTTGGACTTGGTAGAGAAAGAGCATTCACTGGTTATGAAATAACTGCATATTTGATTCTCAAAACCACACAGAGGACCTGAGCCAGGTACAGTGTTTTAACAGCCTTGAAGATGATCAGCTATGTGAGTGAGTAATGGATATGGGACTCAAACCTGGGACTTATTTCTGACTTCAAGACTCCTATGTACCCTTTCCATTCTCTGTCTTCCAGGAGCAAAACTAAAATTGAAGGGAAAGGAATAAGTCAAGCACTAAGGTAGGAAGGGATGTTTACCTTCACAATGGAATTGGTATTGTCAACGAACATTTGCCGCCTGCATGAATATGCTTTCCGCTGTTTGTATCCCTTCCAAAAAGCCTGTGGAAAAGAGCAAGTTAAAAAATTCCTTTTGTGCAACAGTTTACTGCTTGATAGAAAGCACAGGAACAGAGTATGTCTCGGGAGGCACTGTGTTGGGCTACTGTCTGGGGCCCTCTCTTCCAAATCCCCCGTGGACACCACTGCTGATGGGTGGACATGTACTGAGCAGAATGCTCCAGCTCACAGCTGAGGCTTGTCTCAAACTTGGGGAAAGCACAGTTAGCAGGTAGAAGCTCAGTCTCCTGTTTGAAAGCTTAATTTATCAAGGCTCTGAGTGACAAAAAGTAATAATAAAATGGGGATCCCTGGGTGGCGCAGCGGTTTAGCGCCTGCCTTCGGCCCAGGGCACGATCCTGGAGACCCGGGATCGAATCCCACGTCGGGCTCCCGGTGCATGGAGCCTGCTTCTCTCTCTGCCTGGGTCTCTGCCTCTCTCTGTGTGTCTCTCATGAATAAATAAATCTTTAAAAATAAAAATTAAAAAAATAGGGGATTATTGGCTCAAAAGTTGGTATTTATTTTTATTTTATTTCATTTTTATTTTTTAAGAGATTTTACTTATTTATTCATGAGAGGCAGAGAGAGAGAGAGAGAGAGAGAGAGAGAGGCAGAGACACAGGCAGAGGGAGAAGCAGGCTCCATGCAGGGAGCCCAATGCAGGATTCAATCCCGGGTCTCCAGGGCCACGCCCTGGGCTGAAGGTGGGCCACCCGGGCTGCCCCTATTTATTTATTTATTTTTAAAAAGATTTTATTTATTTGACACACACACAGAAGGTGAGCGAGCGAGAGCACAAGCAGGGGGAGTGCCAGGCAGGCGGAGAGGGAGAAACAGACTCCCCACTGAGCAGGGAGCCCAATGCCAGGGCTCAAGTCCAGGAATCTGGGATCATGACCCAAGCCAAAGGCAGATGCTTTAACTGACTGAGCCACCTCGCCAACCCCAATAATTGATATTTAAAATGAGTAGTTACTGTCAAATTGCCCTCCAAAAAGTGTAGGACAGACATTTCTTTCCCCAGGGTTTCGCTGAACTAACAAAAATGAAAAAGATTGAGGATATCTAAGCTGATGGCTTCATTTTTATACTTTACTCTCCAGCAAAGTATAGAAACCTTACCTTCCTATACATACAAACCTTACCCTACCCCATTTATAATATAATTGTATATTACCTATATACATATTGAGAATCATATAACAAGTTTTGTAATTTTTACTTCACTTGCCAAACATAATTAAAGAAATTCAAGAGTAGAAGGAAAACGTGTTTACTCACAATTTTACTCTTTCATTGTTTTTTCCTTCCTGGTTTTCCAAAATTCTTTTATCATTTTCTTTTTTGTTTAGAGAACTTTCTTTGCTATTCTTTTAGGGCAGGTATGCTATTGACAAGTTCTCTTAATTTTTCTCTTCATCTAACAAAGTCTTCATTTCCCCTTCATTCCTAAAGAATATTTTTGGTGGATAACGAATACTGTGTTGGACAGTTCTTTCCTTTTAATGTTGTAAGAAATTTTGGGCCATTCCTCCTCATTTCCATAGGCCCTTATGGGAAAATCTTCTGTCATGAGAACTGTTTTACAGATAAGTTGTCGTCCCTATATCATTGCTTTAAAGATTAAAAAAATTTTTTTTTATTTTTCAGAAGTGTGTGATGCATCTTTGGGTACATTTCTTTAAGTTTATCCTCTTTGGGGTTTACTCAACTTCTTGAATCTGTGGTTCTGTGTCTTTGATCACACACAGGAACTTTTGAGACATTTAGTCCAGGGCTTTTTCAGTACTTTCCCTTTCTCTTCACCTCTGAAACTGATGACACAAACATTAAATCTTTTGTTATGGTCCCACAGATGCCTTGAGGCTTTGTTCATTGGTTTTTCCATCTTTTCTCTCTGTTGCTCAGATCTAGTAGTTTCTATAATTCTATTCTCTAGTTCACTAACTTGGTCCTTTGTTCTCTCCATTTTGCTGTTAAGTCCATCCACTGAGTTTTTTTTATATGTTGTTCTATCTCTTAGTTCCAAAATTTGTTGTTGTTTTTTTTACTATCTTCTAGTTCTTTGCCAAGGCTTTATTTTTTCCTTTGTGTGAAGTGTTTATTGCCATATTTTATGGCAGCTTTAAAATCGTCTGATAATATCTCTGTCATCTGTATTGGTATCTATTAATTGTCTTCTACAATTTACAGTTTGCTTGGTTCTTGAAATGTTTATTATCGATTGAAAGGTGGACAAATTCGACATTATGTGGTGACTAATAAGACTCTGGATCTTATTTATTCTGTTTTAGGTGGCTTTCCCTGACATTGTTCTGGCAAGGGAAGGGGGTGGTGATGCTGCCTCATTACTGGCAAGTAGGGGTGGAAGTTCAGGTTCTCCACCTGGCCTCTATTGATGCCTGAGATGGGGGCTGCTTATTAGTGCTGAATGGAGGGGCTGGGAGCTCTACCCCTAAGGCTGGGCCGATTCTACTCTGCCTGGGAGGGAGGGCAGTGGTGCTGTGTTACTACTCCTCACGTGGCCTCCACTGGTAGCAGAAAGCTTTGTGGCAGGTGGCCTCATTACTACTGGCTTGTGATCAAAGTCCACACTCTCCACCTGCCTCCTCTGACACCACCCAGCAAGGAAAGGAAGGGCTGCCACATTACTGTTTTTGTGAGCATGGAAGTTCAGGTTCTGGGGAGCTGGGTACCTTGTTAGGGTCTACCAGGGTGAAATGCCAGGGTCTCAACTTTGTGGCATGAGTGGTATGTGTGTGTGTGGGGTCACAGTTTTGTTTTTCTGTGCTGTTTGGCTAGAGTTAGAGTGGTTATAATCTAAAAGTTTTGTCTTTCTGGGCTACACCTTTCTTGGTCCTTTGGCTACAAAGAAAAGGCTTTTGTTGGAGTTTCTGCCTGCATTTTTGTGTTGCCAGCCTCTGCAGCAACAAGTCTGAGATACATAAAGCTAAAAGAAAATCACAGAATTCACCTCCATGTCCTTCTTGGGTCTCAAGGTTCCCAAGACAATCTACCTTTCCTCTCTCCATTTTTCATAGTGCTGTGTTTGTTTACATATAATGTCTGGGGCTTTTAGCTGTACTTAGAGGAAAGAATAGGGAAAAGTAGCTGTGTTCTGTATTCCCAGAAGTGGGAGACAAGCCCAAATAGTTTTTAAGTAGCCAATGTTTTAGAGTTTCCTATACTATTAAGGTCATATGAATTTATTCCTTGATAGATTACAAGATTTAAAAAAATCAGAAATGTAAAAAGTAGGTATGTTTCAAGAGAGCCACCTGAAAAGCTATTAAAACTGAGTTCTTCCAGGTGATTAGTTTTAAAATGAACATATATACTTGATTAATTTTCTGCATGTGAAAAACAACACAATAGAAAAAAGATGACATTCATGATAGCAAAAAATAATGGAGTTAACTTTAGAAATAGGAATAAATTTAATGCTCTACAGTGAGAAAGATTAATAAACGGAGAGATATACTGATTACTGAACTGGAAAATTCATTATTGTAAAGATGCCAATCTCCTGAATAAACTAAAATCTCCATGTAATTATTACAGAAAATTCAGGAAAGGGTCTGGAACTTTATCAGCTGCCTTTGCACTACTGAAACGAGCACATGTTTTTCTCCTTTAAGCTATTGGGTTGATAAGGACTTACATAAGAAGGTAAATTATTGACGTTTTAAAACTGGATTTAGCTTCATAGTACTTCTCAAAATTTAACATGTATACAAATCATCACAGGGTCTTTTTAAAATGCAGATTTGAACTGAGAGGGTCTGAGTGGGGCTTCCAGGTAATAACAGTGCTGGTATATGCTCTACACTTCAAGTAATAAAGATCTAAGCAAAGATAAAGGATTTTTAATTGATGGCCCATTTAGAAAAAGCCACCAGGGGATCTGTCGGTGTGGCATTTCTGAAAGATGGGAAAAACTGTTCTCTGATGTCATCAACAATTGCTTGCAAAGTGGCCCAATGGTGCTAGAGAGACCAGGGGAAGTGGACCCTAATTGTGGGTTAATGGAATCTTTTTTTTTTTTTTTTTTTAAAGATTTTATTTGAGAGAGAGAGAAAGAGCCGGCGGGGGGGGGGGGGGGGGGGCGGGGGTAGCAGGCTCCCCGCTGAGTGAGCAGGGGGGCCTGTCATGGGACTTGATCCCAGGATCCTGAGATCATGACCTGAGCCACCCAGGTGCCCCAGGTTAATGGATTCCATGGCAAGCTAACTAGTAACATTCATTGTGATGGGTCTCTGTGGTGCTTATATTTTTGTGGGTTAAAACTTTGAAAGCACAGAAATCTAAATAAATATATAAAATATATCCCATTTCTGAATCCAAACTGAAATGCTTAAGTTCTTACTTCTGCTTTTCTCGAATCATCTAAACTCTAGAAAAACTATTAATCTTATTAGCTCAGAGTCACCAACCTTCTGGATAATCTGTCATAGTGAAGGCTGATGTACTACTGATGCATTCTTGCACTGGGAGAATGAACCCATTTGTCCAATATTTACTGTTTTTTAAAATACTAAGGATTCAATGCTCAACAACTGGATTTTCTTTGAGATTTCATTTTGTATTTCATCTCTTTATTGATAATGTAGATTTTTCTGGAATTGTTCTGTACTTATATTTTAATTGTAACCTTCTCAACCAAAGCAACTTTGCTAGGTATAGAATTTTTGGTCAACAGAAGCAGAATACTATATGCCTCTTATTTGTCAAAATTACACGTTCTTTTACAGTTTGTAAGCTTTGGCACTACCAGGACTGGCTTTTCTTATTCTGTGCAAATAGAACTACTGTGCTAGGCCATCAGATTGCAGGCTTTTCTAATTAGAGTCTGTTTATTAAAAACAATTTTGGGTATATAGTTGGGAGAAAGGAGTTATTGATGAAAAAGCAAAAGGAAACAAAATTCTAAACCATAAAGCCATTCACAAGAAGCTTTCTGCAGACAATTAGAGACAGAAGGTGTTTACAGAAGTGTCAATCTTCTCTAACTAGTATAAGAACTTGTGGGAAAATTTATAATAGCCATCTTTTTGTTACATTTTCTTTTTTCTTTCCATAAATATATTTTCTGTGTAATGCTTCTTTAACAAAGGAGTCTTTCAAAATATCTAGACCTCAAAGGTTATTGCTCTGTTTTACAGATTTTACAATTGTCAATCTCTAGAAAATGTGGCTTGCTAAATTGGTTGCCTTGTTTGGTAACTTGGCAACCAGGACAATAATATTCAAATTACCAACCCCAATTTCTGAAGCACAAATCCTCGTGTGATCTCTTAGCCAAGAAAGTCCTAAACATTTATCTCTTTACCTTCTTAGCTTAAAGGTGGACAATCCATTGATCTTCTAGAGTAGTTGCTTACATTAAAACAACGTGATAAAGGATTGTCACATCAGGTCACCCCCTTCCTCCCCACCTGCAGACTCTGCCGCTGCTCTGGACAATCTGCAAGTTGCTTCAGAGGAGCTAGTTGTTTCTCTTTCTTTGGGGGGAAGCTTGTGGCACTCTCTGATGTTCAATAATTCATTGCTTCCATTATTCCCAGGACTAGGTTTGGGTATTTGTCACTATTATGTTTCTTCCTAAGAAGTGGCATTCCAGCTTTCCTCAGTTCCAAGAAAAAGAAATACCAAGCTATCTACTTTCTCCCCTTTCAGTTTTGCCGATCTTCTTCTGTGTCACACCAACGATCTCGATGTTGTCCTCAGCATCTGTCCTTGGCGCCATCATCTCTTCATTACTAACACTACTGAGCAACCTCAGGGCCACAAACCGTGCTAGTCTGTCATGTGAATTATCCAGCTTCATTCTCACAACTCAGCCACAAAATGAGTATGAAAATGCAAGTGCGTTTTATTTATTTATTTTTTTTATTTATGATAGTCACAGAGAGAGAGAGAGGCAGAGACACAGGCAGAGGGAGAAGCAGGCTCCATGCACCAGGAGCCCGATGTGGGATTCGATCCCGGGTCTCCAGGATCACGCCCTGGGCCAAAGGCAGGCGCCAAACCGCTGCGCCACCCAGGGATCCCGCAAGTGCGTTTTAAATCAATTCTTTTCCTCAACTTTTTGTGAGCGTTTTCTCGAGCTGACCACATGTTGCAGTTATTCTGATCGTTTGTTGGGCATTTTGCAATTGTGAGTTCATTTACATTCTACAATGTCACTATTTCTCTTCCTTTTTTTATTTGTCAGTTATCTTTGAATGTTTTGTTTTGAATGAACCCATCTTTTGTTTAGTTCCTTGAAAGCATGAAAGAGTTTCAGCATAAAAATTTGTCTGCTGGAGTAAGAGTGTCCCTAAATGTTAGTTTACTTAATTTATATCTACATCTTATATTTACTTATTTTTTTGAAATAAAATATTCCTTTTAGTTTGAGATTATTTTCTGGCTCACTCATTTGTAAATGTTATCAGAGTCTTCTTACTGTTCAAAAATAACACGGCTTTTTCCCTCTCACTGCTTTCAAGAGATTCTATGTCTCTCGGCCATGAGAGACAAATCATATGACAGTGAATTTCTCAGGAGACACCTTGGGTACCTTCTGATTGGTTCCATAGTACTTGAGGCAGAGGACTGGCTAATGATGCCATATATTCTCTGTACTCCTCTTCAGTTCCTTGGGAGGAGACTGAGAGTGGTGGAACTGGGATGTGGCTGGCCTCAGCGTGGGAGCCGTCTCTCTGAATTTGTTAAAACTACTGTGTCTGGAACTGATTCAGCCAGCTAGGAAGGTTGAGCTGGTTTATGGAGTCAAAGTCCTCACATTTCAGATCATGCCCCTCATTCAAGGTGAATTGGCCATATTGACTAGAAGATGAGAGTAGCATAATACCCTTTGGTTCATGGTCATCTGGTTTTGTGGGTCAGCAAATTTCTGCTGAATCCATATTCATTTCCAGTCTATAGCTTGCCTCTATACCTCTTGCCTTCCTCATTAGAATACCATCAAAGGAGTAGGAAAAGAACCCCAAAAAACAAAAAAGAAGGCAGGGTGACTTCACATTTCTATGGTTTCTTCTTTCATCCTACTGCCTCTGCTGAGATGAAGGAAAAAGGCTCCAGATGATTGCTATTACTCTTTCCCCAAGCCCTCTCATGACTTCGGTCCTAGGTCCTAATAACAGATGGATTTTATACCTGTGTGCTCCAAAAAGGTACTCCAAATAAAACATTGCTCTATGTCCCGAGACTGGGCAGTTCAAGGTTGGCTCAAATTGTGTCAGGTTGGCTGACACTCTTTAATTCTGTATAAAATTAGAGCCTTAGCACCAGCGTGGAGGATCTATCTTTAGGCTTTTTTTTTTCTTCCACTTTCTGTATGTTTTGCCTGCCATGTGTTTAAAGAAGAAATAAAGTGGAAAACTTACTGGTTCAGCTAAGAAATATTCATTGTCAGGCTTATGGGAGAGTTTTCTTCTTAAAATTAATCATTTCTGCCTTTAACATCTTAAGCTCTGAACAAATTCAAATATTTAAGTATCTATCATACATAAGATATAACAATACAAAAATTTGAAAAACTTATTTTCTGCCCTGGATGATATAGTTAGGTGAGGAAAGCAGGTAAGAACACCAATGATCACAAAAGAGGAATCTCCAACTTAAAAGCTTCCAATTTGGGAAATTTTTTAGTTATTGGCCAATGCAAAAACCCACCAAGTGCTGTTCATCAATAACGGTATCACTTTGGATGCACAAAAAAAAGACACACCACCTTTTGGAAGTCAACAAAGTAGTTGGTAGAGGGTAGTAGCAGAATATAGGGGAGAAACATCTAAGTTTGCCAAGTTCCTTAGCAACCAGAAAGTTCGGACAAATTATGCAAGCTTAAGAACAACTCATAACCAAACAGAACAGGAGGATTTCTCCTAGAGGCCTAAATGAAGAGTATGTAAGCGAGAAGATACTCTTGGAGATGTGAAATCCATTTCATTAGCTCTTCCATTCTTTCAGTCTAGAGGAAAAGAACATAGATGTGCCACTCAACATCCACTAGCCACTGAAAAACATTCATAAACCACCCAGTTTAGAAAGTAGATGACCCAAGGAGATTCAACTTTTTAGAGAAGCAGATTTCAACTCTGATCTGAGGAGTCCCTCTGGCTCCACCTAGGTAGGTGGCAGGCAGACCTCTGTAAGTCCATAGTGCCCCTTGATGGTCTGCAAAGGTGAAAAATCATTCAATGGCTTTCCCATCTCTGTGCCTTAAAAAAGCAGGTTTGGGGGCAATGATTAAGGGAAAATCTGCAGTCAGAATTTTTAATTAGAATGTCATACTAATGGCATTATTATCAAATAAAGTGTCTTCAGGGGACAGGGCAGTTTCCTGTAACTAGTGGTAGGTGATTCACATACCTGTATTTTGACCACATGCTTTTCTTGTTCATACAAATATGATTTCCTAGCTTCATACTCTTTCCTAAGAAGGGATCCTGCACTTGTGGCTTGAAGGCGAAGAAGCAAATCATCAGAAGCAGACCACATCTTTTCTCGAACATAATCTGTTGTGACTTCCTCAATTATGTCCTGGCAAGAGATATTTCTTTTGGTTACACTTCACACATCAGGTGAAAGGAGCATAGAGGCTAGCTTCTGGAGATTTTATCTTTGAGAAAAAGATCTGGATAGCTCTTTCTGGCCTGGTTTAAAAAAACAGACTTGACCAGAGCCAAGGGATGAACTGGCTTAGCTTCTTTCTAGCAACATGCTTTTGAATCCTTTGTACGTGCTGCTGTGCTGCTATGAGAATTTGGTTGAGTGATCTCAGGATCTAGAGGTGGAGGTGCTGGCAAGGACCAGGTGTGAGGCCTGAGCTCCAGGGTGTGAAAAGGACAAGGATGAGTACAGTATGAATATGCATATGCATCGCCTCCTCCCTGCCCAGGGCTGCCAAGGAAAAGACAGCAGTGGCCATGATGTTTTCTGGCTCCTTTGACCCCTTCTTGTTCAGGCCAGAGTAGGCACAGCTCTGCAATGAGCCAGGAGAAGCTCAAAATAAACCTAGGAGAAAATAAAAGACTTGGGGCAGAAGGAAAGGGGGCAAGAGAAGAAAGACAGGCGCTACCATGGCCAGACAGGGGGAACCCTGTCGGAATGAGAATGAACGAGGCAAAAGGAGGAAGGGGGACTGTGAAAAGTCTTTATGTGGGTTATGAACTGGGTTTGCTTTTTATGTTTGTAAGAGATGCAAGTCAAGACTGGACTCACTTCTATGGCTGGTGCCTTTGATCAGCTGTGACTGGAATCAGTAGATACTTAATTTAAAAAATTACAACCGAAATAATAAAAAAGATGCTTAAAAACCTTTAAGAGAAGACACATTTACAGTCATGAAATCAGTACTTTCAGATTGTCTAGAAGAAATGATTTTTTTTTTTTTTTTAAGCAGAGTAAGACCTTCCACTTTTTAATAATCCTAATGGAATGATGCTTAATTTCACAAGGTTACTCCTCGGGCATCTTTGGATGCCACTGGAGCAATTGTTAGCTCTGAAGTTTAACTCTTTGATGCTGCTTCACAGTTTGATATATCTTTTCAACTACAGCATATGGCTTTTCCATATTGTCCACAGTTTCATTTTGCTACAAAGTAGCACTGATAAGGCACTGACACAGTACTATTTTCTTGTAAACTGTGGCAATCTTGAATATTTGAAATTAGTTATTTAACTCTTCTTCACTATCTTCTTGTCATTCAGGATTTCTGGTGGCATTGTTAGCCCCAGGCCACAGGTTTTTCTCTGAGTCTTAGCAAATATCATACCGGTGATTGGATCCACAAAGTTGCTATACTGCAATATCTTTGATCATGGAGACTTTTAATAATTCTTTAAGACCTACATTTGCGTACTCTTTTTTTTCCTGAAATGGAACTAAACTATTACTAGTATTTTCTCTTTAAACGTACTATGATGCATGGATCAAATAGCAATTTTCAAATTTTGTGGGTCCAACTTTGGTCTCAAGTCCAAAGCAGTCTCATGAACATCTTTTCAAGAATATTTCCCCCTAAAAAGCATTACTGACCTTTAAAAGGATAAATGTATCTCTGTGATAGGTGGTGAGGGGGAAAGAAAAAGACTTTCTGAATACTGACAACCAAGAAATTATTACTAACTGAGCTTTTGTGTCAAGGCAAACCTAATGATTGACTTCTTAGGATAATGTACCATTCCAAATAAACTATGAAAGCTTTCTTGCCCTTGTTCTGTCTGGTGGTGGTAGGCCAATATGGAAATAATTGTAAAAGTTAGTAGCCATGTGGCCATATCCAACTGCATTCATGAAGACTTTATCTCAAGCCTTTGATAAATCAGTTCTTTCCTCTCTTACTTCCATGATTCAAAAATAGAAAAGTAATCACATTTATCTGTTCATAGTATAGTTTCATCAAACACAAACCTCCTACCTCAATTTCTTTTGCCATGAGCCATGATTCTTTAGGCAAGTAGGATTCAGGCATGACCCAGGAAATCTCTTTTGAATCGATGTTGTAGTAGTACTCATATTTATCCTGGAGGAACAGTTTGAGCCACGAGCCTTCGGCAGACACTAAAGAAGGAAGTTTGTTACATTCTAGAGAGAAACACTGAACCCTTCAACAGAGTGTAGTTTCTCAGTATGTAAAATAATCTAATGAATAGTTTTTCACCAACTATTTGGATGGTCTAAGTTAAAATAACGAGAATTGAGTCACTAATATGGAGTGAATTCTAGGCATTCCATGGCAGCTCTCAACTCAGCCCAATCAAGAGGACAGACTAATGTCTTCTAACACAGGGCTCTAGACCTCAAATTTCTCATGAGGATGAGAGGGGTCACAGATGGCTAACAAGAAGGAAAAGCAAAGAATATACAGCCCTGGTAGATGTGAACAGCACATCACAGCACAGGTGGACAGAAGAGACCAAGAAGCAAGAATCTTCTTTGCTTAGGAAGTCTTCCAGCAACTTCTCTGAGAATGAGTAATCTGGAAGAACTGTGACCCACTGTTTAGGGAAAGCCAATAATCTGCATTAAACCAAAGCAGAAGTGACTCGTCTTTCCAGACAACTTTATCTGCCATATGCAAACACTAAGGTCACTAAGCAGGGAGGAAGAAAATGTCTGGTTTGACTTGTCTTGTTCTCTACAACCACACAAAAGAGAAAAAATTGCGGAAAGGATTCAATATGGGGGGAAGGATGTACTAGGAAAAAAACCTTGGCAGTCATGGCTTAATGAGGTAAGAAGAATATTTCCTCCTCAAGAATTCATGGGCTAAACATCCTATTTAGAAATCTGTTTATTTTGTTGAATGGTCATGATTCCTGTCCCAGACCAGTGAGCTAAAAACAACAAAAATAAACATAAGGATGATCTGACCTCGATCAATCCAAGCCAACTCCTGTCAAGTGAGCATTAGACTACATGTCTTTGTAGAGAAATCAAAGTTCAAGTGAATTTCCTTATAGAACATTTAAATGGATTCAAATAACTAAGCAGGGGTAATGTCAAGGACCCTTGGATATATGTCGATTCTTTACTTGGTTTTAAGTACTCCTCAACTGTTCTGTCCTTGCCCAGGAAAAGAGATGTATCTCTTTTCAAATGGGCAGTCAGACAGCTGTTATCTGCATAGAAATGCTGGTCTATTGGAAAATATATTGTACGGTCAAATTAGGATGATCACAACTAATCATTATGGATTTAAGGTAACTCCTAGGTTTCTGAACAGGGAATTTGGGGATTTATGACTACATACACCAGAACATGGCACAAAGGAGGAGGGGTAGGCAAATGTAGTGGACAGAAGATAAATTAAACTTGGGTCAGGATGGACTTGAAACTGAACTTAACCCTCGCATCAATACTATTATACAATTCTTTCTCCATGAAGGATGAGGTAGGGGACACTACGGTGATTCTGGATGAAGAGATGTGAAGGAAACAGAGAGGGGCTCAACAGGGATCAGATGCCAAGCAAGAAAGAATGGCCAATAGCCCTCATTACACTTCATTAATGGGCAATTTGCTACATTGCAGAGTGCAATCTCTAAGTTGGAAATGCATCAGACAAACTTAAAAGTATGTAGGAAGTCTATGGGAAAGATCTCCAATTTATCTAAAGAAAAAATTTTTTTTTCCTCCAAATTCCACTTTTTAGGCCACTACTGTACAGTAGTTTCCCAAAGAAGAGAAGTCCATGACCTACGATATGGTGCAAATAAACACAGCCTGTGAGTCAGGACACCTGCGTCCTTAATAGGACACCAGGTGTTCAGTAGAAATCTCTACAAGAGTGGTGTGTTGATGATCAAAAATTGACCTCTTCGTTTGTCATAGTCTCCCTCTACCAAAATCTCATGAACGTGTTTGTAAATCTGAAAAATGATTATTAGGCTCATGATCTCACAGATACTTTCCAGAGCCTACATTTCATAGTCTGCCATTGGATTGAACAGGCATAAATGCTTGCCAAGGTTATTGATCTGATCCCTTGGAGACCAGTTCACTCTACTCTATTCCATATTTTTAAACTTACTCTTTACTCCTACTAAAGATTGCGCAATCATGTACCATTTGTTTCAAAAAGCATAGAAATATTAGTGTAAAAATCAGTTTGTATCTCTAGAGAAATGGATCAACAAGCAAGCCCTACATAAAGCAAAATCTCCTTAAATACTGTATTTTCTCAAGTTTATGATAACATCCATGTATAGCCACCAAGTTAATCTGAGCTTTTTAAAAAACAAAAAAAAGTACATCTAAAACTTTTTCTTTATCAAGACAAAAAATGCATTAGAAATTTTCATTTGAAAGCATTATTTGTCTTAAAATTAATACAATACCACAGACATCATATTCAGAATGACATTTAGTTGGTGCTAAATGACTAAAAAGCTTACCACTTTTAGATTTGTGCTCTTTTGCCTTTGCAAGGGCATTATAGTACCTGTCAGCACATTCAGGGATTATGTCATTTGTATTGGGCATAGAAGGCTTCAAAAGAGACAAAATATCACTTGGCTTTTCTTTCTCCAAACACTGATTAACATCGATGACCAGTGTAATCCCTGCATAATGAAAAAAAAGTTTCTGTTAATGGTTATCTTCTACTTACCCGAGAGGTGTGCAAAGATATAGCTCAACCTTTCAGAAATGCATTTGCATTAAACCTTTTACCCTTTCAGAGTATGCAACACCTAAACCCAAGACAGTCACCAACTCACTTACCAGTTTAGGTTGTAAGAAGAACAAGATCCCACAGGAGCATGTCTTATTAACAGTATTTCCTGGTTGCCCTCATGTGGTATGAAGGCACTAGGTTTTACTCACTGTATGATCTGTAAGTGAAGTGAATGCATACTAACAGTAGATATGTAGTTCTTACGTAGGTCATCAATCAGTATTTGAGAAATATTCTTCTGAAGACATTGATTTATTTTAGAATAAGTAAAAATCCTGATATTCTCTTGTACAGTGCTAATATACTACACAAGGTTTGTCATAGGCAAGCTAAACAAATGTTCTAGAAAGGCAAAGGTATAGCTGGTGGACATAGGCAATCAAGTCCAGAAACTTAATTCCGAAACCAGTTTAGACCTAAAAAACATCTTATCCCCTTTTAAATTTCTGCCTCTCTCCATAAATCAAAACATACTGAACTCTTCGTTGTCTTCAAAGTTAATATGGTGAGTTCTTTATTATCTACTTTAGTTGCAGCTAAGAATATTCTGGCCCAACCAATGAAACTACTGTTTTCACAAACCATAAATGCACTGAGTTAGAAACATAGAACAACAAAAACAAAAGAAACCAGGTTAAAACACTTTGTAGACAAAAAAAAGTTTTTGAGGAAAAGGGGAGAGATGGATTCCCTCCCTCCCTCCCTTCCAAACACACACATGTCAATCTCTACCATACAAATGCCTAATGGTATATTGGTGCCATCAAATTATGTTCACATGTGTGTGGAAGCAAGCAAGAAAAATGGAGTTTGACTTTCAACAGCCTGGAATCAAGGTCACGCAAATCCTGGAGGAACACATACAGAATCAGGAACTTCTGTAGCCAACTTCAACTGCTGCAGAGCAAAAGGCACAACAGTGTGTTCTTGGGCTTACAGGAGTTAACAGGAATGGATAAGCAGTTAGCCTTTCCTCTTCTTCAGGAAAGCTTTCAAGGATGGGACAAACATGGTACCGGTATTTGAGAGGTCTATGGTCTCAGAGAAGTAGAAGGAACAAGTAAATGATCAAGAATCCTCACATGAATTACATCTGACAGCTTCATCTAACCAGTAAAATGGTGTATTCTTTAAAAGATGGGTATTATGAAAGCATGCATTTCTTGCATCTAGAAGTGTGCTTTATCATCAAGTACTGACCTGTAAGTAGTAGGTCCACAGGTTCATTTTCTAGGTAACCGAAGCTTACTCCTCATCTTAACAGAACCATTTTTCATGAAAATCTAAAGCCCTGGAGAAAACCCTAAGAGAACAGTTTCTACCCTTCTCATCATTTTATCCACAGTCCCTGGTACACAGTAGGTGCTTAATGTTTGCTGAGAGCTGCCAGAAGAGTCCTTCCTGCCATTATATGGTGCTATAATACCCCAAGTAGTATGTTCAAGTACTATGGAGGTGTTTGGGCTTCTTTGTTCTTGCACTAAATGGCCTCAAACTCCTCTGCTTTTAGTTTTCCCCTCCTGGCCTACCAGCTCTCTGTTCTTGCTGCTGTGTGTTTGCACAGAGCAACCAACACCTAACTGCCTGGTAATTCATGGCTTCTGCTATGCTCTGAGGTAGGAAGAGACACAACCAGACATGTTAGCTTTATTCCTAAGATAAGAATACACAGGCTCCAGGTATCTGGCCAAGAGGTCCCCAAAGAGTATAGTAAACCAGTTCCAGGCCACAGGCTTTGAGACATCTTTTTTTAAAAAATATTTTATTTATTTATTCATGAGAGACAGAGAGAGAGAGGGAGAGGGAGAGAGAGGGAGGGAAGAAGGGAGGGAGGGAGGGAGGGGCAGAGACATAGGGCAGAGGGAGAGGCAGGCTCCATGTAGGAAGCCCAATGTGGGACTCGATCCCAGACCCCAGGATCATGCCCTGAGCCCAAGGCAGGTGCTAAACCGCTGAGCCACCCAGGTGTCCTGAGACATCTCTTTTGATTGCTTTTTTGCTTAATCTGTGGGATGTGGTTTAGTTCCAGATAATTTAAGATGTCACATAAATGGTCTACATAAAGTCGGGTATCTTTGTGGTAAGAAACATATTAAGAAATCTCCCATAAATCTCCTAAAAGACTGGAAAGAAATATGTTACATCTTAAGTCATATACTGGCAGTCTTTCTCTAAGGCATGTATTCTCTCAAAAGAGTTGAAATAATTCCTAGCAGGGCAAAACATTGGTTCTTGGGAGGAGGGGGCAAAACATCTTTCTGTGCATAAAGCATAGATTTACATATGGTACCTACACAGATACACAATATATGTGTGGTATCAAAATTTCGTGGTGAGAAGTAATTAGGAAAAATCTCTCTAAAAAAATTCCTTAAGGTACAATAATAGGAGAAGGTTGGGAAATATTGCTCCGAGTCAAAAATAGAGACACACATACTTTAAGCAAAGAAGCTCCAGTGAACATGAACACTAGGCCCAAAAGAAGGAGAACTGAGTTACTCTGCTCTTTTAAGTCTTGTCTATGGTAAAACATATTTTTTTTTTTGTTCATGAATTTTTATTCATTGAAGCCAAATGATGGGTTCATTGGCTGATGATTACATTACTCATCTCTTTTTATGTGTATATAAAATTATATGTACACACATATATATACTCATATATACAAATATATTTACACATATATAACACTTTTTCTTTTATCAGATTATCTGGGAGTGGGTTTGATGCTTACAACATGTGACTAGAATCTGTTTTAAGTCTTCATACAAAGGAGAAAGAATGCTTTTTTTTTTTTGAAAGAATGCTTTTAAAGGTAAGATTAAACTCCTTTCTGACAAACTGGAAAATTCTCATCTCAATGTCAGAGTATAGAAGGTCTTACTTCAGAGTATCTTTTTGGTGTTATGTATCATAGAAGAAACAGTGTCAACTCTTCCAAGGCACAGGATAGAGGTAGAAGATAGGATTTAGGGAAGCCTGGGTGGCTCAGCAGTTGGGCGGCTGCCTTCAGACCTGGGCGTGTTCCTGGAGTCCGGGGATCGAGTCCCACGTCAGGCTCTCTGCGTGGAGCCTGCTTCTCCCTCTGCCTGTGTCTCTGCCTCTCTCTCTCTGTGTTTCTCATGAATAAATAAATAAAATTATAAAAAAAAAGAAGATAGGATTTTAAATGTGTAGATCTGGAGAACATAGTCACACATATTTAAGGAAGCCTCTGCCTTTCATAGTCAGTAGAACCGAGTCTCAATGGAAAAAGCAGAACAAACTTGACATTTGCAGGTCACATTGTAGGAAGAACAGGAATAAAATGAATAAGATGACTTCTAAATTGGTTCGATTTCTAAGAGAAAAAGTGTAACCCTTTCAGATCATTTGAGTGAGTATTTTACAATCTAATTTTTTAAAAGTATTTTTTCAAACTGTGGCTTCCTTCAGTTTTATATTTAAGTTTAGATATCTTATGTATGCATCTCAAATTTATTTTTTTTTTAAGGATCAGAGTGCTAGAATGGAAAGACTTCAAAGACCCTAAGGGTATAAAAGTTCAGGTTGGGAGAAATGCACATATTTTTACAGGCAAAGAAAATAAAAACCAGATGTTCCCCAGAGTTTCCGAAGTTTAAAACTATATCTTTGGGGGCGAGACTAAGGAATCTCAACAGCATTCTATGACCTGATACAACACGATACATCCTAATTATGCCATGAATGGACAGGTTATGAACAACACTTCCAGGAATCTTCAAATAGGTTATTTGTATATACAGAGTGTTAGTGTATCATTCTCGAAGCTACTCTAGAACATCATGTGATTCTTCATACAATTTCTTTATGAAAAGAGAGGCTTAGAATAAAATTAAAAACTTAATCATTTGAGCCAATGAAGGGATTTGGCCAGTTGCTGAGTATGTCTATTCCACTTATACATTCTAGACCTCGGGAAGTAATCAAGACTGGTTTGAGGACTCAGCAGGAGAGAGAATGAGATAAAACCCCACTGATCACTTGACCTCTGTTAGCCCCTACTCTGACTGGTGGACCCCAGGGACATTTTGCATTTCCCATAAGTAATGTCAGTTCAGAGCCAATGTCCTGTAATCCCTGAGAAGTCTGATTGTGTCTTTTCCTCTCAGCACAGCCACCACAGTAGAGATAGTAGACTTCTTTAGGGGAAGTCTGGACAAAAGATGAACTATGTAAGATTTTGAAAGTGTAGTTGTTTGTTCTCAAGAGGACCTGGTGTCCCCTTCATTCAAGAGGTTCTTGGTCTATAAATGGCTTAAGTCTGGGAATTGATTTAGCGGCTATTTAATGTAATCTTTGCTCTTGTTATTCGAGTTACACTTCCATTCATTTGACCTAGAACTCTTCTTCCACTAGTACAAATCAATTATGAATTTAGTAGATGGTCTATTTCACTTCCAGGAATGCCAGGGTCAATTAGCCAATTCTGTTGGTCTCTGTGAGTCAGGTTATTCTGATGACTGCTTTGACTCTGCTGTCCATTTCAGTAACCACACCCATTTGGCTTCCATGATTAAGTGCTGCCATCTGTCCTCTAAGGCCTGCCCACAGGTTTTGGACTCATCAGCCTCTCCACAACTGCATGAGCCAATTCCTTAAAATAAATCTCCTCCTTTCTCTTTCACTATATATGTGTGTGTATATAGGTACGACATACTTTTCAGAGAAACAACTATTTATCTACACACTCACAAACACACATATATACAAAGTCTTTATATGTTGCTCTGCTTTTTTTTCCAGAGGAAAAAAAATTTATATAGCTCTGTTTCTCTGAAAAATCCTGACTAATACAATGGAAGGCATGGTAGGGAGGACAGGCATTACTAAGCAGACTGGGCTTGTGTCCTAAGAACCAAAATTAAAACAGGGCTTGATAAAACTATAAATTTGAGAGTTTAGAAACCACTTTTTGCTTACTGGATTCATTCAGTAACATCCTCAGATTTTGTCAGAGTTAGCATCTAATCACTGAAAACAGTGCCACCACAATGAATCTTGTTTTTGTACATACACTCAACAACTGAAATCGCTAAGGGTCCAAGTCTTGTCAGAAATTTAAACTACATAATTTTAAAAATTACTAAAATAAAAAATAATAATTCAGTGGCATAACCAGCAAGGCACACTGGGCCAGCAAAAGGGGGTGAGGGCTTACACTGTTTTGCTTTGTCCTTGTCCATGTTGGCCTCATTGACCGCATGCTGTATCTCATCCAGCCAAAGAACTTTGGAAACACTTTCAGAGTCCTGGAAGTATTGTCATAGAATAAAAGAAAGAACAGTGAATGATGATTAAACAGAATCAATAACTGCTTTTCAAGAGCCATTTTATTTTTTTATTTTTTATTTTTTAAATTTTTTTTCAAGAGCCATTTTAATAGTTTCCACAAACTCTCATTCATCAGCTACCAAGAACTGTCATATACTGTACAAACTATTAATGAAATAACCCCCAAATCCAACCTCTCCTCCCTTTTCCACTGCCACCCCTTTAGTCCAGCCTACCATCATCTCTCACCTTGACAGGTGCGTTGGTCTATTTGTTTTTGTTGCTTCCATCACTGCCCTCAACTATAGTGGTCCTCTACAGAGAAGCAGATGATCCCTCTGCTTAAACTCCTCCACAGAGTTCCCCCTGCACTTAGAAGAAAACGAAACTCCCTTCCCAGGGACTGTAGGGATCTAATAATCCAGTCCTACAGGCTTCACTCATGTTCCTCTACTGCCTGTCCCAGACCTGCACATCAGCCTCCTTCAGATCCCAACATTCTAGCCCAGCTGTGTGGCTGTTGATTCTTTCTTACCACTCTGGCCTTAATTCAAGAGCCTTTTCTGAGTATTCTCTCCCTTAATCACTAACTGTGGCTCCCAAGGTGGCCTGGAGTACCACAGGATACTTTAAATTTGGGGGAAACACAATGATAATTGACATTTATCAGACATAGAGACAAAACCAGAGTAAAAAACCAACCAAACAAAAATGCAACCCTTAAGGAGCTAACAGTTTAGTAGAAAAGATATATTTATCAAAAAAATAATTATAACATGATCAGGGCAATAATAGCTATAGATACATGATCTAGAAATAAGGAAGGATTAATTTACAGTAGGGATGAATTACAGAGGGAGAAATAGTAGCTAAGAACAGATACAGAATGGAAGTGATAAAAGCAATGAAAAGGTATTGAATTATCTTTTTTAACTTTTGGGTTGAATCTGATGATCAAACTACAAATATGGTGCTGGCATATAATGTAATTAAATGGGACTTCCAGACAGCAACTGTCAGGATTACATAAACTTGCCCAAGATTACAAGTAAATATTTTCAGTAGAAATTAAATAATTTTAGGGAAGAAGAGACATTTTTAAATAGTGAGGACATTTGCCCATGTGTAGTATAAAGTGTCATGTGCTAAATGCAAAAGCAAGCTGTGATGAACAGAAAAGTAGCTCATCAGAACTATGGAGAGCCAGTTCCATCATTTTGGACTCATGATGGATGGATGGGTTGCAGGAAGGAGAAAGAACATTCACCAGCTCCTCCAGCAGGCTTCAATACTATTCCCCTCAGAGACTAACTTGAAATAATGTATGTGGAAAGCACTCTGAAAATGAGACAAAGAACCTATTATTTCATCCTGTAACATCTGGGCAAATGGAGACCATTGTGGAGGGCTTGGCACCTGCTTCTGCAATCATCTCTTGCTAGATCTGCCACATGGGAACTGTCACCTGTGAGCGAGTCTCCATTTCTTAAGAGAATGGATGGGAAGGATTCAATCAGGAAGATCGGAAGTTGAAGACTAGAGGAAGACTGATGAGACAGGGGAGAAGGAGCTCTTTTATTCTGTTTCCAGGGTCAAAGAGAACCTAAACACTCCTCCCAAGTACAGCCTAAAAACTACATTCCATACAAGTTCATTTACATCTGTCTCAGTTTTTTGAAGACTATTTACCAAATTCCTTCGTAACTTATCACCGTAGAAGAAGCACCATACAAACTTTTGCCCATATGAGAGGGAAGTTACAATCCCACTTAAAAGCTTAAAGAATCTATTTTATACAGCAAACCAAAGAGAAACTTGACAAATCAAATGAATTTAAGTCAACAGTTTAAATCATGACTCATTACACTAAAGGATGCTAGAGTTAAATACAAAACCAGGAGTGAAAACCAAACTCTACCAGTTTAAGGTCTCCTTTTTACATTGTTTACCAAAAGACTGGAACTGTATTTATAGGATGGTCAGGGCTCCATCTCTAGCTTAAGAGCCAGATTCAATGTATGAGCTACAAATGGATTCAGTAAAGAGAAGCTAGGTCATCTGTAAATTAAGTCATAAATTCCTGAATTTTGTGAGTCCTAGACAATTTTAATTATACAAAAAAGTATGCTTTTCAATATTTTGTGGCATTTTGGTTATTATTTCCACAATAAAATAGCTTTCAATCTCAGCTTCTGTTATCATATATTATGTAGCTAAAATATTAGATGCTGAATTTTGTTTAAAAGATTTTATTTATTTATTTATTTATTCATTCATTCATTCATTCATTCATTCATTCATGAGAGACACACAGAGAGGCAGAGACATATGCAGAGGGACAAGCAGGCTCTCTCTCTCTGAGATGCCTGATGCAGGACTTGATTCCAGGACCCCAGGATCATGACCTGAGTGAGCCAAAGGCAGACGCTCAACCACTGAGCCACCCGAGTGCTTTTAGACACTGAGTTTTTATTGTAAAACTCTTGGTGTGATGAAATTTAATCAAGTGTGAAAAGTTTACACAGATCAACTCCTTCCCGGCTTATCCGACAGCCTGTAAGTCTCACGTGAAACCTGTATTTTCTGATTCTTGCTACATTTTATATGCAAAATGCTGTTGGATTGTTTGGCTTAGGGTTTAACCTTAAGTTGTGTTAATTACAGAAAAATCTGTTACAATGCAGTTCTTTTTTTTTTCTTTTTACTACATATTAAATCATATCCTCCAGGAAATAACTACTCATAAAAGCTAATATATTGTGTAACAACGTGATCGTACTAAATACTACTGAGTTGTACATTTAATAATGATTAAGATAGTAAATTGTATGTTACACATATTTTGCCACAATTAAAAAAAAGCTCATTATAGACCTCACCAACAACCATGGAATAAACAGAGTCCTCTGCATTCAATGCTGTATCATGATTTCAGTTTAACCAAGTATTATTTAACACCGCCTCCACCCACCACCCCTCTCCCCTTGCCTGCTGCCACCCTTGCCTGATCCTATAGAGTTAACCAACAGCTCAGAGTGTGCTGAGTTATGGCAAAACAAAACACCATAGAACCAAATCTGGCCAAGGAGTAATGACAAATTCAGACCGATGTGACACTGATGGAGAATTTTCAAAGTAATCAAGCTCTTAAATTTCACTTCCTAAAAAATGCTTGCTTTTCATGATTCATTTTATTTATAATTATGTAATGAGTTTAAGCATTAAGATTCGAAAGAGCTGGAAGGATAAGGAAAGGATAATTTCTGACAGCTTCATTACTGAGAAGAAATTACCCCCTGGAACAGTGTTTTTTAAATGCATAAAAATGAGATAGGTGACAGAGTCAAAACTAACTGCTACTCAACATCCATCATCAGCTTACTTCTGTAAAGGACTGTCTATTACCTTCCAGCATCTACTCAGAACAGATTATTAGAGGTGGGTAAGAGTTAAAGGATTTTCTCCAGGGATAAAGTAATGTGCTCAGAGGCTCAGCCTGAGTCATGCGCACTGCAACGAGTCCTGTCACACCCTTTCCCTCCAGAGGACCCGGGCAAGCTTCCCAGCCTGCAGAGCACAGGACAGCACATTTTAAGGAGAGAACGAGATTTCCATTTGCTGTTAACACAAGAAACTGATGTGCAGCCGGGCTCCCTAGTTTATACATTTAATAACGTTTGGGAAACGGGATTCAGGTCACCAAGATGAAAGCCCTCATCTTTGTAGCTGCTGGACTGATGCTTCTGTCACCCATTTTTTGTCAAAGCGGTAAGCTCTTTTCTCATGGGGTGTTGGGGGTGCTGGTTTGTGTAACGAGAATGAACTGCATCCAATTTTCTTTGCGTGTCATGCAATCTGCAACCCAAAAGGCACACTTTAATGTTTGTTATTAAAAGGTAGCATCAGGGATGCCTGGGTGGCTTAGCAGTTGAGCATCTGTCTTTGGCTCAGGGCGTGATCCCGGAGCCCCGGGATCGAGTCCCACATCCGGCTCCCTACAGGGAACCTGCTTCTCCCTCTGCCTGAGTCTCTGCCTCTGTGTCTCTCATGAATAAATAAATAAAACCTTAAAAAGAAAAGGTAGAATCATGGAAGTGGATAGCTACGGCTTGTTTACTCTATTCACATTTTATCAAAGACTAGTCCTTTCTGCTTAGATTTAAAAATTTGTGGCATGGTCAAGATTTTAGATCTCTAGAATTAAGAATCAAATTTCTTTGTGAGAAGATTCTGATTTTCTAAGAATTTCCTCTGATTCAGCAAAGATAGTACCTTTTCCAGATATTTAAAAAAATCCTATGTTTATACATTCTCTTGAAGCACAAATGGGAGAAACATAAATATTCCCAGAAAGAATGAGTGGTCTTTCTTTAGAATAAGTAAGGCTGACAAGTCAATATTTCTTTAATGACATACCTTTTTTTTTTTTTTTGACTTTGTTTTATCATGGAGTCTTCCCTACATTCACAAGATCTTTTAGTTTTAGAAATGATATCTCCCAAATATTTTTATTCAACTCTTGTTTCCTCTTCTGCTCAACACAATGTCAGCCTCCTGCTTACTCCAAAACAAACCAGTTTGTCATAGATCTACCCATAATTCTTTTACTATCAGGTTGTTTTCCAGCCAATGTTGTTAGGAGCGGGAGAACTGGGGTGAGAGAAGATGATGAAGTAGAATAAATAAAAATGTAACAAAACCAAACCTCCATAAAGAATGTTGCTTCAATCACCAAGGTGGTTGTAGGGAAGCGCTAAGAAAACCCACTCAGCGCAAGAGCACATGTGAGATTCGTGAATAGGATAACTGACTGTTCCTTCTGGCTGTAAATGAACCCAAAGACAGCAGAAAAGGAAAAGAAAAGTTTGTGAAGGGGGTTCCTGCAAGATGTTGGTGGCGGTTCCTGCAAGACATTGGTGGGGGTTTGTAGAGGTGAACAGGGGGCATTTAAAGGTGACAAAGGAATGGGCAGTGCATGTGCTTTCTTCTGTAGGGTGGGAGAAATGTGAGCGAAGAACCCATCATCTAGAGGGTGAAGTCTGGTCCTCTGTCTAAGGCCTTATCCCAAGTTAAAAACATTTCAGAAACATTATGCCAAATGTAAGCCTGTATTAAGAAATCAAAGAAATTTTTTAAAAAACTATGTAAAATTTAACAGTGAGGACTATTAAGTCACACTACTCTCTAAGGAATAAAAGACTTGTTCACACTGAACCAGATCTGGAATTCTCATGGAAAAAAGAATCAAGACTTTTTCACAGAGTCACTGTTTACCATGCTTTTAGGCACCATGTCTTGCTCAACCACAGGAATTTTCTGAAAACTAACAAACACTTCGTATCAACAACTCTCTTATCAGATCTTGAAAGGAAATATCTCGTACACCATGTTGCCCAGCCACTGTCTTCCAGCTTTGTGCCTACTTCCCAAGGCACTTCTCTATGGGTGATGTCAAATTTAAGCATTTTCCAAAATGCAAACCCGAGAAAGGATTCGTGTGGCTGAACTCAAGTGACATGCCACATACTTTCAAAGTTCACAGGCACAGAAGAACACTATTCAGATTTTTTTTTTCTTCAGTCTATCTTCCCTTAAATGACACCTGAGCAATTCCCTGTCCCTACTTGTTCAGGCAACACTGTTTTATACACTGAATTCTGTTTGTGCAATCTCAGGGTTATGAGGAAGGCTTCAATTTCACCTGGGGGCGAACTGCTAGAGATTAAAGCAGGAAGAGAAACTGGCTTTGAATGAGAACCACCTTACTCATCACTAACCCCAAGTATTCAACATGTAAGAATTCAGAGGTCATACGAAAAGACCTAACTGGCAGAGCAATGGCATTTTTAAATTCGTATGACATTTGTATTCAGCATCAAGATCTATCTCAGAAATTTCAGAGGATCTACTTTCTGTACATATCAAAGACTAATTTATGGAAGAATTATTTAATGAGAATTAGGTTTGAGTATTAAGGTCTATTGTGCGCTTTTGAAACTGCTCTTGTATTAGGATTATTAAAATTAGCCTGCCAACCAATGCCCACCATTTATAGGACATAGAATAATGTTATGTCTCTATTCCTTTTTGTTCCATTTCCAATTTTTTTCTTTAGTTTTTTAAATTGAAGTATAGTTGACTTTGGTTTCATTGGTTTCAAGTGAACAACACAGAGATTCAACAGTCCTACACATTGTATGGTGTGATTATCATTTGTCACCCATACAACGTTATGATGTTATTTGACCACGTTCTCTATGTCCATCTTCTCATTTTTCTTCCTTTGTCTCCTCTACTCATGTCCTTGTCCCATCCCTTCCCCAACATCTTCTAAAGCAGAAACTTCCAAATCATTTTTGCTTCCTGCCTCTCCCTCATTGCCACTGGAGCCCACTGGATGCCAAGTTCCTTGGAGCCACCATCAGTTCCAAGTGTTCATCTTTGCTTTTCTACTGCCATTGCTCTAATTTGTTACTGTCCACCTTGAGTTTGAATGACTACAGTAGGCTCCAACTCAGTCCTCCTTCCCTCTAATTTCTTACCTTTTCCATCTGTTTTCTACACTGTCACCAAAGTCATCTTAAATGTAAATCAAATCACGGTTATATTAGCATGTCATTGCTGATAGAACAAATTACCACAAACTTAGTGGCTTAAAACAATACAAGTTATATTTCTGGGGGCCACAAGTCCTGAAATCAAGGTGTCAGCAAGGCTGTGTTCATTCTGGAGGCTCGAGGAGAGAATCTATTTTCTTGCCTTCTTCAGCTTCTAGAAGTCACACGCATTCCTTCATTTATGGCTCCTTCTTTCATCGTCAAAGCCAGCAGCACATCACCTTTAAATATTTGACAATGACTCTCTTGCTTCCCTCTTATAAGGAGTCTTATGATTACATCTGGCCCACTCAGCCAATCCAGGATACTCATGCCATCTGAAGATCATAAATCACATCTGTAAAGTCCCTTTTGTCATATAAAATAACATATTCAAAGGTTCCAGGCATTAGCAGGAGGAATCTTGGGGGCCCATCGTACTGTCTACCATATTGGCCATGCCTCTATTCACAATTTTGTCTGTGCATAACCCCAGCATCTAGGAATGGGCCATCACTTCTTAGGGTAGTTTAGAGGCCCTTCAGAGATTTAGCTGTAACCTCCTCTTTCACTTCTCAGGTGTGCCTTGAGAGCATCTGACAGCAAGATTTTGTGCATCTTTTCCACTAGTCTGACAGTTGAAGACAGGCCATAGAGTTTATTTAAAACTCTATCACTGGCATATTAGTATGCAATAAACATTTGAATGAATTTATCTGACATTCCCACATCCCATACCAGCCTATTCTATGTCTCTGTCCAGATATCACCTACCAGATTCTTACTCATCTATTAATTTCCATCTCTTTAGGAGCCTCACTCATCTTTGCTCACATTCATTTTTTCCTTGATATTCTGCTTAAACTTTTAAATCTTTTTACCACTGTCTGAATACCTGTACGACTTATAGTGAGTATGACATTGGCCTGTGGAGGTCTGATGTGCTGTTGCTGTTTCCTCTGGCAGCATTATAAACTTCCTACACGCAAGGAGTTGCCTTCTAGTTTTCGTTCCTGCATGGGCTATCACAGTGCTGGGGCATATGACACATACTAAATGCATTCCCGTACCTGATTTATAGTGATTTTTATTTTTTTATTTTATTTTATTTTTTTAAATTTTATTTATTTATGATAGTCACACAGAGAGAGAGAGAGGCAGAGACATAGGCAGAGGGAGAAGCAGGCTCCATGCACCGGGAGCCCGACGTGGGACTCGATCCCGGGTCTCCAGGATCACGCCCTGGGCCAAAGGCAGGCGCCAAACCACTGCGCCACCCAGGGATCCTTTATAGTGATTTTTAAAAATGAAAATGATACTCAATTCTAAAACTACAGAAATTATGCAGCCTAAGACTTAGTTTTCCTATCTCCTGAACCATAACTATGGGCCCAGCAATGATCCATGTTAATACGTCTTCTCAATTGCAGGCATGGAAAATGACGTACACAACTTGGCAGAACCGACCTTACCTATCAAGACCTTCCGTGGGGCTCCCTCAAATTCTTTTGAAGAGTTCCCCCTTTCTGCCATAGAAGGCTGGACAGAAGGAACTACCACAACTATAAAATTTAAGTGTCCTGAAGAAAGTGTTTCAAATCTTCAGGTGAATAATGCTACCATGGGGTACCTGAGAAGCTCCTTAAGTACCAAACTGATACCTGCCATCTACATCCTGGTGTTTGTCGTAGGTGTGCCAGCCAATGTGGTGACCCTGTGGAGGCTCTTCTTCAGGACCAGATCCATCTGTATGACCATCTTCTACACCAACTTGGCCATTGCAGACTTTCTTTTTTGTGTCACACTGCCATTTAAGATAGCTTATCACCTCAATGGGAACAACTGGGTATTTGGAGAAGTCATGTGCCGGGCCACCACAGTCATCTTCTATGGCAACATGTATTGCTCCATTCTGCTCCTCGCCTGCATTAGTATCAGCCGCTACCTAGCCATTGTCCATCCTTTTACTTACCGAGTGCTGCCCAAGCGTTACTATGCCTTCCTAACGTGTGGATTTGTGTGGGCAACAGTTTTCTTATACATGCTGCCATTCTTCATCCTGAAGCAAGAGTATTATCTTGTCCAGCAAGACATCAAAACCTGCCATGATGTCCACAACACATGCGAGTCCTCGTCTCCCTTCCAACTCTACTACTTCATCTCCTTGGCATTCTTTGGATTCTTAATTCCCTTTGTGGTCATTATCTACTGCTATACAGCCATCATTCAGACACTTAATGCCTATGATGACAGATGGTTGTGCTATGTTAAGGCGAGTCTCCTTGTTCTTGTGATTTTTACCATTTGCTTTGCTCCAAGCAATATTATACTTATTATTCACCATGCCAACTACTACTACAACAACACTGATGGCTTATATTTTATCTATCTCATAGCTTTGTGCCTTGGGAGCCTAAATAGTTGCCTAGATCCACTCCTTTATTTTCTAATGTCAAAAATCATAGATCACTCCACCGTTTACCTTACAATGGTGAAATCATCTTAGTAATGAAGGCTCTCTGAAAACATACATTCTTGGGATAACATATGCCTAGTGCAAGGGGTTCGATCCTGCAGCTCCATTTTTCAGCTCCTAAGAAATACTGCTGCAGAGTAAAACACTATAAAAGCATTATTTTACATTAATACTTTGAAAGTGTTTTAAGGATGTCACTACAGGAGAAAAGATATCACCATTTTCCTTAGGTCAACTGACACACTCGCCTGACTTCATGCTCTTTACATCTCTGTCTTCCAAGCTTCATGAGGTTTCTACTCTAGATGTCTTGGCGGAGGAGGTGGAATAGGATGAAGCACAGGGAGAAGCTAAGATCTGTTTTCAATATCTGGCATCATTTTTAGTTCTTCTGTCTCCTTTGACACTCATTGCTGGTGGCTGCCTCGCCAGTTCACTCTGAGGGATTTTTATCACTGGGGTCCATTATCTTAGTCCCACCATTGGCTTCTTGCCATTCTCTTCACTGCCAGCCTATCCTCCATTTCATCGGCCACTGCCAGAGCAATCTTCTTCAGAGAGCAGACTGAGCACATCCTTCAAATCCCCAGTTCAAAAACTGCCACTGACTGTCCACTGCATTGGGATAAACTATAAATCTCTTGCTTGGCATTCAGGAATAACTTTCCAACTTTGCTTCCCAACAAACCGTGCCTGCCAAGATGGCACTGGCCAAACTTCTTGCTTTGCTGTAATCCCGATTTCTCTGCTCTTTGCTCTTGCCTCCAACTGTAAAGCTATTTTTAACATGTTTGCCTTAATTCTTTTCATCTCTTAAAGCCTTTGAAGGACTGTTCTTCTTGCTGTCAAACTAGGAGTTCCTTTTTCTCATCTCCCTTTCTTGTATTTTTATTCTGACACTTAGATGTAGTTTCTTTACACGCAGATATTAATTTCATTAACACTTATTAAGCACCATGTAAAGAAGGGGCTCATCCTCTTCCTTCTTTAGCTTCTTGTAGACCCAAGTCTTCTCAGGGTCTGTGGAGTCCAGACCCATGCTTTGTATATCACGCTGCTGAGTGAACAAATGAAATTCCAAAACATCTAAGCATCTGAGAGCTCATTCAATTCTTACTGAGAAGGCAAGGTACTCTGTATGACGTGGGACATCATTTTTAGTTGGGCATGTAAAAAAAAATAAGCTAAACTAGAACACATTCATGAAGTCATTTAGAAGTCTAAAATAATACCTTCAATATTTTTTCCTCATATGTAGTTTTTCATGGGGAAATAGTTTGTTATAAATGCCCAGTATATTCCTGTAAGTCAATGACATTTCTTTCAGTTTAGGGATTAGATAGAAGATGGGATAATGTGGTTAAGGGTATGAAGGACTATTGACATAAATGTTCAAGTTTATGGGAATGTGCATAGACTATATACTTTGTATACTTTGTAATAATTATCAAAACAATAAAGAATTTTAAATGCATGTTTTTATTGTGCAGTTTCCTATTTCATTGGATTTAGGTAAAGAACTTGCAAAAACCACACACATGAAGATCTTTTACAGTAGGTATGTGGTTACATGAAGAAAAAAAATCAGTTAAACACTACAGTGATCAAGAAAAAGAAACCTAAGGGTGCCTGGCTGGCTCAGTAGGTTGAGCATGAGACTCTTGATCCCTGGGTTGTGAGTCTGAGTCTCCTGTTGGTTATAGAGGTATGTTGGGTGTAGAGATTACTTCAAATTAAAAAAATCTTTTAGAAAGAAAAAGAAATCTATAATAAATTTTAACATGATGAAACTTCAATGAAAGCAATTGGTTTCTGCAAATAAAGTCATCAAGTGTAATACAGTTCCACACAGGGGGAAAAATGCAGCAATACTGACTTGTTAAAAGCACACATCTCTTACACATGAAATATACAAGTAGTAAAACCAAACTTTTTATAGGTCTAATTCATAAATTCTCAAGGAAAGTTTTTGATTTTAAAATAGCTCAGAATTTACTATGTCTAGTGAACATAGAAAATGTGATTTCTGCTAAGTATGTGCTAACATGCCCATTACCCAACTTTTCTCCATGAGACAAAAGGAATTTGGTGCCCAGGAAGGTTCCACTTGAAATACTGTTAACAAGGATCAAGAATTCTCAACAACTTACATCATTGTCCTCAGTCTTTCTTAAACCTGGCTATAAGTTCCATGCAAGCCCTATCCACTGTGATTTTTTAAAAAAATTTTCTTATTGGAGTTCAATTTGCCAACATATAGCATAACACCCAGTGCTCATCCCGCCAAGTGCCCCCCTCAGTGCCCATCACCTAGTCACCCCCACCTCCTGCCCACTTCCCCTTCCACTACCCCTTGTTCATTTCCCAGAGTTAGGTGTGTCTCATGTTTTGTCACCCTCACTGATATTTTCACTCATTTTCTCTCCTTTCCCTTTATTCCCTTTCACTAATTTTTATATTCCCCAAATGAATGAGACCATATAATGTTTGTCCTTTTCTGATTGACTTATTTCACTCAGCATAATACCCTCCAGGTCCCTCCATGTCGAAGCAAATAGTGGGTATTTGTCGTTCCTAATGGCTGAGGAATATTCCATTGTATACATATACCCATCTTCTTTATCCATTCATCTTTCGATGGACACCGAGGCTCCTTCCCATTGTGATCTTTAACAGCTGTATACTTTCACACAAACTTTATACAGACAATACAAATAATATAATTTTTTTCTTCACAGGGAGACTGATGCGGGACTTGATCCCAGGACCTCAGGATCATGACCTGATCCAAAGGCAGACACTCAACCCCTGAGCCTCCTACGCATCCCATGACAAAATATTTCTAATAACTTACATGGAAGTTGGCTGCTTTGAAAGGAACACCTTGACTGGGCCGGTAGGTCCTATTTCAAACTAAATTATGGGGGGAAACAGCATTTTTGAGTTGTTTACACTGCTTTTTGTTTTGTTTTTTAAGTTTAGAAACATTCAGGATGTAATATATGCACTCTGTAAAAAATGAAATCCAAACAGCACAACAATGGAGTAAAAATGAAGTCTCCCAGGGCACCTGGCTGGCTCAGTTGGTAGAACATGTGACTCTTGATCTCATGGTTGTGAGTTCGAGCCCCATGTTGGGTATGGAGATAATTTAAAATAAAATCTTTAAAAAAAAGTCTCCCATGTAAACCAGCTTCCTAGGTCACCTTCCAGAAGGTGGTTTTCTTCTAGAAATATTTTATGCACATACAAGCATATGCTTACAATCAGTGTATATCTCATTTTTGAGGCAGGTTTTCTTCTAGAAATATTTTATGCACATACAAGCATATGCTTACAATCAGTGTATATCTCATTTTTGAGGCATGTAGAAACATGTTTTTTTGACTTAATGATATATATATATATATATCTCCAATATATATATATATATATATAGGAGATATATACTGAAGATTGTCCAATATAGATTCTCCCATTCTTTTTTTTTCAAAATTTATTTATTTATTCATGAGACACACACACACACACACACAGAGGAAGAGACATAGGCAGAGGGAGAAGCAGGCTCCATGTAGGGAGCCCAACGTGGGACTCAATCTTGGGACTCCAGGATCATGCTTTGAGCCAAAGGCAGATGCTCAACCACTGAGCCACCCAGGTGCCCCTTCACCTGGATTTTTAAATTAGAATTTCTTTTGTCTTTGTCATTTTAAAAAATGTAAAGGGGCACCTGGGTGGCTCAGTTGGTTAAGCACCCAACCTTGGTTTTGGCTCAGGTCATGAGATCGAGCCCTACATCAGGCTTGGTGCTCAGTGGAGACTCTGCTTGAGATTCTCTCTTTCTCCCTCTTCTGCCCCTTTCCCCTTTCCCCAGGATCATGCCCTGTGCCAAAGGCAGACGATGCTCAACTGCTGGGCCACCTAGGCGTCCCAATTCACTCATTCTTTTTAATGACTGCAGAGTATTTCACTATAAGGATATAATGCAATTTACTTAACTGGCCCCCTCTTGATGAATATTTATATTGTTTTGGGTCTTTTGCTATTAAAATGGTTGAATAAGCATCCTTTCCATCTGCCTCCATGCACAATAACATATGTTTCTGAATCAGACACACCAGGGCATGGTTGTAGAACTAATTACTTCTTGGATAGCTTTGGACAAATTATTTAGTCTAAATTCCATTATCTGTAAGATGATAATAAAGATAGATCACTCATATGGTTGTTATGATTATGAAAACTATATGAGATAATAAACATACAAGTATTTAATATCATGCATGGCAAATAGCAGGTACTCAATAAATGTTTGCTCTAGGAAAATATGTTTTTCCTGTTTCAGATGAGACTGTCTCTGGGTTGTGAAGACCTACACAGAGGAAACATCCACCTCTTTGAGGTTTGGCTTGCACCTGGCAACATGATAGCTACAAGTGGGTAGGTCCCACGTAGCATCACTTCCACTGTCAGAGACCAAGTCATCAACTTTGCCTTCAGTACCCTTCCAAGAATGGCTGTCTGTAGAATTTCTCCCATGGTCAGTTTAAGCTCTGCAGTGATGAAAAAACCCTCTCTTTTTAAGGGGACGGTACCCAGGTCAGTCTCCTCCCATGTGGAGAACACACCATGCTCACACACTCCTCACTCCTATTCCCTGCCTACGCCATCCTGCTTCCTACCCACCTAACCAGCTACTCCTTCCCTTTCAGGTACAGCTCCTGTTCTGTCTCCATGACCACTCCTCTTGAGACTCTAGTCTACAACAATCCACTGTCTCTGAACCACTCTGTACAGGACTTGTTTTGACATATACTCATCTCACTGCTATTTAACTATACTATATGAGAATGCTCACTGCCTCAGTTTCTTTTTTTTTAAATTTCATTTATTCATGAGAGACAGACAGTGAGAGAGAGACAGAGAGAGAGAGAGAGAGAGAGACAGGCAGAGGGAGAAGCAGGCTCCATGAAGGGTGGACTCAATCCCGGGTCTCCAGGACCACGTCCTGGGCCGAAGACGGTGCTAAACTGCTGAGGCACCCAGACTGCCCACTGCCTCAGTTTCTTAGCATCTTAAGGATAAGGACAGAGAACTTCAAGTGTTGTGTGTTCTTTGTACTCCCCCCCCAATCAGATTCTATACACTGTACTATACAGTAAGTGCTCAGTAAATATCCAATGACTTGAACTCTGAACAAGAATTCACCCAGCGATGAGTTTTTAGTTAAAGTAGAAGTAGCAATTAGCTCTGGAACCAGCTTCCTACTCACATTTGACACATGGATAAAAACAGCCTTATTATTTCCATTTTGATCCATAGGCAATTTGCTGGGACAAGCAGCTCATAAGCTTTAGGAAAAACAAGTAAAGAAAATCCTCCCTCCCAGCTCCCCTTCCCCAACCCACTCTGTAAAGTTAAAAGCAACAAACCTATTAAGACTCACCATAAGTTTCTGTGTTTTGGCATGGTATAAAACATCCTGGTAGTGCTGGGCATAGTCTGGGTCCACATTTTTAATCTTAGCAGTAGGTAACAGCAGAGTATCTAAAGTTTTCAAAGGATTCCCTTCATCAATAGCTTCATTGATGTGTCCTACAGCTACAATTCCTATGGAAAAAAAAAAGTTTTCCTTTTAAGTCATAGTACATTGTAAGTTTTCTAGAATCACCTATGACAAAGATTAAGTTAGAAAGGGGGATGGGGCCCCCCTCCACACAAACCATAAGAGCTAATAAACAAGCACAGCAAGGTTGCAGGATACAAGATAAATGTAGGAAAATCAACTGTATTTATACACATTACGTAAGTGTGTATAAATGAAATTGAGGAGAAAATTCCACTTGGGATGGGTTCCAATCACATATTATAATTACTTAAGGAAAACAGAGCAATAAAGTTAACCAAAGAAGCACAAGTCATGTTCACTGAAAACTATGAAACACCATGTAAAAAAAAACTAAAGATGACCTAAATAAATTGAAAACCATCCTATGCTCATGGATCTGAAGAGTTAATACTGTTAAGGTGGAAATAGTCTTCAAAGTGATCTATAGATTCAGTGTAATCCCTATCAAAATCCCAGCTGCCTTTTTTTTTTCAAACAGAAATTGACAAACTGAATCTAATATCCATATGTAAATGCAAGGAACCAAGAATAACCAATGTTGAAAAAACAACAAAATGGGAGTTCTCATCTTCAAAACTTATTACAAAGCTACAGTTAATACCACATGATACTGGCATAAGGACAGATGGACAGATCAGTGGAAAGGAATTTAGAGTTCAGAAATAAACCCTTGCAAAAAAAAAAAAGGAAATAAACCCTTGCATTTATGATCAATAGATTTTTTTAAAGATTTAATTATTTATTCATGAAAATACACACACACAGAGAGAGAGAGAGAGAGAGAGAGAGAGAGAGAGAGGCAGAGATACAGGCAGAGCAGGCTCCATTCAGGGAGCCCAATGTGGGACTCCATCCTGGGTCTCCGGGATCACACCCTGGGCTGAAGGCGGAGCTAAACCGCTGAGCCACCTGGGCTGCCCTAAACTTAGTCGTTCATTTTTTTTTTAAAAGATATTTATTTATTTATTCATGAGAGACAGAGAGAGAGAGAGAGAGGGGCAGAGACACAGGCAAAGGAGAAGTAGGCTCCTCACAGGGAGCCTGATGTGGGACTCATCCCCAAACTGGGATCATGTCTTGAGCCAAAGGCAGACGCTCAACCACTGAGCTACCCAGGCATCCCAATCAATAGATTTTTGACAAGAGTGCCAAAACAACTCAACAGATCTAAGTCTTTATAACAAATGGCACTGGGACAAGTGGACATCCACACGCATAAGAGTAAAGCATATGCAAAAAAAACAAAAAACAAGAAAAAAAACAAACCTAAAATGGATCACAGATTTAAGTGTAGAAGCTTAAACTATGTAACACTTAGGGAGAAAACAGGAGTAAGTCTGTGGCCTTGGGGTGGGCAGTAAGTTTAAATGTGACACCAGAAACACAGCTAAGGAAAAAGATAAATACATGGGATGTTGTAAAAATTGAAACTTCTGTGCTTCATAAACACCAAAGAAAGTGAAGAAATCTACAGACTGGGAGAAAATACTTGCAAGCTCTGTATCTGATAAAGACTTTATACCTTATATACGAGTATACCAAGTATGTATGGAGTTCTTATAACTCAGCAATGAAAAAAAAACCCAATTTAAAATGGATAAAGGCCTTGAAATATACTTCTTGAGAGAAGATATACAAATAGCTAGTAATCACATGAAAAGATACTCAATATCAGATAATATCTTAATAGATATTATCAATATCTATTAAGAAAATGCAAACCCAAATCCCAATGAGATATCACTTAATACTCATTAGGATGGCTGTAATAGAAAAGACAAACAATAACAAGTGTTGTGAGGATGTGATGAAATTGCAACTCTCATAAAATGCTGGTAGGAACAGGAAATGGTACAGTCATATTGGTAAACTGGCAGTGCCTTAAAATGTTAAACTCCTAAGTTCATACACTCAAGGGAAATGAAACCACAGGTTGACATAAAAAGTTACACATGAATGTTTATAAAAATATTTTTAACAATTAAAAAGTGGAAACAACCTACATATCCATCAACTGATGAACAAAATGTATACCCATAGGATGGCATATTACCTAACCTAGGAAAGAATAGGAAGTATTTGACACAGACACATTGAAAACATAATGCTAAATGAAAGAAGGGAGACATAAAAAGGCACGTTAGTTACATTATTCTACTTATATGAAATATTCATAATATAGGAAAATCCATAGAAACAAAGCAGACTAGTGGTTGGTGGGGGATAGGAAGAGGGGGAAAGGGAGTGATTGCTAATGGGTACCAAGTATCTTTTCGGGGTGATGAAGATGTTCTGAATTTATACAGTGGTGATGGTAGTAAAACTTTTTAAGTACAATAAAAGTCACCATAAAAACACATAAACAGGTCAATTTTATGATATATGAATATATATATATCTCAATGAATCTGTTATAAAATGGGAGGACTACTTTACATACAAGTAGCACAAGAATGCTAATTTCTAGTGTAAATCTCACTTAGACAGCAGTGCCAAGATAGTAGATGATGGAACCAAAGAATAACAGGGCTGGAAGAATTTAACATAAAGATGTACAGAAAAGAAAACTAAAGTACCAAGACGTTTGGATTACATTCTTCTATCCTTTACATTCTACAATGCTTTCTATTCTTCTGATTACTCTACTTCATCACTTTGTAAAGGATGCCAAAACAGAGAGAGTTCAAAATCAATTCCCTATAGACCAGTAGAGTGAATTTCCAGGTCAATGGAGTCCAATGGTGTCTAGTAGAACATTTTGTGATGATGAAAATGTTCTCTATCGGGCCTGTTCAATATAGTAGCTATTAGCCATATGTAAGTACTAAGCATTTAAAATGTGACTACTACAACTGAAGAACTTAATTTTAAATTTTATCTAATTTTAATTATTAAAGTAGCTACATGAGGGCAGCCTGGGTGGCTCAGTGGTTCAGCACCGCATTTGGCCCAGGGCATGATCCTGGAGTCCCAGGATCGAGTCCCACTTTGGGCTTCCTACATGGAGCCTGCTTCTCCCTCTGCCTGGGTCTCTGCCTCTCTCTCCCCCACCCTCTCTCTCTCCCCCTCCCCCCGTGTCTCTCATGAATAAATAAATAAAATTAAAAAAATAAAAATAAAAAAATTAAGTAGCTACATGTAGCTGGAAGTGTAAGGTAGGCTCCACAGAAATGAACACAGTCACTAATGAAACAGTCACTAATGTTTTAGGATATTTTTAAGATTTGAATATGGCTGATTAATATCACAAGTTGTTTCCATAACATTTTACCTGGTAAAATAACATCTGGAGCCCTAATTCATGGATATACCAAAAGAAGAATAACCATATTCACCAGTTCAACTTTCTACCATCTCTACCACACCACAGGATCTTAGGAAATAGACTATAAGGTCCAGGAATGAAAAATACAGAAGCCAAGCTATGGAATTTGACAAGTTTCTGCAACTCTAGCAAAAGATATCTATTTGGAGGCCCCTTCTCAGTACCACCTAATTATTAAAAATAAACTAGGGCAGCCCGGGTGGCGCAGCGGTTTGGCGCCTGCCTTGGGCCCAGGGCGCCGATCCTGGAGACCTGGGATCGAGTCCCGCATCGGGCTCCCTGCATGGAGCCTGCTTCTCCCTCTGCCTGTGTCTCTGCCTCTCTCTCTCTCTCTCTCTCTGTGTCTCATGAATAAAAAAAAAAAAAAAAAAAAACTATCAGCCAGTCATAAAATACTAGTGTATGTATGTATATTCATGAATATACTTAATATACAGTTGACCCTTGAACAATGTGGGGGTTAGGAGCACCAATCCCTCATGCAGTCAAAAATTCATGTATAACTTTTGACTCCCCAAAATTTAACTACTAATTGCTTACTACTGATTGGAGGAAGCCTTACTGATAACATAGTCAACTAACAAGTATCTTGTATGTTTTTATGTATTACATACAGTGTTCTTATAATAAACTAGAGAAAAGAAAATGTTAAGAAAACCATATGGAAAACAAAATACATTTATAGTACTGTAATGATGAAAAAAAATCCAAGTATAAGTGGACCCGTGCAGTTCAAACCCACATTGTTCAAGGGTCAACTGTCTATGAACATACACACACACACACATACACACACTAACAGGGGTATGTGCTTCCCTGGTCAGTGCTGATGGATAAAAACTAGTAAAGAAACTAAACATTAACCAGCAGAAAGCTTAGAAAATAAAAATTTTTAAGGCCAAACTTATTGCCATTTTGTTAGCTATTTTTCAAACACACTTTACAAATATGACATGGTATGAAACAGTAAGTACTGTAATTTATAAGAACTATCTTCTTCTTGATGCTCAAATTAAAGAAAAATATTTAGCAAAGTATATTCTGAATAGATACCCATAAACACCACCTCATTAAGAATGAAAAGACTTATCTGTAGAAGGGACAATTTCAAACGCCCAGAAATTATTCCAGATTATAACACTTCAATCTGTTTGAAGAATAAGCAAAAATACTTCTCTAACATGCAAGTTACATTATCTCAAAACACTGAAGAACTCAGGAAAGTATGTACTATTCACACACAAGGTATCACCATTTTACCATAGAAATTATAACCTAGAGAGCGGAATACTTCAGATCATACCCTAGACACAAGGTCCCTTTCATAGACTGTTCTAAATACTTTCAAACACCCCATCCAAAAATGATCTTAACAGAACTACATCTGAGAAAGAGAATATGTGTTCCTAACGGCCAATCACCTGGGAATGACTGCATTCCAGCTGACTTGATTGAAATCACTTGTTCAAGTTTTTGTTTGGTATGTTTCTAAGAATACAAGCTGCTGAGGTCATAGTAAATGACCTCATGGGAGCTGAAACACCTACCCAGAAGCCTCCTGGGCACATCTGCATCACTTCCTTTGTTTACAAGAAAAGGGATAATCCCACTGCTGAGCTTCAGTCTATGACCCACTTCTTTATTTTTTTTTTTTTTGAGGGGAAAAGAGGTTTATTTTTGAGAAATTATTAAACATTTATTAAGCACTTACTCTATGCCTAGGAATCTGTTGAGCTATCTGCATAAAAAAGTAAATAAAAGATGGCTTTTAGGAAAAAGATACTCAATTAAGGTGACCAAAATAAAAACATAAGATATAAGGAGAACAGAGGGTTTAGAATGTCTACTGCTTACATAAGATGTCTCCCACATCAAACAGCACAACCAGAATGGAGCTCTTTATTTGTTCTCCCACTACTTTCTTTTAGTGTTTCAAGCTTTTATTTAAACTTTTGTTAATTAACATATATTGTAATATTGGTTTCAGAAGTAAAATTTAGTGAATCATCACTTACATGTAACACCCAGCGCTCATCATAACAAGTGCCCTCCTTAATACCTATCACTCATCTATCCCATCCCCCACCTCCCTCCTTCCATCAACCTCCAGTTTGTTCTCGATTATTCAGTGTCTCTCTTTTTTAAAAAAAGATTTTATTTATTTATTCATGACACACAGGGAGGGGTAGAGACACAGGCGGAGGGAGAAGCAGGCTTCTCGCAAAAGCCCAATGCAGGACTCGATTCCAGAATCCTGGGATCACGCCCCGAGCTAAAGGCTCAACTGCTGAGCCACCCAGGCGCTCCTCATGAAGTCTCTTATGGCTTGTTTTCCTCTCTCCTTTTTTTCTTTACCCTTCCCATATGTTCATCTGTTTTGTTTCTTAAATTCCACCTATGAGTGAAATCACATGGTATTTGTCTTCCTCTGGCTTATTTCACTTAGCATAATACTCTCTAGTTCCATCCATGTGGTTGCAAATGGCAAGACTTCATTTTTCTGATGGCTAATATTCCATTCCATTCCACAATGGAATATTATATTTTATAATATATATAATAATATTTGTTATGTATTATGTATATGTATGTATACACACACACACACACACCATATCTTCTTTATCCATTCATCAAGTGATAGAATTTGGGCTCTTTCCATTATTTGGCTATTGCTGATAATGCTGCTATAAGCATCGTGGTGCATGTGCCCCTTTGCATCAGTATTTTTGTATCCTTTGGATAAATACCTAGCAGTACAGTTGCTGAGTTGTAGGGTATTTCTATTTTTAAAACTTTTTGAGGAACTTCTATACCATTTTTGAGAGTGGCTGCACCAGGTTGCATTTCCACCAACAGTATAATAGGGTTCCCCTTTCTCTGCATCCTCACCAACATTTGTTGTTTCCTGTGTTAATTTTAGCCACTCTGACAGGTGTGGGGTGGCATCTCATTGTAGTTTTGATTTGTATTTCCCTGATGATGAGTGATGTTGTACACTTTTTCATGTGTCTGTTGGCCATTTGTATGTCTTCTTTGAAAAAATGTTTATGTCTTCTCTCCATTTCTTGACTGGATTTTTTGGTTTTGGGGTGTTAAACTTGATAAATTCCTTACAGATTTTGGATAATAGCCCTCTGTCAGATATGTCATTTGCAAATTCTTTTCCCATTCCATAGGTTGCCTTTTAGTTTTGTTGACAGTTTCCTTTGCTGTGCAGAGCTTTTTATCTTGATGAAGTCCCAATAATTCATTTTTGTGTATTTCTCTTTCCTCCAGAGACGCATCTAGTAGAAAGTTGCTATGGTTGATGTCACAGAGGTTGTTTGTGTTTTTCTCTAGGATTTTGATTGCGTCTGGTCTTAAATTTAGGTCTTTTCTCCATTTTGAATTTATTTTTGTGTTTGGTGTAAGAAAATAGTCCAGTTTCATTCTGCGTGGTGTTGTCCAGTTTTCCCAACACCATTTGAAGAGACTGTCTTTTTTCCACTGGATATTCTTTCCTGCTTTGTTGAAGATTAGTTGACCACATAGTTGTGAGTCTATTTCTGGGTTTTCTATTCTGTCCAATTGATCTATGTGTCTGTTTTTATGCCAGTTAACACACTGTCTTGATGACTACAGCTTTGTAACATAGCTTTAAGTCCAGAAATGTAATGTCTCCAACTTTGCTTTGCTTTGCTTTTTCAAGACTGCCTTGGCTATCTGGGGTCTTCTGTGGTTCCATACACATTTTAGGATTGTTTGTTCTGTATCCGTGAAAATGGCTGGTGGTATTTTGATAGGGACTTCATTAATGTGTAGATTGCTTTGGGTAGTACAGACATTATAACAATATTTGTTCTTCTAATCTGTGAGCATGGAATTTTTTTCTATTTGTGTCATCTTCGATTTTTTTCATGAGGGTTCTACAATTTTCAGAGTAAAGATCTTTTGCCTCTTTGGTTAGGTTTATTTCTAGGTATCTCATGGTTTTTGGTGCAGTCATACATGGAACTGATTCCTTGATTTCTCTTTCTACTGCTTCATTAATGGTGTATAGAAGTGCAACAGATTTCTGTACAATGATTTTGTATACTGAGACTTTACTCACTTTTCCTCATTGAGGATGATGTTAGTTGTGGATCTTTTGTATATGGCCTTAATGATGTTGAGGTATGTTCTCTCTATCCCAACTTTGTTGAGGGTTTTTATCAAGAATGCATGCTGTACTTTGTTAAATGCTTTTTCTGCATCTATGGAGAGAATCATATGGTTCTCATCCTTTCTTTTATTAAAGTGGGGTATCACATTGATTGATTAGCAAATACTGAACCACTCTTGCAACCCAGGAATAAATCTGACTTGATTGTGGTGAATAATTCTTTTAATGTACTATTGGGTTCAATTTGCTAGCATCTTGTTGACAATTTTTATATCCATGTTCATCAGGGAAATTGGCCCATACTTCTTTTAAGTGAGGTCTTTAGTTTTGCAATCAAGGTAATGTTGGCCTTGTAGGATGAGCTTGGAAATTTTCCTAACATCTCTGTTTTTTGGAATGGTTTGAGAAGAATATGTATTAACTCTCCCTTAAATGTTTGATGGAATTCCCTCTGGGAAGCCATCTAGCCCTGGACTTTTGTTTGTTGGGAGTTTTCTTTGTTTTTTTTTTTTGTTTTGTTTTTGTTTTGTTTTGTTTTTTGTGCTTTGTTGTTCTTTTGAGAGAAAGAGTGTAAGTGAAGGGGTCGGGGGTGGACAGAGGGATGGGGAGAGAATCTCAAGCAGGCTCCAGAACACTGTGAAACAGGATGAGGGGCTCAATTTCACAACCCTGAAATCATGACCTGGGTCGAAATAAAGAGTCAGATAGATGCATAACCAACTGAACCACCCAGGCATTCCCGTTGGGAGATTTTTGATTACCGATTCAATTTCTTTGCTGGTTATGGGTTTGTTCCAATTTTCTATTCTTCCTCTTGCAGTTTTGGTAGTTTATATGTTTCTAGAAATTTATCCATCTCTTCCAGGTTGCCCAATTTGTTGGTATAAAATTTTTCATAATATTCTCTTATAATTGTTTGTATTTCTGTGGTGTTGGTTGTGATCTCTCCCATTCATGATTTATTTGGGTCCTTTGTCTTTTTGTTTTGATCTGGCTAGAGGTTTATCAATTTTATTAATTATTTTAAAGAACCAGCTCCTCGTTTCATTAATCTGTTCTACTGTTTTCTATTTATCATTTACTTCTGCTTTTTATTATTTCCCTTCTTCTGCTGGGTTTAGGCTTCATTTGCTCTTCCTTTTCTAGCTCCTTTAGGTTAGGTTGTATATTTGAGATTTTTCTTGTTCCTTGAGGAAGGCCTGTATTGCTATATATTTCCCTCTTGTGACCTCTTTTGCTGCATCTCAAAAGTTTTGTACTGTCATGTTTTCATTTTCATTTGCTTCCATGTATTTTTAAATTGATTCTTTAATTTCTTGGTTAATCCCTTCATTCTTTAGTAGGATGTTCTTTAATCTCCATGTATTTGTGGTCTTTCCATTTTTTTTCTTGTGCTTGACTTCAAGTTTCATAGCACTGTGCTTATTAGAAAATAAGCATGGGGCAGCCCCGGTGGCGCAGTGGTTTAGTGCCACCTGCAGCCCAGGGTGTGATCCTGGGGACCTGGGATCGAGTCCCGCATCGGGCTCCTTGCATGGGGCCTGCTTCCCTCTGCCTGTGTCTCTGCCTCTCTTTCTCTCTGTGTTTCTCATGAATAAATAAATAAATCTTAAAAAAAAAAAAAAAAAAGAAAAGAAGCATGGTATGATCTCAGGCTTTTTGTATTCACTGAGGCCTGATTTGTGACCCAGTATGTGATCTATTCTGGAGAATGTTCCATGTGTGCCCAAAAAGAATGTGTATTCTGCTGGTTGAGGATTAAATGTTCTGATTATATCTGTTAAGTCCATCTGGTCCAATGTATCACTCAAAGCCATTGTTCCCTTGTTGATTTTCTGCTTAGATGATCTGTCCATTATTGTAAGTGGGATGTTAAAGCCCCCTACTATTATTGTATTATGATCAATGTATTTCTTTGTTTGTTATTGACATATATTTGGGTGCTCCCATGTTGGGGGTATAAGTGTTTATAATTGTTAGATCATCTTGTTGGATCCAACTTTATTATGATAGAGTGCCCTTCATCATCTCTTGTTACAGTCTTTGGTTTAAAATCTACTTTGATATAAGTATGGTCACTCCAGGTTTCTTTTTATGTCCATTAGCATGATAAATGGTTCACCTTGTCCTCACTTTCAATCTGCAGGTGTCATTAGGTCTAAAATGGGTCTCTTGTGGACAGCACAGAGATGCCTGACCAACTTTTTTAAACCATCACATGAGACTATAACATTCTAATCCAATGAAAAAGTGGGCGTTCTCTTACAGATTTTGTATTTGAGACACCAGATGAAGTAACCTACAAAGAAGAATACCTACCAAATTAAAAAAGCAAAAATTCAAAGAAAGAAATATACCTTGTCTAGACTACATGGTTAAAATGATGCTCCTCTATGGCTCTACTGGAACTTTTCAGTGAGAAATCAACAGAGCATCCAAATCTGAGGAAATGCATTTAGCAGATTCTCCATTAAATTCACCTTCCACATTTGTCATGTCCCATTGGCTGCAAATCCTTATCCATATCACAATTCAGACACATGGTTAAACCTTGAAATGTGTGGCAGGCGTGGGATAGGAAGGGTAATGCACTTTCAAGTTGTCCATGAAAAATCCTTAGCTCTTTTAGATGATTTAATTACTATATTGTGCAATTCGTACCTGTCCACAATGGTATATTTATTTCGCTTTTAAAGCAATTATCTAAACATAGGATATCAAACTCAATACTTCAAGAACTTTAAACAAAAATACCATGGTTTGACATAACAAAACAAACCAAAGCACAGATATATTAAATATTCTGCACTGAATTCCACAAATTCTAGAAAGGAAATATGATAAGGAAGTCTCTGAAATAACTGTTGTGGTTATGGCATGTGCCCTTCATTACATGAAAATGAGAAGAAATATGATAGTGGCCATGTTATACAGCCCATGGAAAATAGCAGTAGTACAGTTGCCTGGAGAGGTAAATGCCGTATCAGTCCAAAGATATTTTTGCTTAGGAATAATATCCACCTACAAAAAACCCATTCTTTTTTTTAAGTTATACAAATATTATTTGTTACGACATGCTTTTCCTGAAAAAAGCAAAGGCTCTATTTGTTAGTCTGGGACAAAGTGGCATCCTCCACCCTGCTTTTTAATCAATTTAAGAATGAGAGTAAAGGGGTATCTTGGTGGCTCAGTCAGTTAAGTCTGACTCTTGACTTCAGCTTATCACAATCTTAGGGATGTAAGATTGAGCCCCATGTGGGGTTCCATGCTCAGCAGGGAGTCTGCTTGAGGTTCTCCCTTTACCCTCCTGCTGCTCGCACTTTCACTCTCTCAAATCAATCAATCAATCAATCTTAAAGAAAAAAAAAGAATGAGAGTAAAAATACAACCATTTAGCACTGAGAACAATGCACCTTTGCCATATAAGCAGAACATATAGAAGTCACCAAAGCAGACCTGGACTGGATATTGCCAGAAAGAACCAGGGAAAAGTTAGAAAACAAAGATGGGATCTGATCTTCTGTTTTGCTTACCCAAACAGAGGAGTCCTACCCTTGATTTGCCCTAGTCAAAGCACCCAAACCACTGGTGAATCATTGTGATTTGTGATCCTAAAACAATGGTTAGTTTGCGTTTCGAGTTTTTTCCTAGGGCAGGAACCTATGTTGTATTTCAAAAAAATGCCCAATTGAAAGGTCAAGATAAAGTTGAGTGCCTAACAAGCTGAGTTACCTAGAGTATTCAATTCTGAAGTACAAATAAATAAGAAAACATGAGGACTTCTACCTATGTATTTTTATTCTATCCTTTTAATGTCTTTTTACATATGTTTTGTAATGTGTATAATATGTTGGTGCAGTATTATAGGCATAAAATCTATATATAAATATATATATATATATATGCCTATCAGAGGAGTGTACTCTCAAAAGCAACATGAACAAAAACTTTGCAGCCCTAATCTAGGAAACTAAGTTGTCTAAACACCTTTATTCTCTCATTATGCTAAGAGAAGCGAACTGTTCTATACTTACGATCATTTTCTTCTTGAATTTGAATATTAACCATATCAATACAATTCTGAATTTCATTCCAGCTTAAGTTATCTTGCCCTTGGGATAAGGCTTCCAGTTTAATGGTGAGTAGTGCATTTGTGTAACTGTAGAAGAGAAAACAATCATTATACTCATCAGAGGCATTCAATCTTTGTTCATGTCATGCATCTTAAATTTGGTTTGTGGCCAAAATTAGATATTGTAAGATTTAAGAGTTGAAAAGCATATAAAATTGTCTTGCAGCTTTGTGAACATATAGTAAGCTCACTTATACTAATGGTGTTTTTTTTCCCTAAAGATACTTTATGTACAAATGCTGTTTAATGAAAGTGCCTCAAAATCCAACCTCATACCTAATGCAAGCAAAAAACCCAAAAAAACAAAACCCTGAAGTTCTCAATTCTGTGAAATTGCTTTTTTCCCCCCTCTGTTTCTTATTTTCCATCCCTTTGCACTTTTTTTTGCTCTGCTCAGACTTCAGATAACTTTTACGTGATAAAATTCAGAACCTCCAAGGTTCTCAATCTTTGCATCAAGGGTTCTTTAAAACAAAACAAAACAAAACAAAACAAAACAAAACAAAACAAAACATTTATTTACTCATGAGAGATACGTAAAGAGAGGCAGAGACATAGGCAGAGGAAGAAGCAGGCTCCTCACAGGGAGCCCGATGTGGGACTCAGTCCTGGACCCCAGGAATACACCCTGAACCCAAGGCAGACACTCAACCACTGAGCCACCTAGGTGTCCCAAGTGTTTTTTTTTTAAAAAATTTTTTTTCTTGTTCCTTCCAAAATTTGAGCTTTAGAGACCTTTACCCCCGTAACCTTAACCCAGATGGGCTACCCTGAAGTCTAACATGCCCAATGAGGAATCAAATAAAATACAAATGCAATTCCAGAAACCTTGTATACCACACATCTTCAATGTACATTTCCTTGAAGACGTGATACATGACTTGAACCAGAATATTGCAAAGTCCTCCTCATCTGTCCATTTCTCCTAAGGCTTTACAGCAGCTCCTCAAAAACCTCCCTCTGTGTCTGCTCACTGCAAGGGCACTCTTATAACTCATTTTGACCCCTGACCTTCCTCCCTATGAACAACCCTCTGGAAAAGAGAACTTGGCCAATCACTTAAATTACTTGTCTTTTGGGGGGAAATTGTAGGGAAAAAATTATCCATCTTGATATGTCACTAAGAAACTGTCATTTCTCAATAGTCAATTTTCCCATTTACACATCATAGGACCATGTTACAACCATAAGCTAAAATGATCTATTCTAGCCCAAAGTAAAGAAATTCAATAGTTTAGTTTGCTTTTGCAAACTAAATAAAGACGAATCCTCTATGTACATATTTATTCACTATGTATTTTAGCTTCTATATAGCACTTTTGGATTGCTAACAGCAGAAGTTAAAAAAAGTAATATCACACTATGTTTAAAAATGTTTTCCTGGTTGTGACAGATTTTCTCAAAATTCTGCATGCTTTAAAGTAACACTCAGGTGCCTTCTATAGAGTGTAGTTTGAGAGAGAAAAACATCATTCAAAAGTGGCGGTGATGATTCTTTAACTGTGGCTGAATGAAGCATCACCAAAGTCAGGCCTGTAAGTGGATAACAGTCATGTTTGAGATTTTAACCTTATCAAAATTTGAAGCCTAAGAAAACACTCTGTTACACTAGTAATACATAAACAATAATATTGAATACCAGTAACAAGATGGATAAATGTCAATTTGTACTCCTTAGCATCCCTTATAGAAAGAGAGCATTCTGCAAGAAAGTGCCAACTCCTTAAGCACATTTCATGTGCTTAACATGATCCAATGGGGATAACATGAGAAAGCTTAAAGATGAACAGAGAAAAAAAATCCCATAATTGCCCATTGTTTCTTTAGAGATGAACAAACAGTAGCCAAAGGGAAGAGATTTTAGGAGTCATGTGACAGAGCTGCAAGGCTTTTCCATGTGAGTATTAGTCTCTAGCACTTAGGTACCAGCTACAGAAAATACTCCGCAGTTCACCCTCCCAGAGAGGTCCAAGTCTCCTCCCTCCATGACTCTCAGAGTGCTCCTCACTGTTGGCTATGGGCAGACCAGTAACATCACATTTCCAAAGGGACTTCTGAAGCTTTGAGAAGATTATGATGCCAATCTAGTTCAGTGATGTTTACTAACATCAAACAAATGTGGCAAAGCCTGTGGCAAACATGGCAGGGGTATCAAGGTGAATAAAGCAAAGCCTTTACTTCAAGGAGCTTTCCGTCCAGTGGGTAAGAGACAAAAACTCAAAGAGGATATAAAAGCAGAGCACAAGAAGGGTCCTAAAAGTAGAAATAATGGAGTTCCAAGGAAGGAGAAGTGGAAGGAAAACCTTAGCAGGTGGAACACCTTGCCTGACACAGGCACTGAACTAAGCATTTACTCCTCATGCTGTTCTGCAGATGCAGAGCTGTGTTTTTGTGCTCTCTAGATGGAGAAAAGGCCATCAAAAGTCAGACTCAGATATTTTTTGGCCCCAATGCTATCTATGTTCCTTTAACCACATCACACTAGTTCTCAGGAGAGATGACCCTAGCTGGGGCTAGGAGAAATATCAAAATAATTTGTGGAAGCATCATCTGTGGTAGGTGGCTCCAGCAGGGTGCCAGGAGAGGCGACAGTCACCCCATTTCCATGGTGAGAAGAGCACGCACAGCTGCAGACAGGCCAGAAAGCACATGGTGTATTTGTATCCAGCTTGACCCAAGTGCAAGGCACAGGGAGAGGTGCAGCTGGAGCTAAGGTCAGAACAACATGTTTAGAGAGGAGTCTGTTCTTATTGCAGAGGAGAGCCAGGAATCAGGGAGAGCACTGTAACCATAGCTACATTTTAGAACAATTAATCTGGGACAGCATATGCCTAGAGCCAACACCAACTCTACAGCATTTCTGTGAGAATTAGACAGAAGTGTCTTTCTGGGAAACCACAGGCCCAGGGAGGAGGCCATGGTAATGAGGTAGACATTTTGTGTGAATTCATCAAGGTGGCCCTGCCCCACCCTTTGTGCTATGAAGAACGTGTACGCTCACGCACAAGTACAATGGTGAACTTTCTTCAATCTGAAAATCTGCCAGCATGGGTTTCCGAGAACCAGGGTAAAAAGCTGACAATGAAGGTAAAATGTGAGGCTGTGGGAGATCTCTTGGGCCCAATCAACTGTCAGTCCGAGAACCAAGGGGGACCCTGAAATCTCAGGATGTTATTGGTCATTCAGCTGATCCAGAAAGTACTTAGGTCAAACTTTAAAAAGATTATGAAAAATAGCAAAAATTTTCCCCAAGTTTCCCATATAGAATACTCGAACTCTGAGGCTGTAAAAGGGGTTCTCAAATGGGGTGGTAAGACTATTTCCTTGATGAGTTATTTGCAAATTGGGCATGGGGAGATAGGGAGGGATTTTGGTAATCAAAATGGGTGATCAGGAGGGAGGCAGTATGGTTATTTAGAGGGCAGGGGCGATGATGTGAAATCTGTGGGACAGTCGTGACAATGACCTCACCAAGACGTCCCATTAGAGCTCCCCTGGGCTATAGGGTTTTTAAAAAGATTTTATTTATTCATTCATGAGAGACATACAGAGGGAGGCAGAAACACAGGCAGAGGGAAAAGCAGGCTCCCTGCGGGGAGCCCTATGTGGGACTCGATCCCAGAACCCCGGGATCACAACCTGAGCTAAAGGCAGACAATGCTCAACCACTGAGTCCCCCAGGTGCCCCTGGGCTATAAGCTTTGTAAGGAAGGGACCAGCTCACCAGCTCTGTCTTCCACTTAAGCACTGAGGGACAGGAGCAAAGTCTGGTTAGGTGAGGATAAATGAGGACAGAAAAGACACAATTTGGATGTTATTATAGAGGTGAAAAGTCAAATTAGGTGGCAGCTGGGAAATGGCAACATCGTGCAGAGGGCTGCTGATGGGGAGAGAAATGAGCAGGCTGTTCACAGCACAAGTGTGCCTGGCAGAGGAAAACAAGTCGAACTTAAGGTTTTTAAACTTGGGGAAGAGAATGGTGTCATTAGAAATAGTGGAGGTAGAAATAAATTACCTTGGTAACAGACTCAGGAGTTCTATTAATCAGGTAGCCAAATTTAAGTAGAACCACAGCGTCAGTTTCTCCAAGAAGACTGAAAAAGAGAATCCTCTGTCCTACTGCTTTGTGGTCATTCTCTACACAGACAAGTGATCAAGCATTTGAAAAAAATCTAAAGGCTTTTACATTTTCTTGTACATCTATACACAATGCAAGAGAATGACTCAGCCTCTATTTAAGCAGTTCCGCTAGAATCTGGAGCTGAAAAGAGCTTTTGTCAGAATCTAGGCAGACATCACCCCCTAGTGGTTAACAAGAATCCAGGCTGCAAAATTACTCCTTTTAAATTGGGCTTTTTTCTTACTGAATCGCTAATAGACTCCTTACTTATTCTGACCCCTTAAGTTTCTCTCTAGAGCTGCTGTAGTGTTTCATGTATCTAGTAGTATATTTCAGGAACATGAAATGGAAGATACTAAACTGAGGTTGTCACCCGCTGCCATGACCCACTGTGGTTTCAGGATTCCCTGGGTTTAACAATCAAAGCAATGGGGTTTGGGATTCAGTTGCCCAGCAGGCAGCCCTTAAATCCAGATTTAGTTCCCTCATCAGTAAAATAAAAAGCCCAAGGGAAGATATGTTTTCAATAGCTCTTTTATTTTTAGCCTATCAAATAATCTTTGGTAATGACAAAGTCAGATATTAATTGCCGCAACATGATCGTTTTAAGACTCTTTGTCCCCCTAAAAGAACTACTGTAAAAAAGGACTCATATGAGAAGGACTATTAAGGAAATAAGGACAGATAGATGCATTTCCTGAGGAAGGAGCAAATCTTTAATTTGTGAGATCTGCCAAACACACATTTCTGAATAAAAGGAGGCTTGGAAGATGTTCCCTTACCGTTCTACATACGATTCATCCAGATTGTTGAAGCCTATTGTTGGGCTTCTGAGTTGATTTTGCACAGACACAAGATCATTGCTTTCCAAGGCCTGGTTTAGTAAAGCAACCGCAGACAGCATTTCCACTGCAATCAAGAGCTCCTCATGGGCCAAGTAGTTCTGTTGGAAAATAAACGCAATACAAGTTTCCCAAATTACATGCCTTATGGGTGTGATGGGGCTTTAGAATGCATGCATATTTCAAAGAACAATGAACAGTTAAAGATTTTGAGAACCTAGGAGAAAGAGGGGACTCAATGTCACTTATTTTTCATTAGCTTTAAAGAACAAGTGAGTGGGGTTTTTCTTAGCAGATCATTTTAGGGACAGAGTTAATGACAACCGATGGTTTATGATTACTCAAACAACTGCATTCCCCTAGCTGATTCTTATCTCCAGTTATATTAGCTGCTTACAGTCTCAGACTTACTAAACAATTAAGCAAAGGATTAGATGACACTGTCACTGTCTCATAGTGTGAGTTGAGATTTTAGGTAGTGATTTTCAGTTTAAGTTAAGGGTAAGGAAAAAAGGGGAGAACTTTACCTATAAGTTGTAACCTCAGAAAAGTAAACCAAAATCATTAACCCAATTTCAATTCTAGTCCCTAAAAAAGTTAATCAATCTCACAACCCATAAGATCAAGACCCATGACATGATCGGTCACAATTCGGATGCTCAACTGACTAAGCCAGTCAGGTGTCCCAATAATTGGGTAGAAATTTTAAAATGTATTAGGAGGTCTGGGTATTTGAAGTAAAGCAAGTATGATTTATAATTCTGGATTTGGCTTATTTAAAAAAGTACATCTCGAGGTGCCTGGATGGCTCAGTCAGTTAAGCATCTGTTGTCAGCTCAGGTCATGATCCCACGATCCTGGGATTGAGCCCTGTGTTGGGCTCCCTGTCAGGGGTGAGTCTGCTTCTCCATCTCCCTCTGCCTGCCTCTCCCCCTGCTTGTACTCATGTTGTCTCTCTCTCTCAAATAAATAAAATCTTAAAAAAGAATACATCTCATGGTAGCTACACTTGTGGTGAGCATAGCATAAAGCATAAACTTGTCAAGTGACTATCTTGTATATCTGAAAGTAATGTAACATTGTGTCAAATGTACTCATATAAAACTTTAAAAAAACCAAATCTGAGACTTTTGAACACCTTCCTCCTTCAATGTTCTCTTCCATTCAACTATTTTATTCTGACTTGGTCCAACTTCAAATGGATTATTTCTTCCATTATATTCAAGGAACACAGAGGTAGCATAAAATGAATAGAAATAAATGCTGATAACAGTATTTACATTTAGGATATTTTCTGTATTCAATACATACAATGTAATATTTATATTAAAGTGCATTATAGCTTTCTAGTTCTCCATAGGTATCTCACAGCAATTGATTTTAGAGTAACAAGGCATAATTTTACCTTCCAAAGCAAATGGGAGCATGTGAGCAAATTTTATCCGAGTTTCTTATATTAACTATAAATTTAACACATAAGGAAGGTATAGAATTACAGCCAAAAGAGCAGGATGGAATCATTTGAGATCCACCTCCTCTACCCCTTCTGGGAATTGTCCACAAATATCTAACATGGTATACAGCAGCAAGGATAAGGAAAAATAAAGCAGCAGCAGGGTGGGACAAACACAGGCTGACCCTGACCAGTTAGGTAAGAATGACAGGGCTAGCATGTAAATAGCCTTGATGAAGCTGGTGATGCAGGAGAAACTCTTAATGAAAGAACTTTTAGGAAAATAATGTATTTTTCTTTTATTACAAAATAGTATCTTCCTACTTAGAGAACAAGAACTCTTGGTAAGCAAGAAAACAAATCCTCCCACTCAAGCCCTTTAGTGTACATCCATTTATTTATTTTTAATTCATACAAACATTTATAGGTTTTTTTTAAACAGAACTTATTTTTATTCATATTACAGAACTACTTCTAGATAATGTTTCAGTCTCATTTTCCCCACTCGATATTAGTATGTGCAATTGTTGTTAAACATGTGGTTTGTTTCTTGCTTCTCGGTATGACAGACTGTGTGTTAAACATCCCTGTGAATACAACTTTTTTGACTCATATTCCTTAGGATCTTTTCCTAGCAATGTAACTGTCAGGATAATGGGTAAAAGACCAGCATGCACATTACTGAGATCATCCTCCAGAAAGGGTGCATTCTTCATGCTCCCGTCGGCCATGGAGGAGATGTCTGCTGTGCCAAATTTATGCCTATGTCAGATCTCTCAATGCTACCAATCTGATTTCTCAAAATAACTGTATTTTGTGTTAATTTACATTTACTTCTGAATGAGTTTCAACATTTGTGTGTGTGTGTTTGTCATAGTATACGCCAATCTTTGTGAATTGGCTGTTTATGCCTTTGGCCTCCCCTCTTCCTTTTTTTGGTAGAACAGTGCTGTTTCTCATTTTTAAAATCCAATCTTCTTCTACATTTCCTTAGAACTTCAATTGTTTAAGTTACTTTTTACATTTAACTTTTTATGTTGGAGATTTATTCTGATATGTGCAGTGAGGTCATGTTTTCTTTTTCAAATGGTTAAACACTTAGAAGGATTTCATTCCTTCTTCCACCTTTTTGAAATACTAGCATTCTCATATATTCAATAATTGGCTCTGCTTCCAATATTTTTTATTCTGCTCCATTGTTTGGGTTAATCTTGTACCAGTACACATGGTTTTCATGACTGTAACCTTATATATTACTGTTTAGCATCATTAGAATATTAAACAGCATATTACATTTACAAAAATTAAAGTCATGGTGTTAATGTTCTTTGTGTCTTAGAAATGCAGATTCATAGCTAATTCTATACCTGAAACCATTATATATCTTTTAAAAATTTTAGTGCAGTTAAAAAATTATTCAAAGTGCTTCAAAAATCAGACAATCGGAGCATGAGAACCACTTGTTTTCAATGTGTAATTTATACAGTGTGGCCTGCGCTTCCTAACTACAAAGATTCTTTATGGAAATGAAAAGCAATAGTTAAAGGGGAAGGCAGCCATGGGAATTGGTACAGGGAGGCCAGTGGGACTGGGGATAGGTCTGAGTTACAGACTCTGTGCCCTGTTCACCTTTCCTAAATAGCCTTCCTCACAGCTTTGACTCAGAATTAATACCTTCGTACCTGGAGTCCTCAGACTTACCATGGCGTTCTGTTTCTGTAGGTTGAAAAGTTCGTTCTGGTACATCACAGCAGCAAAGGGATACACAGCAGGCAGCTGGGCCTCTGGTCTCTTCAGTGCAAGCAGCGTGTTCTCAGGGTCCCCTTCCTGAACGGCAGCATTAATGTGGTCCACTGCAGCCAGCCCTGAGTGGGGTGGAGGAGGTGTCACATTCTGTCAGAATGGCTGCTTTTTCCCCTGCTGCCTGCCCAACCAGTCCATCTTGCCAGGGATTAGAATAAAAGTAGTGCCTTTCCATGAACTCTGAAAAGCTGCAGGTGGTGGACAGGCAAAGACTTGAAGATGATAGCTCAGTAACTGGAAGTCAGTCCAGCCCTTGGAGAAAGTCCCTAAAAGGACCTCAGCACCGACAGAGCTGGAGTTATGAGATCACTCCTGTCTAGCATGACTTCCCTACAGAACATTGCCCTTCAGGATCAGCTCTGGTCTCACCTCTTCCCTGAGGACTTCACACCTCTCGGATCCCCACAGCATTGAGAGCTGGACCATAGAGATCCCATAGGCATTGTTCTTGAATACTCCTTGTGTATTAATTAGTACTGCCTTTGAAGGAGACTGGAGCTACGTGAACACCCCAAGCCAGCCTTGCCCTACTGCGGTATCCTCCCCTCAAAGCCACACCACAGGACAGCCACAGTTAGCACCAGGACACAGTGCTGCTTCATACTGATAGGTTTGTTCTTGGAACATTCTCCCTCAACTCTTGCATTCTGTGAAGCATGATTTCAAGAAAAAAATCACTTCAGGTGTGTTTTTAAAAAAATATTATAACCCAAATTCATATTATTAAATAAATCTGTGCCAGTATCACTTCACCTTAAAAAAACAAAACCCCGATCACACAAATGTGTTGGCTTACATTATCTGACTCAGCCATAGGCTCTGTGAGATCTCTACCAGTTGCAATGTTCAGATTATGAAGACCTGAATTTTGGTGACCAAACTGAGGGTGCCTGAAACAACAGATTCATCATAGTTTTCAGAAAAAGCAAGAGAATTGCTGACCAACTGGGAGAATGAGTGATGC